>NC_063360.1:31701288-31739733 GCF_021869965.1 Rhincodon typus | reverse complement strand
TGCTCCTATGATGCTGCTTGGCCTGCTGTGTTCATCCAGCCCTGCACCTTGTTGTCTCGGATTCTCCAGCATCTGCAGTTCCTACTATCTCTGATTCAATTTTAACCCCACCGTGTTGAAGCCCACTTTCTCCAACTTACCTTCCATTCTCAACCAGATGTTAGAATTTGTTACTGGCCAATTAGAGAAGGCACCCCCATTAAAATCAAAACGAGTGACTGTTCCACCAGCCCCTCAAAACTCCTCCGGGGGGAGGCAGATTCAGCACGGCGTTGACCTCTGGTTCACACACCTCGAGAGAAAGTTCAACCCCTTGTGCTAAAAACTGCAGCTAAGACGACAAAAGTCTATACATCTTACAAGACCAAGTCCTGTAAATATTAACATTCTGGATGTTAAATAGGAAAAGGAAACAATTAATTTTGGTGATCCATGATATTATGTTCTGCCTTGATGTTCCTAAACCCCATTTTAAGGATTGGCTAACAATACTGTAATGCAGGAGATAGCAAGAATGGCTGATGCTGGAGTCAGAGTCAATACAGTGTGGAGCTGGAGGACACAGCAGGTCAGGCAGCATCAGAGGAGCAGGAGAGTCGACGTTTCGGGTTTACGTCCTTCATCAGTCCTGTAAAGGATGTAAATCCGAATGTTGACTTTCCTGCTCCTCTGATGCTGCCTGACCTGCTGTGTTCCTCCAGCTCCACACGGTATTGTACTGTAATGCACTTGGCTTCTTAAATTGAAATATCATTACTTGAAGAATCATACTCATATTTAAACTGGTTTATCATTACACTCACAGTGGTGCCTGCCTCAGTAGAAGTTAAGCACGAGGGAGGGGGAGGTGAGGAGCCTCCTTTCTCCATCCTAATTGTGATGAGTTTTACAGTGCAAAACCCTGTCTGGATTATTGAGTTATGCAGTAAAGTATCTGACAGTCAGGGATTTGTTCCTTTCCTTTGTGATATCCTCTGTACAGAAGTGCATTCCCATCGCAGGCAATTTCTGTTCAATCAAAACGAAACACTGCTCTCAAAAACGATTCATTTACCAGAGGCACACGCTGGAAGAAACTGCAGTCTCCAATTGACAGGGATCTGCTTTGTACAGCTAGCCTGTCACCACCCCCCTTCGTCCTTCATTGCAATCGAGCAAACTCTTGTACAGTAACATGACTGCCTCCCAAAACGGTGGTTTCAGGTGTGTGTCTGTTTGTGTGTGTGTGTCTATATCTGTGTGTGTCTGTGTCTGTATGTGTCTGTGTGTGTCTGCGTGTGTGTGTCTGTGTCTGTGTGTCTGTGCCAGTGTGTGTCTGTGTCTGTGTGTGTCTGTGTGTATGTGTGTGTCTGTGTGTCTGTATCTGTGTGTGTGTGTCTGTGTCAGTGTGTGTCTGTGTGTGTGTGTCTCTGTATCTGTGCGTGTCTGTGTGTGTATGTGTCTGTGTGTGTGTGTGTGTGTCTGTGTCTACGTGTGTCTGTATCTGTGTGTCTGTGTCTGTATCTGTGTGTGTGTCTGTATCTGTGTGTGTCTGTGTCTGTGTGTGTCTGTGTCTATGTGTGTCTGTATCTGTGTGTGTCTCTGTGTGTGTCTGCGTGTATGTGTGTCTGTGTGTGTCTGCGTGTGTGTGTGTCTGTGTGTGTCTGTGTCTGTGTGTGTCTGTGTCTGTGTGTGTCTGTGTGTGTGTCTGCGTGTATGTGTGTGTGTGTCTGCGTGTGTGTGTGTGTCAGTGTGTGTCTGTGTCTGTGTGTCTGCATGTGTGTGTGTCTGTGTGTGTCTGTGTCTGTGTGTGTCTGTGTGTGTGTCTGCATCTGTGTGTGTGTCTGCATCTGTCTGTGTCTGTGTGTGTGTCTGCATCTGTGTGTGTGTCTGCATCTGTGTGTGTGTGTGTGTGTCTGTGTCTATGTGTGTCTGTATCTGTGTGTGTCTGTGTGTGTGTGTCTGTGTGTGTCTGTATCTGTGTGTGTCTGCGTGTGTGTGTCTGCGTGTATGTGTGCGCCCTCCTCAGCAGTCCTATTGTCTTTTGCATATTTTGCCTCAAAGCAATATAGAGATAGGGTGGCAGTGGTTAGCACTGCTGCCACAGAGCAACAGGGACCTGGGTTTGAATCCACCCTTGGGCAACTGTCTGTGTGAAGTTTGCACACTGTCCCCGTGTCTTTGTGAGTTTCCTCCAGGTGCCTTCGTTTCCTCCTACATTCAAAAGATGTGCAGTTAAGTGGATTGGCCATGGGAAATGCAGGATTACAGAGGTGGGTCTGGGTGGGATGCTACTCAGAGGGTCGGTGTGGACTAAATGAGCTGATTTCACCCTGCTGGGATTCTATGATGGAGATGAAATTAATTTCTAATTTGCAGGAATTTTATACAACATTCAAAATGACTACACCACCCTTTCAGCTCAGTTTCTCATATCTTCTCTGCTGCTTTTTCAATTGCCTCCGAGTCAATACACAATCAAGCACAGTGAGCAAAGATCAGTGACCAGACTCACACAATCAAATACAGAGCAATAGAACCATTGGACACTACATTGATCACCACAGATGCATGTTGTCATTATAGCTCTTGAATTTCCTCAGACTATAAATAAGGAAGATAAAATTTGCATTTATATAGTGTCTTGCACATCCTTCAGACAACACAGATCATTATATAGAGAATGAAGCACTTTTGCAGCATAGTCACCATCATACTTTATAAAATTATGAAATTATAGGAAGGATATTATCAAGCTGAAAAAGGTTCAGAAGAGATTTACCAGGATGTTGCCAGGTATGGAAGGCTTGAGTTATAAGGAAAGGCTGGTTAGGCTGGGACTTTTTTCATTGGAGCATAGGAGGTTGAGAGACTACCTGATAGAAGTTTATAAAATAATGACAGATACAGATAGATTTGATGATAGTTGTCTTTTCCCTAAGATGGGAAATGTCAAGACTAAGGGGCACATTTTTAAGGTGAGAGGAGAGAGATTTAAAAAAGACATTAGAGACAATTTTTTTTACACAGTGGGTGGTTTGTGTATGGAATGAATTTCCTGAGGAAGTGGTGGATGCGGGTACAATTACAACATTTAAAAGACATTTGGATGGATCTATGGATAGGAAAGGTTTGGAGGGACATGGGCCAGGAGCAGGCAGGTGGGACTAGTTTAGTTTGGCATTATGTTCTGCATGGACTGGTTGGACCAAAGGGTCTGTTACTGTGCTGTATGACTTTATGACTCTGTGACTGTATAAATACAAACACCAAATTAGAAAAAAATGTGATAATGACCAGATAGCTTGTGTTTTTTTAATGGTGCAGACTTTTTTCAGAAATATATCATCCAAAACAGAAGATAGAGCTGCCCTGCTTTTCCTTGCAGTGGTGTCATTGTACATCTCTCAAGGGGACTGATGGGGTCTGTTTTAACCATTCACTAAAAGAGTGGTATCTCTAACAGTGCAACACTTCGTCAGTAATACCTTGGAGTATCTGTCTAATTTGTTGCACTCAAATTGCTGCATTGGGAAGGCAATGGTTTAGTGGTATTAATCACTGGACTGTTAATCCAGAGACCTGAGTAATGTTCTGGGGACCTGAGTTCAAATCCCACCATAGCAGCTGCCGGAATTTGAATTCAATAAATATCTGGAATTGAGTCTAATGATGACTGTGAATCCATTGCTGGTTGTCGGGAAAACCCATCTGGTTTATCAATGTCTCTTAGGAAAGCAAACTGCCATCTTTCCTGGTCTAGCTTAGATGTGGCTCCAGACCCACAGCAATGTGGTTAACTCATAACTGCCCTCTGGGCCATTAGAGATGGGCAATAAATGCTGGCCTAGCCAGCGATGCCCTCATCCTGTAAATGAATAAAGGGGAAAAAAAAACTCAAGTGTACCGACTGGGATGATGAACCCAGCATCTTCTGACTTCGTGGCATGAGGCTGCCCTCTGAACTCTAATTGGCAGCTTGTGAATATCAATGATGGTGCTGGGTTGGTGAGGGAATGGCAGCATGGAGATGGTTTTGTGGAGGGAAAGGCAGCAGTGAAGTTAGGAACAGTTGCGATCTGAGGCAGCTTGGAGCATTTCCCAACGAGCTGTTCTACAACTCATACAGACCAGGACAGACAAAGGTCAGGCCCCAACCTTGGATGACAACAGGCCCATGACAATTGGCTTCAGAACTTTTAGGTTTCGGAAGAAGAAAGCATCAATGCTCCCTGTTGGTGGCCAGTTGATACTTTGTTTTCACCTTATTAAGGGGTCAATTAACTTAGTTGGTTAGACAGCTAGTTTGCAATATAGAGTGATGTGAACAACATGTGTTCAACTCCCATACCAGCTGATGTTACCATGACAAGGCCCTACCTTCTAAATTTTGCCTGAGGTGTTGTTACCCTCAGGTTAATTCCCTCTCTGTGTAAGGAGAGAGGGTGGATTATGATGATTTTCACTCTCATGAAGACAACCAACAAACTAACTTACCAAATGGCCATTCAATAAGATCACGACCAGTCTAAACACTCCACATTCCTGCCTGGACCCCATAACCTGTCAACCTCTTGCTTAACAATAGTCTATCTACCACTGCCTTAAAAATATTCAAAGGCTCTTCTTCCACCACCTTTTGAAGAAGAGAGTTCCAAAGACTAAAAACCCTTCAGGTTTCTTTGACAAATCAATCTTACCATTAGAGAGGGTGTCTGGTTAATAAAAAGCATGGATGACCCACAGGAAAATAAATAAATTAATAAATTAACTTACAGTTGGCAATAAAGATGCCATCCCTTGCGTTTTAAAGTTAGCTATTCTATTCTATATGTATTACATCCTTCTGTTAACAATATATCATATTACAGTACAGACTCCATAAACTTTGGAATGGCCACACAAACAAAGGTTTCTGATCAGCAACTAAGAATATGAATAGAGAGTCTGATATACATGTCCTCCTCCTCCATTACAATGATTTTAATTCCTCTTGATTTTCCACTTCTGATTTGTTGTTTCATTATGAACTTCCCTCTGCCAAATCTGAAGTGATGAAAGCCAACCCTTAATAGGAGTTGGAGCTGTAGTGGTAATGTCACTGGACTAGTCAAACCAGAAGCCCAGGCTAACGCTCAGGGGATGCCTAGGGTTTACATTGACCTGCAGCAGCTAGTAGAATTGAAGTCCATTTATTAAATCAGAGATTGAAAGCTGGCCTCGGTAATGGTGATAGTGAAACTATCGCTGATTTTTGTTTTCAAAACCCATCTGGCTCACTAATGTTCTTTAGGGAAGGAAAGCTGCCATCCTTATCTGGCCTGGCCTACATGTGACTCTAGACCCACAGCGATGTGGCTGACCATTAACTGCTCTTAAGGGCAATTTAGAGATGGGCAATGAATGCTGAACTCGCTAGCACCGCCCACATCCCATGATAAAAATAAAAAGAACAGCCCTCACCTGGGTATTGCAAATTGTGGGTTTACTCCCCTCATTAGGATCTGAACACATCCTCTGATGCAGTACACAGAAAGTACCTTCTGTCAAAAGATCCCATCCTTTGAATCAAAGACAAAACCTCTCCTCACATTGGCCTGTTAAGAAACAAGCTAAAGCTTTCATTTTTGTGATAATGATACTGGGGATTTGAGGATTTAGTTGTGAGAACAGGTTGCATAAAACTAGATTTGTATTCATTTATGTATGAAAAATTGAGGTGTGAAACCTGACTGAGGTGTTTATAGTTTTATATGGATACCATACGTAGATATTCTGTCTTGTCATAGAGTCATAGAGCCATAATGTTGTACAGCATGGAAACAAAACCTTTGATCCAACCAGCCCATGCTGACCATATTCCCAAGCTAAACTAGTCCCACCTGCCTGCATTTGCCCCATATCCCTTCAAACCTTTCCGATCCATGTACCTGTCCAAAAGTCTTTTAAACATTGTGTCATACCTGCATCCACCATTTCCTCTGGCAGTCCATTACACAAATAAACCATTCTCTGTGTAAAAAAGTTGCCTCTCATGTCCTTTTTAAATCTTTCTGCTCCCATATTAATTCCAAAGGTACATGATCTTAAAAGTGAGCCAGGCCTTTTAGGGAGTAAGCTTTTATTTCCACAGGGAAGGTAAGAGAGAGTTGCAAAGGGAGCATACTGACTGAAGTGGAACCTTCAAGTCTGAAATTGATACATGGTTACTTAATGGTATCAAGAAATAAAGAGCAGTAGGAGGTAAACAGACTTGATGATCAGGTCAGCCATGCTTTTTTTATAATTTAACATATTTTTCTCAGCAACCTGATATTACACAGCTCTGTAGCAGGTAGGACTTGAACTCAGGCCTCCTTACAGGCGGGTAAGGACACTACCACTGTACCACAAGAGGGCCCTTTTCAGCCATGCTTCAACTGAGGGGCTGAATGACCTCCTCCTGCTCCTATGTCTCTGGCTCCAATTAAGGAAGCACAGGAAGCTGTCTCCTTATCCTGGCAAACATCTGACTCCTAATCAAGAAATAGATTACAAACTATTTGTGTGATTGCTTTTTGAGGGTTTTCTGTGCTCAACATGCCTGCTGCAATTGCCTACATGCAAACTATTATTTCCCATTAAAATAATCAATTAATGCAAAGCAAAATGTTTTTGGACACTGCTGTGAGGCACAACATAAACAATGCCTTTCCTTAACTTCCGTCATTGTACTGTTGGTGGCTGGGACTTCAGCTTCCAAGCTCCTAAATTATATGAGTTATTTTGCAAATTCTTTGCCTCAACACCTTCTCTCCTCTTTTAAGACGCTGTTTAATGTCTGCTCTCTTAGCTCAAACATTTGGTCACCTGTTCTAAATCTCTTTCTTGGCAGTATTTGTGGTCCAATTATGTCTTTACGAAGCACCTTGGAATGTTTACTATGTGAAAGGCATCATTAATGCAAGTGTATATAGACACTTATATATATATTAAGTCATATATATACATATTAATGCACACATTAAATTGTCACTGTTAATCTTGGAATGAAGACAACGTGCATCATATCTAAAGGCATCAAGTCAATAAGCTGGCACTTCTAGGGTTAAAAGTTTTGCAGTTGGAAACCCGAAGATACAGACTGCAATGGCACATTTGTCTGGAGATGTTTTTGGTCTGTTGAAATTATGGGCCTCTCTGGCTATGGTCCAATGCTACCATCTGGTCAGCACCTCTCTGTTGTCTTTACAGAAATCTGCATGCTTCCTGAAGCTCCATGTTCCAGCAGCCAGGGAGCAGACTTAGAATCTGGCAGTGTTCCGACAAGGCCCTTTTTTTTTGTGCTGGGAGGCCCCTACTAGGCAGACTGAAGGTAACCCTTTCTGAAAACATACATTGTGCACAGTCAGTGTGCACACAATAACCACAGTGATTCGCGCTGGGCTAATATGGCAAGCATTTGCGACATTCTCTGCATATTGCTGTTACATCCACAACACAGTTACAAATAGCTGAATACAGTCGGGTCCCTCATGGAGAGAGTCGCCTGTTAAATTAGGTTTTAGGTAAATTGCCCAGGAGGATTGCGTAAAATCGTCTAAAGCAAATTCAGGTCCCAGACAAGTTATTAAAAAGAAAACATTCCCGAGGAGCTTCGTCCCCAGTGGTAAATTTAGCCCAGCAATGCGGACCAGGACTGTCCCAGATTTCACGGTTCTGAACCCATGGATTAAGGGAATTGGCAACATATATTGTCTGTGCAGTCAGGAAATCATAGAGTAGTCAGTGCCTGTGGGATTGTACTCTACCTAAACACCAGTGCCTTCAGGGCAAGAATGGACAAAGATAAGAAAACTGGGACACCATAAATAGACTCTGGATAATTAGCAGTTGTCCCTTAATATTCAGAAGACTCAACAGAAATATCAAAATTACAGGCAATTGGGCGACTGAACCTCACTCAGGTAAACTGCGTCATCATTATTAATACTTTCTAACCAAGTGAAATGTCCGCTGGATGTTATTACAGCTGGACTGTTGAGAGCAAATAAGACAACTTATTTTTCACCTAATTTATTAATAGGATTCCAATAATTTAAAAATGTTAGCTTCAAATATTTACTGTATTTTACCTCATTAAATCCCAGGTGTATCAAGGTTATACACAAATGGAAAGAACTAGTAAAAAAAACTCAAACATTTCAACAGAGAAAGATTCAGTACTTAGCATGAAAAGCAGGCAGAATTCCCACCATCATTCAAAGACCTTTTTATTGTTAGATTTGTGGCTTGTATAGCAGCATAAACAGCACTACCTCTAATGGCGGGATTCTGAATGGAAACTACGATTCTGGCATTTTTATGAACCCTCCCCCCACAGCCCCACAGCCCCACACCCCCACACCCCCACACCACCCACACCACCCACATCACCTTCAAAGAATAGGCAACTCCATCTTTTATTGCCACTTGGCTATTGGGGAAAGGCTTGCTGATTACCTGAAACCCAATCAAATACTAAGAATTCAAAGGCAATTTGTCCAATTGTTACTAACAACCCATGATACACTCAACGTACTGTTCATGGAAGATGTGGGGAGTCAGCGTTACTGTGTCAACATATGCATGTATGTACGAGTCTGAAGCTGTGGGTAGTGATCAGGAACCTCTCCCAGTCTTACCAGCTACTGTTAGTATGTGTTGGAAGAATTATATTCAACCTGTTTGACTGCATTATCAATTCAGCTTTCATTTGGGAATGAAATTGATTCAATTTGGAAGGTCGAATTTGAATGCAGAATCCAGGGTTAATGGCAGGATTCTTGGCAGTGTGGATGAACAGAGGGATCTTGGGGTCCACTTCCATGGATCCCTCAAAGTTGCTACCCAAGTTGACAGGGTTGTTAAGAAGGCGTATAGTGTGTTGGCTTTCATTGACAGGGGAATTGAGTTTAAGAGCTGCGTGGTTATGCTGCAGCTCTATAACACCCTGGTTAGACCACACTTGGAAAATTGTGTTCAGTTTGGTCGCCTCATTATAGGAAGGATGTGGAAGCTTTAGAGAGGGTGCAGAGGAGATTTACCAGGATGTTGCCTGGAATGTAGGGCATGTCTTGTGAGGAAAGGTTGAGGGAGCTAGGGTTTTTCTCATTGGAGTGAAGAAGGATGAGAGGTGACTTGATAGAGGTATAGATAGAGTGGATAGCCAGAGACATTTTCCCAGGGCGGAAATGACTATTATGAGGGGGCATAATTTTAAGGTGATTGGAGGAAGGTATAGGGGAGATGTCAGAGGTAGGTTCTTTACACAGAGAGTGGTGGGCGTGTGGAATGTGCTGCCTGTAGTGGTAGTGGAGTCAGATACATTAGGGACATTCAAGCGACTCAAGCACATGGATGATGGTAAAATGTAGGGTATGAGGGTAGTTTGATCTTAGAGTAGGATAATAGGTCGGCACAACATCATGGGCTGAAGAGCCTGTACTGAGCTGTAATGTTCTATTTTCTATGACCAACAAGACTCTAAAGTGGAAATTGAATGCAGAGCATCTGGCTCAGACACAAGGATGCCTCCACAAGACCTTACCAATGCACCGTATAATTGCAAAAATGAAAAGATTTTCATATGTACAGTGTTTTTCACAAATGTCAAATATGCATCTTACAACCAATTAAGTAGTAAACTGATGTAATGTAGGAAACATCAGCCAATTTGCTCACAGCAAGCTCTCATTCATAACAATGAGATAATGACCAGATAATCTGTTCTTTGTGATGTTGAGTGAAGGATAAATATTGGCCAGCATACCATCACAGGGTCAAAACCCTAGGGCTCCCTCCCTTACAGCACTGAGGGCACCTTTCTACTCCCCAAGGACTAAGATGGCTTATCACCACCTTCTCAATGGTAATTGGGGATGGGAAATAAATAATGGTCCAGCCAATGGCGCCAACTTCACACGCACAAAAAAAAGTAAAACTCCCTGAATGCTTCACTGGAGTATGAACCTTGACTGTATCCTTATATCCTGGAGTGAAGCTTGGCCTTCAAGACTCACAGCCAAGAGTAGAGGAGGGGAGAAAATTTTGTAAAGAAATATATTAAAGAGAGATGTGTTATTATTAAATGAAGGCTGAAGGATCACAGTTAAAAATCATTTTTATTATTGGAGAAAATGCTTCATACTCATAGTGAGTCAACTGTACCTGGCATCTACCCTCACGTAGTTTTGTCCCTGAACATCACCACAAGTATTTCCAGGGCGTTTTTATAGCTTGCCAATTGAGAAGTGAGTGTGGAACTCTTCACGCTAGGAACAGATTAGATGTAATATTGTATTGTAGCTCACGGAAAGGATTTTATTAAAAAACTATCTTACCAAAAGAGCAACGGTGATATCTCCACCAATGGCTCAGTAAGTAAAAACACCAATGGTTGTGATGCCAACTCCAATTCAGAGGGTCAAGATCTAATCTCCAGTCTGTTTTGAGTTGACTGGTTTCAGGAGAGGGAGTTTAACTTAGTTTGGGAGGATTTTGGCCTTGGATTGAAGGTTTGCATCATAGTCCAATCTGTCCTTACTGTAAAGTTCAATTTGTCCCCATCTCCTATAGAGTTGAAATAGTTGGTTGTAATCCAGCAATAATCTGGATTGGGCATCGTAAAACAATTCAAACTCTTAATTCGCATGATAGATTTTACAATAGTCTGACAGAGTCTGTTGTTTGTTTCACAGTCTCCGTCTCATACAGAGTGCTCTATGTTGTGAGAATATCAACTACATCCCTGGTTGACTTAAACCTTTCCTCCATATAACTGATCACTGCCCCCTTGGCAAAGTAGGGTATCTTTGGTTAGAAAATGTGTACTAAGTAGATGTCAAGTAAGTCTTGGCTCTAATGTGCTCTATGGTGCATAACTGCCTAAATTTATCAATAAAGAATGATTATTTGGTTGGAATGTTTACACTGGCCATTGTTAGCAAAATCAAAAGGTAATCAGGAACAGGATAGGAGCTGAGCAGGGTAGAATAATGCCTGGGTTCTAATCATTTATCTTGTTGCTGTTGAAAAATTAATAACACGTGTAACCGTAAAAACTCAAGTAGCACATTATCAAACACAAAAAAAGGTGAAGAATATGAATAATGAATGATGGTAAATGGTGTAGAAACGAATTCAATCTGACATTTCCTGCCCATCCCAAATTCCTCCATTGCTCTTCTCGGTCACACTTAATTATAAGCAAATTTATTACATACAAATATCTTGAAGATAAAAGACACAAGTACACTTTCATTTCCCTAACAATTTTTAGATTTATCTTGCAAAAAGAAACAGGTAATTTTGTTGCACTGAAAATGTTGGGGGTGGGGGTCTCAGTGTCTATAATCTAGAAACTTGCAATCTTAAAATACTCACGCTATATTTTATTCTGGATTGCCATATACAACCTACGAAGCAATTAAACTCTGAATAATCTCAAACTGCAATATTTCCTCACTAAGCAAATGGCTGTTATGGGTGATAAGTTGGGGAGGTGATGGCCTAGTGGTATTATCACTGGACTGATAATTCAGAGACCCAGGTAATGTCCTGGGGAGACAAACAGGAAGTTGGAAGAACACAGCAAGCTGGACAGCATCTGGAAGAAAGGAGCAGTCAATGTTTCGGGTATTACCCTTCTTCAGGACTGGATCTGGGGATAGGGGGAGCTGCAGATAAAGAGAGGGGTGGAGGGTTGGAGGCAGAATGGTGGTGATAGGTGGACACTGGTAGTTGGTACGACCTGGTTGGTCGATGGGAAGGATGTCCTGGGGACCACCATGGCAGATGGTGGCATTGGAATTCCATAAATATCTGGAATTAGGAAACTAATGATGACCATGGATCCATTGCTGATTGTTGGAAAAACCCATCTGGTTCACTAATGCCCTTTAGGGAAGGAAACTGCCATCCTTACCTGGTCTGGCCTACATGTGACTCTAGATCCACACCTATGGGCAATTAGGGGTGGACAATGAATGCTGGCCTGGTCCAGCAACACCCATATCCTGTCAATGAATTCAAAAAAAGCTCTTCGGCACAAAGGGCAGGATGTAAGTATCCAAACATGAGGACACATGATTGGGGAGGTCTGAAACCAGCCTAGAATTGGGCCTTTAGCTTGTTAATGCCAATGGGTGAGCTGTTGGCCCATGCAATGTTTATACCTGCTTTCTACACCACCTGCAGACCAAGCTTTAATTCTGAGAGTGTGGCAGGATAATACAGGAGGGGGATGAGGTAACACTGGGGCTGCAAATTGGGAAATTGGTGGAGTTGTAAATTTAGGAAGGTATCATCACTGTTCCTTGTGGCTCCAGCTCAACATTTATATATGATATTTCAAATAATGTGCTTTGACAGCAGTTATAGATCTCCTGTGGATGACCTAAAACCACAAATAGCACTTGAATGGGGAATCCCCTTTCTATCCCAACTACCTATACTGTGCAATCTGTCAGGACACTGGGGAGAAAAGGATCATGTGTCTGGGACCAACCTATCAAGTACATGGATCCTGGATCTGCAGACAACAAAGATCAAGGATACAGCATAAGCTCAAAATCTGAAATCACTTAAAATTGCTGGAGAAACTCAGCAGGTCTGGCAGCATCAGTGGAGAGAGAAACAGAGTTCATGTTTTGGGTCCAGTATGACTTCACAATGTCATTCATCACAAAGTCTGAAATGCATTAATGACTGAAGTGTGTTTTTGAGTATTCTGCAATCTCATTGGTAGTTATGGATGTCTAACTCTGAGCAGTCGGAATAGTAGTTGCTGGTAACATGTTCTTGAGAGAGTGAGGAGGTTTACTCCAAGCTTCATCCATGGTCTGCCTGGGATGTCATTGATTGATTGATTTATTGTCACATACAATGAAATACAGTGAAAAGCTTTGTTTACGAGCAGTACAGGTAGATCACAGCAAGCAAAGGATGTACAGATCAAAAAGACTTGGAACCATACAGGTTACATTGCAGTGGGTTTCTACTCTACTGGTTTCTTAGGTATGAGGATGATGGTGGTCTTCTTGAAGCAGATGGGGACTTTGGCTTGTTGGGAGGGAGGTGAATTGAAGATGTCGGTGAAAACCTCCGCCAGTCGGTCCGTGCAAGATCTGAGTGTTCGGCCAGGAACACCCTCCAGGCCTGTTGCTTTCCTTGGGTTGATTCCCAGGAAAACTGGTCTGATTTCTGAAGCGGTGACAGAGGGAACAGGTGTGTCTGGGGCTGTTGGGGCAGGTGTTGCCACGCCGATGGTATTCTGCTCAAACCGAACATAGAAGGCATCGAGCGCGTCAGTGAGGTATATGTTATTGTCCGCCATCTCACGCTGTTTCATTTTGTATCCTGTAATGGCGGTCATTAGTGCCTCGTTACCTTGTTTAACTGGCACTGCACTGGCTGAGGTGGTCATTAATCTGATTGCTCAAATTTGGCCATTGGGTCCTTGCTTTCCTCAATACTCAATGATTTGAATGGATTCCCTGCAGCATCTCTTTTCTCATCTCCAGTGAATGTTTCTTCCCAGCTGAATGTGGAATAACAAACAATTCCCTGCTCGCCCATACCTAGCACTGCCAGGGATTTCTAGGTCCCTTCCTTGTCAAAGTTTAATGAGTGATGGGCCATAGTTGCAATGTTGTTGTTTGGAACCGAATAGCCAGCCTTTATTCTGCAGTGAGGTGCCCTTCAGTGGGAAAGACCTTCTCCAGTCTCTTGCACAAAAGTGTTTTTCCGTTTGCATTTCGATTGCCTCAGTTGGGTGTGTTGGAACATTACAGGATCACGTAAAAACAGAGCTAGGACTATCTCCCATTTGTACTGCACATTCTCTGTGAGTTTTTCTTTCGAAAAATGATCTTGAAAAAGACAGTGGTTCTAAAACTTTGCCCCCTTTAGAGTGCACTTTTCCCCCTATAGCTGCAGGTAGCTGTTGTGAAAGGTCTTTAGGATGCTGGAGCGCCATTCAATGATAATGATGGAGTTGCTTCTCACTGGTCAAGAATAGCACAGTGTGGGTGGATTTAAAGAATAAGTGAGGAAGTTCAAAACATGTGTAGAGGTGCATGTGGAGAAGACCAATTAGCATCAGGTGATGGAGTTTATGGATTAATTCTTCTATAATGCAGCATATAGATTACAGGTTGATATATCCTGGATTACCATGTCTTTTGTATTAATATGTAATAAACTGTGTTATAAGGAAGCCCAAGACTGAAGACAGTTTGTGACCTTGCCTTCTCCTTAACCATTCTGTCTTGAGGCCTAACTTTTAGATTTGGACAAAAAATCATATGACAAAATGCTTATCTTCTCCTCTCCTCTTGCATCCTGTGTCCTTCTTCAATCTCTTGTGGTGGCTATAGGCCCTTTTACACTCTCCCTCAACATTCCTGGTTATCCCCTAGGTCCACTACCACCCATATTCCCATGCTAAGCCATAACCTTATGCCATCCTTTATTCAAATTAACTGCTCTTTCTCCTTCCTCAGCACATCTACCACCACATTGTGTTCCCCACATGTAGCTCTCGCCCTTCCTGTCCCTGACACTGCAGCACTTCCCTCTACATCCCAGTCTACTCCTTCCATTCCCCAGGATCCTTCCAGAGCCCCTGTCAACCATAGCCTTTAAGCTGCATTCCCAATTGTTCCTTTCCATCCATTCCACCTATCCACGAACTTTCTCTGTTGATCCCCATTTAAGTAGAACCCCTTTCTCGTTCCAGGCCTTTTCCCAGTTAAGCCCCGCCTGTCTGCCCCAGTCAGGTTTGTTGGCATTAGCCGTTATGGCTGCCTCACTTGGCCAGAATACTGAATCTAGTCAGACTTCACCCATTACTCTGTAAGTATTTAACTACAAGCAAGACCGCATGTGCCTGCCTTCTCATGAGCTGGTCGATCTGGTGAGGTTTCACCCAATTCGAAAAAGTTAGTGCAACAAAACAGCTACTTATGAAGAAGTCAAGTTACTGAAGATATTTATATCCATTGGAGGAAGAAGCCTATCCTACCAGGGACGTGGAGTGCTACTCAGTATTGATGCCATGCTAATAATTGTAAATTGGGCTTCTCAGGTCAGAAAAGACCTGCCTGAAAGGTTTTGAGGACTTCTTAACAAAAAACATTTCCCTCTATTGTGAAACTGACTTCTTACCTCTTGCTCAAGTAATTTCTTCCATTCACCATTCTAAGAGGCCTGGACAGACATGTCCACTGTGCTGGGTCGATGACTTCCAGAGCATGTCACGCTTTTGTTTCTCATTAAGATTTCACATTCTGTCTGAGCAATCTTCCTCAAAGGGATTGCTGCTCCTGACAGCATGTTGGCCATGTCCATCTGTTTCCCTTGCTTTCATGTCACATCCAGATGATAGCTCTGCAAACAAAGTAACCTTTGTTTTTGCAACAGCTGCTTTGGACCAGATAGATACAGTTTGAGGAAGATGCTTTGAAGTGGATTGTTTTTGGACTCCACTGTCATTTGGACTGAATCTTACCTTTTTATGGCTAAGTCCCAGTTGCGTATTGTTTTTTGGTGGGAGTGTCACTGTAAGGCCAAATGTGTTCTAACTGAATCTTACTGAGTTCGCCTTATTAACTAAGTATCTATGATGGCTCTCATGCCTAATTCCAGCTCCATCGTCCCACAGACAGTTCCTTTTGCTCCCACTCAGAACGATAGCCCTTCCCTTGTCTTCCCTTTCCATTCCATCAGTCTCGGAATTCAGAGGATCATCCAGCACCATTTCTGTCAGTTTCAGCAGGATACCACCACCAAACGCATCTTCACCCGATCTCCACTAACAGCATTCGACAGGGACCATTCCCTCTGCAGCTTCACAGTCCATTTCTCCATCATTCCCAATGCTGCTCACTCCCCCACAGCACCTTCCCATTCAATTTCAGAAGGAGTAACACACACACATTTGCCTCATCCCTGCTCAAGGCTCCAAGACCCCCTCCAGCTGAAGGAGTACTTCACTTGTACTTCCTGAGTTCTGATATTGAACACGTACCACTCATAACTAACATTAAAATGGGGTTCAAAGTGTGTCTTCAAGGCCATCAAAATCTCTGCAGTCTGTCTTTTATGCTTCTCAGTGAGATTTAGGCTTCAATACTGCTTGAAGCACTTTTGTTTTTACTTAATTCTGTAGATTTTTTTCATAGCTTTGTTACTGAAAGTAGAAAAAAATAATCCAACTATGTTTCACATCTCCTTTCAACAACAAGTGGAAAACGAACAGCCATTTTGTCTTACCTAGTAATTCAAAGTTAGAGGCTCCTCTTTTCTTATTAACTTCCTTGCTGTTTCTTTCAGTAGCTGGCTCTCTCACAGCTCTGAAAATCAACACATTTTTTGCTGTATCATTCCTGATGCTGTGTGTTTTAATGGCAGCTGCAGATTGTATCTGGCACATGTAGGTGTCATTACTGAAAGCAGGTCAGTACACTAAGCACAGTTGTGTTTCTCCAGGCTATTGGAGTTAGTGTGCTGTGGTTTTGGAAGTTGCCTGCTCTTTGCTTAATCCTCAGCAGTTAAGACTCTTGGACAGAAAAACTTTGACTCTTACTTCACTCTTCAGAGACCAGTTTTAGATAGGAGGGGGAAACCCAATGTCTGCTTAGCAGAAAAGGCCTCACATCTTGGCCTGACAAATTTAACAATGGCTCAACTGAAAGTGAGACATTTAACTTTATACACAACTTAATCCCAATTTTACAGCTCAATCTTTTGTCCTTGTGAACCCTACCCTACCTCTCTTTACGACAATTAAATTGTGGCCTTAAAAGGGCAAAACTCAATGGGAATGGTTTTCCACCTCTCTGCTGGTGTGTTTTCAGTTGGGGGTTTGGGAGGTGGTCATGTACGATTTGACAGCTGACCAGCCTACTGTATTCTCCACCCTCTCAACTTTGGCGCAGTTCTCAGGTTATGGTTTTTTCTTCTTTATTCATTCACGGGATGACGGCATTTCTGACCAGGCAGCATTTGTTGCCCATCCGTAAAATTGCCCAGAGGGCAGTTAAGAGTCAACCACATTGCTGTGGGTCTGGAGTCATATGTAGACCAGACCAGGTACGCATGGCAGTTTCCTTCCCTAAAGGACTTTAGGGAACCAGATGGGTTTTTACGACAATTGACAATGGGTTCATGGTCATCATTAGACTCTTAATTCCAGGTATTTATTGAATTCAAATTCCACCATCTGTCGTAGTGGGATTTGAACCCAGATCCCCAGAACATTATCTGGGTCTCTGGAATAACAGTTGTGCAATAATACCACTAGGACATTGCCTCCCCTGGCTAGCAGGCACTGAAATCGACAGCCCACCCAGCAGATTTTAAACATTGTATGGGCAATTGCCCTTATTGACAAATCATTTCATCCAAATATCACACCCCCCGTCCATGCCATAGTACGGTTTGCCTGGGTGAGAAGGTGAGAGCTCGAAGGCTGTGTCTTTTAAAACTGTCAGGTTAAAGAGCAGTAAGGAAGGAAGGCAATGCTCTTCAGACAGTGCCATGTGTGAATGGGGGATCTAACTACCAAGTGGTTATTATCCTCTATGTACCTTCTCACCTGTCCTTCAGTCCTATTCCCCTCCCATAACCGCCACAACTATAGCACAGAAACAACTAGTCCATGCCGACAAAATTTCCTAAACTAAACTAATCCCACTTATTTTCCCCTTTATTCTTTCATGAGATGAAGACGTCACTGGCTAGGTTAGCATTTATTGCCCATCCCTAGTTGATTCATGGTCATCACTAGACTCTTAATTCCAGATATTTATTGAATTCAAATTCCACCATCTGCCATGGTGGGATTCAAATCCAGGTCCCCAGAGCATTACCTGAGTCTCTGGATTAACAGTCCAGCGATAATACCACTGGGCCATTGCCTCCCCATAATGCTTGAACTTGGCCCACATCCCTCTAAACTTTTCCTATTTATGCGTCTGTCCAAATATCTTTTAAATGTTGTAACTGTACCTACATCTGCCACTTTCTCTGGCAGTTTGTTCCACTTACAAACCAACCTCTGTGTGAAAAAGTTGCCCCTCAGCTCCCTTGTAAAGCTTTCCCCTCTCACCATAAACCTATGCCCTCTAGTTTTGGACTCCTCTACCTTAGGGAAAAATCTACAGTGATCAAGGGGTTTAGGGGAAGGAGAGAAAGTGGGAACAGGGAACTGAGTTGGATGATCAGCCATGATCATATTGAATGGAAGAGCAGGGTTGAAGGGCTGAATGGCCTACTCCTGTTCCTATTTTCTATGTTTCTTGTTTTTCTTGACTTGTTCCTATAAACACAATAATATGTCATCCAATGTGTCATTTTTAAGACTAAGGAAGGTGTCTTTTTTTTTGACAAGAAAAGTCTTTTAAATGATCATTACAAATTCATGAGACGGTCAATCATAGACATATTTGAAGACGTTCTAAGTGACAAGACTGATGTGGCCCAAATTAACAAAGCTTCAAGACTCTCCTCCCCAGCATACTCTTACCAAATGTCCAAAGCAATGAAAACAAAATGGATGAACTCAGATCTAGACTTATCTACCAGAGGGAACTGAGAGACTGTTGTGTGCCCTGCTTCATGGAGACTTGGCTTACCTCTGCCATTCTCGACTATGCCCTACAAGCCGATGAGTTCTCCATACACTGCATGTACTGCACGGTGTCTTCAGATAAGGCGGAGGGCAGTGGGCTATGCTTCCTGATTAATGCTTCCTGGTGCTTGGTCATAGTGACCCTGGCAACCCACTGCTCCCCGGAACTAGAATATCTTACAGTAAAATGCCATCCATACTATCTATCATGGAAGTTCATCCTGCCAGCATACATACCACCCCACGCAGATGTGAGGAATGCCCTAGACATGATTTACATAACCACAAACGCTCTAGAGACATAATTCCCCGAGGTCCTATTCATTGTGACCGGCAACTTCAACTGAGCCAACCTCAAGCAGGTGATGCCAACATACCACCAACACATCCCCTGCCCCACCAGCGGACTGAACATTCAGGACCACTGCTACACAACCATCAATGACACCTACTGCTCAATACCTCACCCACCCTTTGGAAAATCCGACCACAGAGCTGTGTTCCTCCACCCAGCTCACAAGCAGAAACGGGAGAATCCTTCACGAAGCGAAGTACAGTGCTAGTCTGGTGCTGTGGAAGACCGTCTCCGGGATTGCTCGGATTTGGTGAACTGAACCGTGTTAAAGTGTTCAGCAGAAAACCCAGACGAGCACGCCACCACCGTCACTGACTTCATTAGCAAATACCTGGAGATCTGCGTACCAAAGAAGTTAATCTGAGTAGCATCATAGGAGCTGCTTGGCCTGCTGTGTTCATCCAGCCCTGCACCTTGTTGTCTCGGATTCTCCAGCATCTGCAGTTCCTACTATCTCTGATTCAAAGTTAATCTGAGTGTTCCCCAACTGTAAACCTTAGATGAGCGAGGTAATCCACTCCCTACTAAGGACCAGACATGCAGCATTCAAGTCAGGTGACCCGGACCAATACAAAAAAGACAGACGTGACCTCTGCCATGCCATCAGGGAGGCCAAGAGACAGTAGCAGGACAAGTTAGAGGCCCAGACCTACCAAACGGCTACCCGTCGCCTATTGAGCGAGGCCTAAACGACATGCTCGGTTCGAGCAGAATACCAGCGCGTGGCAACACCTGCCCCAACAGCCCCAGACACACCTGTTCCCTCTGTCAGCGCTTCAGAAATCAGATCAGTCTTCCTGGGAGTCAACCCAAGGAAAACGATGAGCCCGGACAGTGTCCCAGCTGAGCACTCAGATCCTGTGCGGACCAACTGGCAGAGGCATTCACCAACATCTTCAACCTCTCCCTCCTACTAGCCAAAATCCCCACCTGCATCAAGAAGACCACCATCATCCCTGTACCTAAGAAAACACATGTAATGTGCCTTAATGACTACTACCCAACAGCTCTGACTTCAATAATCGTGAAGTGTTTCAAGAGGTTGGTCATGGCCCACATTAACTCCAGTCTCCCAGCCTGCCTTGATCCCCTACAGTTTGCCTGCCGACATAGCAGGTCCACATTGGATGCCATATCCCTAGCCCTGCACTCATCCCTGGAATATCTGAACAACAAATTCACCGACATCAGACTCCTGCTCACTGACTACATCTCCACCTTCAACACCATTATCCCCTCCAGACTGATCTCAAAACTCCGTGACTTTGGTCTCAGCTCCGCCCTCTGCACCTGGATCTTCAGCTTTCTGACCCATAGGCCGCAATCAGTGAGGATAGGTAACTGCACTTCCTTCACAATAACACTCATCTCTGGAGCCTCCCCAAGGATGTGTCCTCAGCCCCCTACTGTACTCCCTGTACACCCACGAATGTGTTGCCAAATTCCGAATGAACGCCATCTACAAGGTCATGACGACACCACCGTAGTAGGATGGATATCTAACAACGATGAGTCAAACTACAGGAAGGAGATAGAGGGTTTGGTGACATGGTGCAATGTAAACAATCTGTCTCTCAAAGTCGGCAAAACTAAATTGATCATTGACTTCAGAAAGAAAGGAAGAAAACACACCCTTATCTACATTAATGGAACTGAGGTTGAGAGAGTGAAGAGAATCAAGTTCCTTGGAGTGACGATAACCAACGACCTGTCCTGGACTTCCCACGTAAATGCAACAGTCAAGAAGTTACAACAACACCTCTTCTTCCTCAGGTGGCTCAGGAAATTTGGCATGTCCATAAGGTCCCTCACCAACTTCATCGTGGGCCGAAGGGCCTGTACTGTGCTGTACAGTTGTATGTTTTAACTTCTACAGGTGCACCACTGAAAGCATGCTGTCCGGGTGCATAATAGCCTGGTATGGCAACTGCTGTGCTCAAGACCATAAGGAACTACAGAAGGTGGTGTGCACAGCCCAACCATCACGGAAGCCAACCTTCCATCCATGGACTCTATTTAAACGGCTCACTGCCGCAGAAAGGCGGCCAACATCATCAAAGACCCATCACACCCTGGCAATGATCTCCTACAACCTCTTCCATCAGGCAGAAGATACAGAAATCTGAACACACGCACAAGCAGGTTCGGGAACAGCTTCTTCCCGGCCGTTATCAGGTGATGACTGGACTCTAGCCTCAAATAATGTAACCTGCAACGTAACCTGTATGCCTCTAAGTCTTTTCGATTTGTACATCCTTTGCTTGCTGTGATTTGCCTGTACTGCTCGTAAACAAAGCTTTTCATTGTATTTCAGTACACCTTACAACAAATCAATTAATCAATCAATTAACAATTTCTTTTCTCACAGAGGTTCATGAGTCTTTGATCTCTCCTTCTTAAATGGCAGTGGAAGCAAAGTCTTTGAATAGTTTTAAGGCAGAGTAAATGGGTGAAAGGTGATCAGGGAATGGGGACGAATCAGATCAGGTTATTGAATGGCAAAACAGACTTGAGGGGCCGAGTGGCCTACTGCCATTTATGCGCTACATTTGTGTGGGAGAAACCCAGGCCCTTAGAACTGCAGGGCCAACAGGTGTATCTGCCCAACCTCCCCATAACACTGACAACACAGTAGGCTATCTTTCAAGGTAAGTGGGAAGGAGAGACGGACATGCTATTTCTCTTACTTTATTTTTCCAGACATTTTCTGAGCCATCTGCTTCAGGCATGTTATTATACACCTTTGGAGCAGTTGGGATTTGAACCACAGCCACTGCACCACAAGAGCCCACTCTGACATTTTGAAAGTTCAGGTTGGAAGCCGGCTCTCCAGGGCATCCTCAAACCTGTTTCAGACATAGTAGAGGAAGATCTAGGCCCGAAACATCAGCCTTCCTGCTCCTCTGATGCTGCTTGGCCTGCTGTGTTCATCCAGCTCTACACCCTGTTATCTCACACCCTCAAACCTGTCCTTGGTGGAGGAGGGAGGGAGCTACAGTGTCTCACGCTGCCTGGAGACTGGCCACCTCCACCCAACCCCACCTTTCACTCTGTCATGAAGAAGCTATCCCCAAGCAGCAACTGTCCTCCCTACCTCTTGTGAGGGCTAACCACGAAATTCCACTAGGCCTCCATCAGGCCTCTTTATTAGGACTTTAACGAGCCGTATGGTAGGCCAGTGGTCTTGCTGCCCTATTTATAAATACACACCTCTCCACCCACCAACTATCTCACCTTCAGGCCTGAGGATGGGGGTGGGAGAACTGGGGAATTGTTATGTCTCTGTTCCCCCTTGTCCCAATGCTCCTAAGGAGTTAAAGATCCATCCCAAAGTTTTTATTTTAATGTCCATTCTCAGCTTCATTTTCCTGACGGAGCTGTGTGGGCTGTTCACCATCAACCCCGGAGGGTTATCTGAAATAACTCCACAGAGGCCGGTATCCTGTCACCAAGTCACTTTTTATTTACACATGGAGAGTCCTTGACAGTGATCCAGCTTCCTCAGAGCCTGCTCTCTGATTGAGCAGAACTGCTGACATTCCTGTTTCTATCTGTCAGCCAGGATTCCCTGATTGGACCAGGTTAACAGTCGGGGAATCCACAGTCTATGAGATCCACCTGGCTGACCTGGTTACAATCACTACGTTGGTAACCCACGCTGATTCCAATGAATAGTTTAGGTAATCTGAGGGTGAAAACACCTCGCCAACAGACTTATTATATATTAGTAAACATCACTTTCTCGTCTACTTTAGCTGACAAACCCCACAGTGAACTCTTGAGCCCTTTACTTTTGCTCTCTTAATCCCCACTCTGTGCACACCAAAGGCTCTGTTATGTTGGTGAGGACGGTGTCAGGGTCCCCACTAAGCTCTAAGTTCCATCAAGTCAAACAGAGGCCAAGAAGGAAAGGGGTGGGTGAAGGGAGAAGCGGTCAACTATGCTCAGCTTTGGAAGTTTTATGTTGAGGTTAACTCCTTCAGCACCAAGCTGCTCCAAATCAGAGGGGAGGGAGAAGAATGGGTTCACACCATTTCCTGATGGATTCGCGAAGGCGGCATTCTCACAGTCAGAAAGTGAGATAACAGAAGCACAGAATTATTATGGTGCACGAGGAGGTCTTTCAGCCCATCATACCCGAACTGGCTCGATGATCTAGTCTGGTTCCATTAGCTAGAGCCTTTTCCCCAAGTTCCCGCAAACCACATCTACCCAAAACAACCATCAAATTCTCCACTTAAATGCTTCAGGTTGAATCAGTCTCCACCACATTTCCAGGCAGAGAATTCCAGACCCTAATTACTCGCTGTCTGAAAAGGTTTCTTTCTCAGGCATTGTTTTAAAATCTTATGCCTTCTCGTTCTTGTTCCTGTTCTGTCTGACAATCATTTGAGGTTAATACAGAGGGCAGGACACAGCAGAAAACTCCTCTCTACTTCTCCTGAGATTGTGCCGTGAATGTTCCAATTAACTTCATTTTAATTATTTCATTTGCCACCTGACAGGACAAACAGAATCTTGTTTCAAGGCCTCCCCTTTGATAGTACACCTCACAACTTCACTGAGAATACAGGCCTAATTGACTGGGTAGGACTCAAACCTCCAAATTTCTGACTTGGAGGCGAGAAGCCTTCTTGCTAAGCCAAGGCTCAGGTAGTGATGGGGGAGGGAAGTGAGAGAGTGTAAGTACGGGTTTTACTTCCCTTTCAAACATGCGAGCATATGCAATAAGAGTAGAATAGGCCATTCGGCCCCTCAGGTCTGCTCCGTCATTCGATAAGTTTGTGGCTAATCTGATGTTCAAACTCCACACTCCCATCTACCCCGATAATCTTTCATCTCCTCGAATAACAAGAATCTATCTACTTCTGCCTTCCATCCACTTAATCAAGACTTCATTTCAGGAAAGTGGGTTAACTTGGTTAAAAACTTCTGACAAACTTTCTCCCTGCAGGGTAAGCAGGGAGAAACCTCACCTAAACCTCCCCACTTCCTCACCAGGCCTTCCTCCTTTAAAATGCTGCTTAATCCCAATCTCTTCACTTTTCCCATTTGCCTTGGTATTGCCTTTTGGTTCCATACCAACCCGAGTCACAGAGTTGTTACAGTGCAGGTGGAGGCCATTCAGCCCATTATGTCTTCACCAGTTCTCTGAGCATTTTAACAGAGCCAATCTCCTCCCTTTTACCCGTAACCCTGTGTGTTCATTTGCTGTAAATAATCATCCAATTTCCTCTTGAATGTCTCGATTTAACCTGCCTCCACCACGCTTTGAGACAGTGCACTAAATACTTGCTACTTTAAAAGTTTTAATCCTCATTTACTTCCTACACAAAACACTTTAAAACTGTGCCCTCTGTTTCTTGATCCATTTTGAAGCGGGGAACAGATTTTCCCTCATCATTTTGTCCTGACACCTCATAATTTTGAAAACTTCTATCAAATCTCTTCTTAGACTTCTCATCTCCCAGGAAACCAGTCCCAACTTCCTGTGAACCTCTTCTGCAATTTCCCCCCGTGCATTCACCTTCTTCCTGTAGAACTTAACACAATAGTCCAATAAACAGTCTTCTGTTGTTTAATGGGATGTATGAGTATACTGGAGATGCTATATAAATACAAGTTGCTGTTGGTCAATCTTCTCTACATCTCTGTTCCATATGGGCTAGGTGTTGCTCTCTGCACAGGCTCTAGGTTAACTCTTTAGCAAAACAATTTTTTTTTTGAAGCACACTGCAGTGGCACTCTTAATGCTTTACTGTGCTCTCTGTCCCTCTCTAATTCTCCTGCTTCATCACACCTGGACCTCATCACATCCGGCAAGTAAGCCTGAGGGGAGAGAAAGAGTTAAATCATTCCATTCAACTCCCTCGGCAGAATCGCAATATGTACATCAGCTCAAAACTGGCCGGTCTGCAAATGTGGTACTTTAATGGGAAAAACAGACAATGTATGAAAAAGGAAATGAACTGGACCTTGTGCTTCCATCCTGTGCTTTGAAGTCTGATTAAATGCAAAATACAGCATTTCCATTTTTCATTTGATCCAAGTTAGCATTAAGTGCACCCAACATAGGTCATCCAGTGACCCACTTTCTTTCAGTCATGCTAGCCCTGGACTCGATTAAGTAGAGATGCATTTTTTTTTGCTTGAAGATATTTGCTCACAGTTATTTCCTTCTATTTTATTTTTGTACGAGGAGAAAGTACCAAGCACCACACCCTACCAGCAGGATTGGATTGATTTTGGAATTTGTTTCTGGTGGGTGTCCGATGTATCGTCACTTTTTCAAATCAACCTATTTTTGTAAGGGAGACTCAGTGAGAAATGAGTGACCATTTGACCATCAACTGACCGTAGACATCAAAGCAGACCTTTCTCTTCATCGGCTGGATCTAACAACCAAACAACAACATCCCGCATTTATAAAACATCTTTAATGTGGTTTCAATTCTCCTCACACGTCACTGCGGTACAGGCACACAAAGATTGAAAACAATGAGGCTTTCAGACAGCTGCCCAAATGCCTGGTCAATGGGACAGATTTTAACTAACATCTTAAAGGGAGAGAGGTCTGGGGAGCTTAGAACCCAAACAGCTGAAGGCACAGACACCAATGTCAGAGTAAAGATGCATATGGCATCTTAGTGGAGTAAGATAGGGCACAAATTGAGTTAGAATCATAGAATCCCTACAGTGTGAAGCAA
The DNA here is from genome assembly GCF_021869965.1 of Rhincodon typus. Lineage (NCBI taxonomy): Eukaryota > Metazoa > Chordata > Chondrichthyes > Orectolobiformes > Rhincodontidae > Rhincodon > Rhincodon typus. The sequence continues at coordinate 31,714,040 of NC_063360.1, read as the reverse complement.
GCCATTCACCCCATCGAGTCCACACTAACTCTCCAAAGAGCATCTTACCAGACCAAGGCCCTACGCCATCCCTGTAACCCTACGTCTACCATGGCCAATCCATCTTGCCCACACATTCCTGGATGCTATGGGGCGATTTCTCGTGGCCAATCCACTTAACCTGCACATCTTTGGACTGTGAGAGGAAACCGGAGCACCCGGAAAATGGGCAAACTCTACACACAGACAATCGCTCATGGATGGAATCAAACTCAACTCCCTGGCGCTGTCAGGGAGGTTGCTAACCACTGAGCCACAGTGCCATTGCTTTTTGTTTGTTTATGGGATGTGGGTGTCTCCAGCAAAATCAATCCCCTAATTGCCCAGAGGGCAGATCAGAGTCAACCACATTGCTGTGGGTCTGGAGTCACATGTTGGCCAGACCAGGTAAGGTAAGGACAGCAGATTTCCTTCCCTAAAGAACATCAGTGCACCAGACAGGGGTTTCAAACAACAACTGACATTAGATCCAACCTCTTACAGAACTTAAATTTCATCATCTGCCCTGGTGGGATTGAAACCAAAATCCTTCGAGCACTAGCCTGCATTTCTGGACTCCTAGCTCAGAGATATTATCACTATGCTTTCACTCCGTCAAGGGTTAGAATGTGGACAGCTTGGTTTTACATACGCACAAGGGTGGTTGCTGAAAAATAAAATTGGTAGGAGCAATTATTAACAAGTTAAAAATTCTGCTCAGCTTATGGGCTTCTACCCCCTCAGGGTCTAACAACAAAACTTACCTCTTATTTCTATTATCGCTATAAATTTTGAAAAAGTAGAGGTATTGGAAGATATAAGAGGCTGGCTTGACAGGATAAATGCTGAGAGAGTGTTTACCCTTGTAGGGAAATCTTGAACTGGCAGACACAGCTTAAAAATAAGATGTTTTCCATTTAAGACAGATTAGGAGGAATTTCTTCTGTCAGAGCAACATTAATGTTTGGAATTCTTTTCCCCAGAGAGCAGTGGAGACTGGGTCAGTGAGTATAATCAAGGCTGAGTTGGACAACTTTTTGATCGACAAGGGAGTGAAGGATTATTGGTGACAGGCAAGAAAGTAGAATTGAGGCCAAATGAAAACCTGGCTGGGAGAGCAGGCTAAAGGGGCTGAATCTACCACTCCTAGTTTGTATGTTCTTATTTTTTTTAATTCAGTGGAGTTTCATTTACAACTAAAGGGTCGTTAGAACACAACGTGGCTCTTTGATAACATTGGAGGTTAGATTGGATTAAATTTGTTGTCAAGCGTACCAGAATATAACACAAGTCACCAATCTCCAGTGCCATCTTAAGATTTCTAAGTAAAAAGCGAGAAATTAAAGCAAAAGATTTGGAACCTGCCCAGTTCTCTCCAGCTGATGATGCCCGTCTAAAGGCTCAGCTCACTCTCACCTACTCGGCTGCGATCTTCCGGCCGTCTCTCTCTGTTGGAAATCAGCTCGGCCCTGGAACCCCCTCCACCTCCACCGCCACCGCTGCCCGGTCTGACCTGCGGCACCACCGTGTCAGCCATGTCCGAGGTGGGTCCTGCACGGGGCACGGTGCCACTTGGATTGGGGAACCTCTTCCGGTGCCACCCACATCGAGACTGAGCCCCTCAAACAGTAACGGTAACAAGAGAGAGATTGAAAAAATGATGATAAAAGGTGTGGTAATGCGGCCAACTCCATGGTGCCCAGGAGTGGGCAGGCGCCCAGGCTCAGGAGGCGAACGCTGCCTATCCCCCCACAGCCATCTCACTTAGAGAGATTAAACTTTCCCGATGGTTCAGTCATTAAACACACTGACCAGTGTGAAATGGGAGCCGACAAGCCAGACCAGTCCAGGGTTACACCTGCATTCCATGAAGGGGTGGCCTTATAGAGATTTATAGAATCATGAGGGGGATGGATAGGGTAAATATTCAAGGTCTTTTCCCCAGAGAGAGGGAAAGGTTTATAAGGGACCGAACGGGCAATGATTTCACGCAGAGGGTGGTGCGTGTATGGAATGAGCTGCCAGAGGAGGTGTTGGAGGCAGGTACAATTACTTCATTTAAAAGACATCTGGATGGGTATATGAATAGGAGGGGTTTAGAGGGAAATGGGCCAAATGCTGGCAAATGGGACTAAATTAATTTAGGATTTCTGGTCAGCATGGATGGGTAGGACCGAAGGGTCTGTTTCAAGTCTGTACATCTATGACTGTGTGACTCTCAGCCTGAACTTTCCTATGGTCCTGAGGGAAGAAACCAATCTATCCTCAAACCCTTAGAACTCACCCTCTTGAAATTGTCTTGAAGTATGGGTATGGAGTGACGATAAAGACAAGGCTCTCACTGTGAAGGTTTGCATGGTCAAAAAAAGTTGGTCGATACTTGCTGACATGCGGCAAGGAAACAAAAGGGAAATCAGCAAGGATATGCTTATTGTTCTGCTGATTGCAAAGACTGGACAGTTCTCTATATAGCAGGAGGCTGAGAGGCTAAGAGTTGGGAAGATGTTCCCACTTGTGGGTTAAGTCCAAAGTGTAGAGGGGCCATAAAACCAGCGATAAAGCAAACAATGAATTAATGACAAACTCCTTTACATGGGGAATGCTTAGAATGTGGAGAATACCACAATGAGGCAAATAGCAAGGATACACGAAACGGGATGTTGGATAAATACAAGAGAGAAAAAGGAATAAAAGATTCTGCTGACAGTATTAATTGAACAGTTGTTCCCAGCTGACCCACACTGGTTCATAGAGTCATAGAGTAATACAGCATGTAAACAGGCTCTTTGGCCCAAACTGGTCCATGCTGACTATGGTGCCCACTCACCTAGTCCCAATTGCCCGCATTTGGTCCATATCTTTCTAAACTCTTCCCATCCACATACCTATCCAAATGTTTTTTAAATGTTGCTATTGTAACTGCCTAAACCACTTTCTCTGGCAGCCCATTCCAATACGCACCAGTCTCTACATGAAGAAGTTGCCCCTCAGGTCCTTCCTAAATCTTTCCCCTCTCCTGGTCCAGTAATGCCTCAATGTTAAAATACCTATCTTTATTTTGAAATCATGCAATAGTCTTCTCCCTTAGTTGTCTGTAACCTCCTGCAGCCATACACCTGTTGAGATATCTATGGTCATCCAACTCAAGGCTTTATGTGCATCCCTGATATTTATTGTTTCAAATTGACAGCTGGACTGTCAGTGGCATGATGGCTCAATGGTTAGCACTGCTGCCTCACAGCGCCAGGAACTCAGGTTCAATTCCACCCTCGGGCGACTGCCTGTGTGGAGTTTGCACATTCTCGCTGTGTCTGTGTGGGTTTCCTCCAAGTGCTCTGGTTTCCTCCTGCAGGCTAGGTGGATTGGCCATGCTAAATTGCCTGTAGTGTTCAGGGATGTGTAGATTAGGTGGGTTTATAGGGGGATGGGACTAGGTGGGAAGCTCTGAGGGTTGGTGTAGACTTGTTGGGCTGAAGGGCCTGTTTCCACCCTGTAAGGATTCTACAAATTAATTGCCTATAACCTCCTGCAGCTCTACACCTGCTGAGATATCTAACTCAAGGCTTTGTGTGCATCCCTGATATTTATTGTTTCAAATTGGCAGCTGGACCTTCAGTGGCCTCAGCCTTAGATTCTGGAATTCCTTCTCTAAACCTCTCTGACTGTCAACATTTTCTTAAAACCCGCCTCTTTAACCCAAGCTTTTGGCCATTTACCTGAACACCTCCTTATTTAGTGTCAAATCTTCCTTTCTAGTGATGTGCCTTGGGAAGTTTAATAATGTTAAAGGTGCTACACAAATACAAAGCATTGACTCTGAACAAAAGTAGGAAGAGGCTTGTGTGACACACAAACACTGACAGAGTTGGGCGAAATGGCTTGTTCCTGTGCTTGAAATTGTCTGTGATTCTGTGTAATCACTTCAGAGAATATTTCTGATTAACAAACTCAAAGCAACACAAATCCAAAAAGCTAGGCTGCTTGCTGAGGTTGAATTAGTTGTATTTTGGAATGAAATGGCAAAATCTGTCACTAAGGGCCAAGTGGTCCTTAACAAAGAGGGAGAACAAGTGACCCCAGCTTCACCCCAGTGTTATTGTCTGCCAACATAATGAGTTATAACCATGAAAACAGGCTTGCTGGAACTCCAACAAGTCTGCGAATGATTTGTAACACATCAGGTATTCTTCTCTTTTCGCCTCTGTGACATTCCTTCTGCTGGGTTTTTCACTTCAGCTCATTAAAGTCTGTGAAAAATCAACCCCTCGCCATCACTTATATCCTGAAAACATGAAGAGGTCGCAACCTCCCTCATATGTGAGCCAACTTTATGCCATAAATTGCTATTTTTTTTTTCAGACACATTGTGCCAAGGTATAGGCAGTCCGCGCATTGGATTAAAAATGACCGGTAACGAGGTAAGACTGATTCAGATGACATGGCACTTAATTCTAGCCATTGCATTTGCACCAATCTTTGGTGCAAATATTAATACAGTTCTCTATGTAGCTCAAATCTGGTTACAGTGCATGAAACATACTGTCATGTTGCCAGCACGGCAATGTAGCCTGTCTGGCCATAGCTTTCCATGCCTATTGTTTAGACTTTATACAGAATCAGCCACACAGCCTAGGAGAAGGCCATTTGGTCCATGACATCTCTAACTCGTTTTACAGTGTTATCTAATCATTCATTCTGGATTCTATACTCTGGAATGCATTCTAGACACTTTGCTCTAGACTGTAGACTCAATGCTCTCTGTTTCAAATGCTATGCTCAAGACTCTACACTTTACATTCCAGGCTCAAGTCTCAAGACTCTACAATCTATGCTTTATACCCTAGAATCTATGGTCTAGACTGTATGCTGTCTCCTTCAGATTCTAGACTCTAGAACCAGACCAATTCCCTCACCCACTCCGACCTGTGACCACCACCTGCCCCAAGTGTAAGAGAGCCTGTTGAAGCTGCATTGGTCTTTACAGCCACCAACAGACTCACCCTGAGAGTGGAAGAGAGTCATCCACATCTCCAAGGGACCACAGTAATGATGAAACTCTAGACTACTTTGCTCTTTTCCCACAGCTCTGCAGTATTTTTCAGCGCTCTGACTATCCTCACAATGTCTGAAACAATGTTTGTCGTATCATTGTAAGCCGTAACTAGCTGTTAAGATGCAATAAACTCAATCTTATTAACTACAAGAGGCTCTTCTTTTTGACCAGGATGCAGTTTCCCTTTCCCACAGAGGACCCTATAGGCGTCGTTCATGTAGAGGATGGTAGCATTAAATGTCACCAAGAGAAGCAGCTCATACAGGGAGTGAGCTGATACACACATAAAGAAACCTAAAGACCCCATATTTAACTTTTAAAATGCAGCTCTGTTATAGGGACAGCCATTTTGCATACTGGATAGTTGAGCGCAAAACCTGGTCAGCAAAGGGAAGACAAAACCTTGCTCCTTTGGAAATAAATAGTTTCAGATCTTCATTGCTCTGAAACTCAGCATCACTGCTGCTCTCATTTGGCCATCCGCACCATGCACCCAAGGATTAAATCAAACGGCTGTGGAGATTATCCAGCTATGGCTCCTGTACGTAGATACTCTCCCCTCTGAATCAAAGGGTCACAAGCTCAAGGCCCCTTCCAGAGATCTGAGGGCAAAGTTTAGGCAGACAGTCCAATGCAGCACTGAGGGATACATGTACCACCTGACACACTGCCCTTACTGATGAGATGTTAAACCGAAGTTCCAGTGGCCCTGTTGTATGAATGCAAAAGATGCTTAGCCACTAGTTTGAAGGGCTAGGGTCAGAAGGGGTCAGGACCTTCACCCAGTACTGACCGTTATTTATCCCATAGACCAACATCATTTAAAAAAAGAAAACTCGTCAAATATCACATGGCATCTTGCTATGCATACGATTGGCTGCTTCGTGTCCTACACTATGACAATGATTACACTTCAAAAGGTATTCCATTCCATTTGGTATGACTTGAGATTGTGAAATCATTGCAAATGTTTCTTTTAGCGATCCATTTGGCAGCGCTGTGTTTGAGAGACTTTGAAAGTGTTCATTTTGACCAGATCACTGCTCCAAGTGTCTCAGATTACCCAGAATTACCCTGAGCCAAACATAATCCCCGGTTTATAGTATCATGGGAAGGTGCAGTCCTATTCTTGGCCAAATAAGGGGCAAAATTCACTAAAATCTTCACCTTCCTGTAGCACTGTTGCCTCACAGCACCAGGGACCCGGGCTCGATTCCACCTTCAGGTGTCTGTCTGTGTGGAGTTTGCACGTTCTCCCTGTGGTCTGCATGGGTTTCCTCTAGGTGCTCTGGTTTCCTCCCACAGTCCGAAGATGTGCAGGCTATGTGGATCGGCCACAGGAATACAGGGATAGGGTAGAGGCTGGATCTTGGTGGAATGCTGTACGGAGGGTCGGTATGGACTTGATGGGCTGACTGGCCTGCTTCCACACTGTAAGGATTCAATGATATCTGTTGCCATTTAAGTTGTTCTGACATTGAAGAATGTGAGCCTTTAGACATGGTCACTGAATCAAGGAACTAGAGAAAGATGGCTGTGCAGAAAGAAGTCATTTGGTCTGTGGTTTTTGTGCTGGCCCTCTCTTCACCTCTGTCCAACCACCTACTGCCCATTCCCCACAAACCTGATTTTTTGATTTTCTCTTCAGATAATAATGCCATTCCCCTTTTGATGACCTCAATGGAACCTACTCCAACACAATCGGATGCAGTGCCCTTCAGATATTAACTCCTGGGTTTGTAAAAGAAAATGAGTTCCTCATGTCACCTTTGGTTTTGTTGCCAATCAACCTTTGTTCTTACTCACAGGATGCGGGCAGCAGTGGCTAGACCAGAGATAGTAGGAACCGCCGATGCTGGTGTCAGAGATAACGCAGTGGGGAGCTGGATGAACACAGCAGGCCAGGCAGCATCAGAGGAGCAAGAAAGCTGACGTTTCTGGTCTGGAACCTTTCTGAAGAAGGGTCCAGAGCCGAAACGTCAGCTTTCCTGCTCCTCTAGTGGCTAGACCAGCATGTATCACCCGTCCCTAATTGCCTTGAGCAGGTGGTGCTGAGCTATGGTGCATAAGGTAATTCTTCTGAAAGGGTTAATGTTCATGTTACATTAGTCCTGTGCATTCTACTGATATCTAACATCACCTGTGAGTAGAGTCAAGGAATTCTGCTGAAGCTTTCGTAGGGAACTGTTTCTGTACCAGCTCCCTTACGTCCTACTAATTATTCCTGACCAAATGTACTATCATGAATAAGCCATATCATGAATAAACCTTCTTACTGACTAAGATCAGTGGCCCTCAGCAGATAAGGAGGCAACTATGAGAAGGGGGGCAGTCAATGCAGGACTGAGGGTGTGTACTTAAATGCATGCTATATATGAAACAAGGTAAATGAGCTTGTAGCGCAGATTGAAATTGAGGGCATAATGTTGCAGCTATCACAGAGATGTGGCTATGAGGGGATCAGGGCTGGGAACTAAATATACAAGGATACATGCCCTATTGAAAGGACAGGCAGACGAGTAGAAGGGGCAGGCTTGCCTTGTTAGTAAGAAATGAAGTTAAATCGATAACAAGATGTGATATAGAGTCAGAAGGCATAGAAAATGTGTGCATAGAATTGAGGAACCACAAAGGGAAAAAAGACCCTGATGGAAGTTATTTACAGGCCTCTTAATAGTAGTCAGGATGTGAGGAAGAAAATAAATCAGGAGAAAGAAAAGACACTGTTACAATAATCATGGGGGACTTCAACATGCAGGTTGAATGAGAAAATCAGGTTGGTAGCAGATGTCAAGAAAAGGAATCTGTGGAATGTCTATGAGATTTTTTTGGAGCAGCTTGTGGTAGAGACCACTAAGGAACAGCAATTCCAGATCTGGTGATGTGTAATGAGGCAGACTTGATTATGGAACTTGAGGTGAAGAAACCCCTAGGGGGCAGTGACCATAATATGGTAGACTTCACCCTGCAGTTTGAGAGGGAGAAGCTGTGATCAGATGTAACAGTATGACATGAGAGATACATGAGGGAGGAGCTGGCCAGGGTTGATTGGAAGGGGAGCCTAGCAGGGAAGATGATTGAGCAGCAATGGCAGGAGTTTCTGGGGGTAATTTGGGAGGCACAGTAGAAATTCATCCCAAGGAAGAAGAAACATATTAAAGGGAAGATGAGGCATCTATGGCTGATGAGGGAAGCCAGGGACAGCATAAAAGCAAAAGAAAATGTGTACAATGAGGTGAAGTTTTGTGGGAAGCCAGAGGATTGGGAAGCCTTTAAAAACCAGCAGAACATAACTAAAATTAAAAGCAATAAGGAGGGACAATATGAAATATGAGGGTAGGCTAACGAGTAATATGAAAGAAGACTGCAAGAGTTTTCTTTAGACATAGAAAAAGTGGAAGAGAGGCAACGTGGACATTGGACTGCTGGAAAATGAGGCTGGAGAAGTAGTAATGGGGAACAAAGAAATTGTAGAGGAACCAAATAGGCACTTTGGATGAGTTTGCACAATGGGAGATATCAGCAACGTGCCATAACTTCAAGAGAATCGGGGACAGAGGTGAGTGTAGTGGCCATCACTAAGCAGAAGGTGGTGGGGAAGCTGAAAGGTCTGAAGGCGGGTAAATCACTCAGACCAGATGGACTACACCCTAGGGTTCTGAAGGAGATAACTGAGTAGATTATGGAGGCATTGTTGGTGATCTTTCAGGAATCACTGGAGTCAGGAAGGGTCCTAGAGAGCTGGTAAATGGATAATGTAACTGCCCCAGTTTAAGAAGGGGGGAGGCAGAAAACGGGACACGATAGGCCGGTTAGCTTGACCTCAGTTGTTGGTAAGATTTTAGAATCCATTATTGAAAATGAGATTGCAGAGTACTTGAAGGTGTGTGGTAAATTAGTGCTGGTTTAGGGCAGTTTCATCAAGGGGAGGACATGCCTGACAAATCTGTTAGAACTCTTTGAGGAGGTAATGAGGAAGTCAGATAAAGGAGAGTCAATGGATGTGATCTATTTGAATTTCCAGAAGGCTTTTGATAGGGCACCGCACAAGAGGCTGCTAAACAATAGCCCATGGTGTTAAGGGAAAGGTACTGGCACAGATACAGGATTTGCTGACTGACAGAAGGTGGAAAGTGTGGATAAAGGGATCTTTCTCATGATGACAGCCAGTTACTAGTGGAATTCCCCAGGGGTCAGAGTTGGGACCATGGCCATTCACATTATACATTAATAATCTGGATAATGGGACTAAGTGCATTGTTACCAAGTTTGCAGATGACACAAAGATAGGTGAAGGGACAGGCAGTGTTGAGGAAGTGGGAAGGCTGCAGAAGGACTTGGACAAGTGAGGAGAGTGGACTAAGAACTGGCAGATGAAATATATGAGGTTCGTAGAATCCCCACAATGTTGAAACAGGCCCTTCAGCCCAACAAGTCCACACCGACCCTTGGAGCATCCCACCCAGACCCATCCCTCTCTAACCCACCTAAGCTACACATCCCTGAACACTACGGGCAATTTAACATGGCCAATCCACCTAGCCTGCACATCTTTGGACTGTGGGAGGAAACCGGAGCCCCTGGAGAAAACCCACGCAGACACGGGGCGAATGTGCAAATTCCACACAGACAGTCGCCCAAAGGGTGGAATCAAACCCGAGCCCCTGACGCTGTGAGGCAGCAGTGCTAACCACTGAGCCAAAGGTTATGCACTTTGGTAGGAAGAATAGAGACATAGACCATTTTCGAAATGGGTAAAGACTTCAGAAATCTCAAACACAAAGGTACTTGGGAGACCTAGTTCAGGATTCTCTTAAGGTAAGCATGCAGGTTCAGTTAGCAGTTAGGAAGGCAAATGGAATGTTAGCATTCATTTCAAGAGGACGAGAAGACAAGAGCAGCGATGTACTGCTGATGTAGTCAGCCCACCTTTAGAACATTGTGACCAGTTTGGACTCCATATCTGAGGAAGGATGTGCTAGCATTGGAGGAGGGTCCAGAGGAGGTTTTCAAGGCTGTTCCCAAAGATGAAGGGCTTGTCATACGAGAAACGGTTGAGGACTCTGGGTCTGCACTCAGTGGAGTTTAGAAGGATGAGGGGAATCTGATTTACCCTTAGAGAATACTAGGAGGCCTGGATAAAGTGGACATAATGAATATGTTGCCAATAGTAGGAGAAACTAGGACCTGAGGGCACAGACTCAGTGAAGGTGCGACCCTTTAGAATTGAGATGAGGAGGAATTTCTTCATCCAGAGGGTGGTGAATCGGTAGAACTCATTACAGCAGAGGCTGGTGGAGGCCACTGAGCGTATTCATGGCGGAGATAGACAGGTTCTTGATTAGTGAGGGGGTCAAGGGTTACAGGGAGAAGTCAGGAGAATGGGGATGAGAAACATCCCAGCCATGATCGAATAGCAGAGCAGACTCAATGGGCCAAATGGCCTAATTCTGATCCTATATCTTAAGGTTTAATGGCCTGTAGCTATTGAGAGAGATGATAACCTAGTGGTATTAGAAATAGAATTAGAATTATGTTTTATTGTCACATGTACTCAAGTACAGGGATACAGGAGTACAGTGAAACATGTACAAAGTCGCCATTTCTGGTGCCAACTTAGGTACAAAGGTACCTAGGTACAAAATCCTTAGAGTTTTTATCTATTAATAATTATTAATCCAGTGACCAAGGTCAAGTTCTGAGAATCCAAGTTTGAATCTCACAGAAGGTGGAATTTGAATTGAATACAGTTCTGGAATTACAAGCCTAATGTTGACGACAAAATCATTGTCGGAATAACCTATCTAGCTCACAATGTGTTCTGGGGAAGGATATCTGTCAGTCCTACGTGACTCGAGCCCCACAGCAATGTGGTTGACTCTTAACTGTCCACCAAGTGATTAAGGATGGGCAATAAATACAGGCATGGCCCTTACCCCATGAACGAACTCAGAAATTACTGCACTGCGGTGCACCCTCTTCCTTTAATCAATAGGTAGTCCGAAGACAAAGCAAAGTCAAAGGAGGAATGGTAGCAGTGAAAGATTTTATCGAGGACCAGATACTGATAGAGGTGGCAAATACCAGAAGGTGCATCACAAGCTTCTTTCTTAGTAAATGGGATGCATGGCTTAACTCGCACCTCGAACAAGCCCAAATGCGATGGCCCCTGTAGTTGGACGGCCAGCTAATGCCATGATCACCAATGCAGAATGGAATGGCCTTGTGACTGAAGTGCTGGGAAGGGGACAGCATTTTAAGGAAGAAAACGAGACTGGCAGGAAAACAAGTACACTGTCCTAATTTATAACAATGTGTTGACAAATAAAATGCAATAAGTGATTTGACGAGCCTTTGATCATTGAAGACAAATCGCCAAAACCTGCCACAATTCATATTTTGTTCACTGAGCATCCAGCTCAGAGCTCTGTGTAAACTGAGCCTGTTACAGAGTCATCTCCCAGATTACCTTTTGAACGTTCATTGAACTGTAAATCCTTGCTACAAAGAAAAGGGGGAGAGCAGGGAGTGAATAATAATTCTTCACAGCCATCTGGTATTAACCCAAACACCATCGCTGTCATCGGCTTTGGAAGGAAGAGGCTAAGAGGTGGCAGAGAGAACGGCGGTGTTAATTGGCGCACAGCGATCTGTGCCTTTTGCTTTGTGCTGTCTGTTTGGTTGTCGAAGAAACTGGCTGTTGTTCTGAGAGTTTGTTAGGCCTTGCTGCGAGAGCCTTCACGGGTCACTGAGTTTTTTTCGTTAATTGGGGCTTCCTTTGTGGCCCAATTCTCTCTCTCTCTCTCTCTCTCTCTCTACCCCACACCCCCATCCCTCTCTGACTCTCTCTAACCTGTCACAACGACCCCAGGGAGAGTCTATGCAAAGTAAAAGTCTCAGTGTATTGTACAAAGTTGTGAAGGACCACCCCACTCTGGCCCCTCATTTCCCCTCCCCCCCTAAAAAAAGGAAGACAACAGTGGTTTTGTTTGCTTCTGTTTTCATGTGGAGGAATAATTACCCTTTCACACTGCAGCTAACAGAATGGCCTTCCTCAACGAGGTATTTGGAATCTGGGCTAAACCTTCTGACAGCGCACTTTGAAAGAAACTTTCTGTCATTTTTGCACCATACAAACATTCATTTTTAGTTTAAAAAATCCTCTGACATACTTCATCCTTCAGTTTGATAGAGCCATAGACATCTAGAGCACAGAAAAATAGCTCCAAACCACCGTGTCTACTATATAAGCTTGTCACCAATAAATCCAGTAAGAATTTCAGGAGAATCTACTCAGAGAATTAGAATGGGGAACATGCGATTGAGGTAACCAGTGTTTTCTTCCAGAAAGCCATTCAGTAAAGGCAACAACTTGAAACAATTTTATTTACTTTTATAAGTATTTATTTACACAGTTACATAATACAGACAAACACCTTCCAACCCAACACCCACAGTTTAAATCAGCTTTCAGTGGGGCTTGTGATACTGACTCAAACTGTGATTGTTGAGTTAAAAATAATTAATCCACAACAAACAAGTTGCCAAAGGTGTCTTTTATGGGAAGAAGAACTTGCATTTATATAGTGCCTTTCATGGCCACCTGACATTCGAGAGATCTTTACGGCCAGTGAAGTACATTTATGATGTTTCAGACATAATAGGAACTGCAGATGCTGGA
>NC_063360.1:31668452-31700888 GCF_021869965.1 Rhincodon typus | reverse complement strand
AGTAGGGTCTAGGCCCAAAACGTCAGCCTTCCTGCTCCTCTGATGCTGCTTGGCCTGCTGTGTTCATCCAGCTTCACACCTTGTTATCTACGTTTATGATGTGTTGGCCGTGTTGCAATGTCGTCAAATTTGATTCAGACACAGCAAGCTCTAACAAATAGGTGATAACCAGAAAATCTGCTTTTGTGATGTTGATTGAGGGATAAATGTTGACCATGGTTAAGGTGAATAGACACATGACCAAGACAGTAGGGGAGTCATTGGCCTAGTGGTATTATCACTGGACTGTTAATCCAGACACCCAGATAATGTTCTGGGGACCTGGGTTCGAATTCTGCCATGGCAGATGGTGGAATTTGAATTCAATAAATGTCTGGAATTTAGAATATAATGATGACCATGAATCGATTGTTGGGAAAACCCCATCTGGTTCACTAATGTCCTTCAGGGAAGGAAACTACCATCCTTACCTGGTCTGACCTACATGTGGCTCCACACCCACAGCGATGTGGTTGACTCTGAAATGCCCTCTGGGCAATTAGGGCCGGGCAGTAAATGCTGCCTAGCCATTGATGCCCTCATCCCGTGAATGAATAAAGGAAGAAAAAGTAATACTTACAGGTGAGATGAAAGCAAATATAAGGATGTTCCTGTGAAGTACAAACACCAGCATAGATAGGTTGGGTAGGTTGGCCCATTGCTAGACTGCTTATCTGAGGCAATTATGTACAAGAGGCCAGATTAAGCAATAAATAATAAAGAATTACTATGTCAATTAAACATTAATATCTGCTGTACTGACTGGGTTCAGTGGGATGCTAACAGAAGGAAAATCCTACCTAATATAAACAACTGGTCTGAGTGAATCCAACAAATGTGTGGCTTCCCCTTACCCAAAATGACATGGTGCCTCAGTGGTTAGCACTGTTGCCTCACAAGCACCAGGAACGCTGGTTCAATTCCTGCCTCGGGCGACTGTTTGGGTTTCCTCTGTGTGGTCCAGTTTCCTCCTACAGTCCAAAGATGCGCAGGTTAGGTGGATTGGCCATATAAGTTGCTCACGGTGCACAGGCTAGGTGGATTAGCCAGGGAAATGCAGGTTTACAGGGATGGTCCAGGTGGGATGCTATCTGGAAGGCCAGTGTAGAATTGATGGGTGGAATGGCCTGTTGGGATTCTATAATTCAAACACAGCAGCTCCACCTCTGTAACCCACATCCCCAACTCCAGCAGAGGGGCTCCACTAGAGGCCTGATTACTGGGTTCTAACGTACCACACTATTCCAACATCCCTTCCTCTTCAGTCTCTGTGACCTCCTCAAGCCCTATAGCCTTCCAACCTCTGATCTCCTCCAATCCTGCCTCTTGAGCATCCTGGATTTTCATCATGGCACTATTGGTGGCCTTCTTGTAGGACCCACATCTTGGAAATTTCAATGGCCCAGTTTGTTCTAATGTCCCGTTAAGAGGCTCAGTGTCAACGTTTATTCTGTCATATTCCTGTGAAGTGCTTTGGGGTATTTCATGAGGTTAAAGGTATCAGGTATGTGCAATTTGTTGTTGCCATTGGTGGTATAATTCCTGGTCAGAATCAACAACTTTGAGAGAGGGATCAAGAAAGGGGAGAGAGGCATGAAAGGGAAACAAAATATGGCACGATTAACTGTAACCAAGGCTTTTCTGAGAGTCTTTCACACAGAATCAGGTTCAGCGAAGTGTTGGCATTTGGCAAGAGATTGGTCTCCAGACTCACAGCCAACTGCTGAATGTTGAGTTGAAGTGACAAAATTAACAGCCAGGTCATTTGAGAATCCTGGCTATGTGAAAGTCAATCAGAGGGGAAGCAGCAGGGGTGGGGCTGTTGCCAAATGGAAGGAGAAAGCCTCACTAACTCCCCCTTAGCAACCTGATCATCAGCCTCTGAGCTGGGATTAAGCAGGACTGCTTGTAGCAGTCAACGTCTCTTGTGTAAAAGCGAGGTCGAGTTGTCAGTCTCCTATGGTCCATGGAGCTGACAGGTTCTAGGGAACAACCTCACAAGCCGTCCTGTTAGATGCATCAGCAAAACTTCAAAATCAGTTCCCAAGTGTTGATAGCCTTTGTGGATTCAGTAATCAACATTAACAGACTCAATGAATGGCCAAGCAACTGTTTGGATTAGTTCTCAATATTGAAATGCTGCATCTACCTCATAAATTACCTTCATTAGCTGCAGTGCACCACAAACTACAAGGCCATGGAGTGGTGATGGGAACAGAAGCAAAACCAATGCCTGTTCCGATGGCAAGGATTCGTCACCTAAAAATGCAAACAAAGCAGAAGGGAAGGCTTGTCTTTACATAGCGCCATTCACGATTGCAGGGTGTCCCAAGCAATCAATCATTGCCGTACGCCTAGCTGGTCCCAACATGTCACCCTCTGTAAACCTGAGGTCATCGGTCAAGATTTGATGATGGATTCAGTGGGTTAAGCGATCCAAATTAATATGTTTATTAAGCTGTCATAATATATTAAGTGGATATTAATCAGTAAATATATTCAGCAGTAAGTTCACACATTATACAGTAAATGTGTATTAAGCAATAAAAAAAATACATAAAGCAGTGAATGTACATATCAATGTGGATTTCACAAGTTTCAAAATCTCCCCTCCCCCTACCGCATCCCAAAACCAGTCCAGCTCGTCCCTGCCTCCCTAACCTGTTCTTCCTCCCACCTATCCCCTCCTCCCACCTCAAGCCGCACCTCCATCTCCTACCGACCAACCTCATCCCGCCCCCTTGACCTGTCCGTCCTCCCTGGACTGACCTATCCCCTACCTAACTCCCTACCTACACTCACCTTTACTGGCTCCATCCCCACCTCTTCGACCTGTTTGTTTCCTCTCCACCTATCCTCTCCTCTATCCGCCTCCCACTCTCTCCCTATTTATTTCAAAACCCCCTTCCCCTCCCCCTTTTCTGATGAAGGGTCTAGGCCCGAAACGTCAGCCTCTCTGCTCCTATGATGCTGCTTGGCCTGCTGTGTTCATCCAGCCCTGCACCTTGTTGTCTCAATGTACATTGATGATGAGTCTTTGCCCATCGGGGACCTTGCTTTACAATGGCTGGTCTGGAATGCTCAGGGTTCCCGGCACCATTCATGAATCTTGAGCTGAGGTGAAGTCCAACAGCAAATGACACCAGCATTAAGTTGACTACAAGTCTAACTGCCTTCTTGCAGTCACAAATCCCAGCCTGAGGTGAAGTCCACTGAATGGGGCAAAGTCCCTGCTCATAGATCATAGAATCATAGAATCCCTACAGTGTGGAAACAGGCCCTTCAGCCCAACAAGTCCACACTGACCCTTGGAGCATCCCACCCAGACCCATCCCCTGTAACCGACCTAAGCTACACATCCCTGAACACTATGGGCAACTTAGCATGGCCAATCTGCCTAGCCTGCACATCTTTGGACTGTGGGAGGAAACCCACACAGACACGGGGAGAACGTGCAAATTCCACACAGGCAGTCACCCGAGGGTGGAATCGAACCCAGGTCCCTGGTGCTGTGAGGTAGCAGTGCTAACCACTGAGCCACCGTGCCGCCCCCACTATTCTGAATCTAAGATTACATACTGTATCGCTCACATTCGGTGGTAGTTTCAGTACTTTTCCAAACATTCCATTATACAGGAAAACCTCTCCAGGAGGCTCCTATGATAGGCCAGCAGGACAGTTCTCACAGACAGTTTAGTGTAACATGGTCACCCTTTGGTTAACACAGGTCGTTTTTGCATGAGGCCTGTTTTCCACATACTTTCCAATTTATTTCAATTGCTCATTGTCATGTCCAATTAACCCTCAACAATTAATGCTTGATGGGCTGGTCTGAAGATTCTATTTTTAATCCCAGCCGTACATCATCTAAAACGTTCTTTTCCATGTCATAACTTGTACCAAGTCCTCTTCACCATCACCATTGCTCAGAAAAGTGCTTTGGCTCCCAGTCAAGCACTGCCCTAACTTACAAACTCTAATCATTGTTATCAAATCCCTTCCTTTGCCCCCCCTCCTTCGTCATCCACCAAACCTCACAGACCGCTGCCCTTATTTCTGTAAGCTTTTCCAGCCCCATAACCCTCAAAAATATCTGCCCTCCTCCAGCTCGATCTCTTGAGTCAGAATTTTAATCATTTTGTAAATGATGCCCATGCCTTCAGCTGTCTAACCCTCTCTGCATCCCCTTCCTCCTTTTACAAGCTCCTACAGCATTGATCAAAGGAGCTTTTGATCATCTGACTTGTTTTACAACAATGCTGCGAAATACCTTGAGTTTTTTTTTAATATTTAAAGGTGTTATAATAATAGAGGGTGCTTTTACAGTAAAATACATTTTGAATTACAGTTTCTACAGTAACGAAAGAAATGTGACAGCAAATTTGTGCACCCATAGACAGCAGTGAAGTAATGACCAGGTCGTTTGTTTTAATCAAAGACAGAAATTGCTGGAGAAATTCAGCAGGTCTGGCAGCATCTGTAGAAATAGAAAAATAAAGTTAAAATTTTGAATCCAGTATGACTCTTATAGACTCATAGAGTCATAGATTCGTACAGCACAGAAACAAACCCTTCGGTCCAACTCGTTCGTGCTGTTCAGACATCCCAATCTGACCTAGTCCCATTTGCCAGCATTTGACCCATATCCCTCTAAACCCTTCCTATTCATGTACCTGTCCAGATGTCTTTTAAATGTCGTAATTGTACACATCTCCACCACTTCCTCTGGCAGCTCATTCCATACATGCACCACTCTCAGTGTGAAAAAGGTGCCCTTCGGGTTCTTTTTAAATCTTGCCCCTCTCACCTTAAACCTATGCCCTCTAGTTTTGGACTCTCTCACCCTTGGTAAAAGACTTTGGCTGTTCACCCTATCCATGCCCCACATGATTTTATAAACCTGTTGAGGTTGGTTGGCTCGCCGAGCTGGTTTGTTGTTCCACAGACGTTTTGTTACCGTGCTTGGTAACATCCTCAGTGCAGCCTCTGATATATACTCGACCCCATATACGTTCCACTACGGAGGAAACCCGGAAGTGAGGCAATCCATCGCAACGGACCCCAGAGTTTAAAAGCCAGGTGGGAAACCACACCGACGCTTCATCAGAGGCTGCACTGAGGATGTTACCAAGCACGGTAACGAAACATCTGCGGAACAACAAACCAGCTCGGCGAGCCGACCAACCTCAACCTGAGCTACAGATCTACTCCAAAAAAATTTTATAAACCTCTATAAAGTCACCCTTCAGCCTCCGTGCCCCAAGGAAAACAGCCCCGATCTATTCAGCCTCTCCTGACAACTCAAACCCTCCAGTACCAGCAAAATCCTTGTAAATTGTTTCTGCACCCTTCCAAGTTTAACAACATTTTTCCTATCGAAGGGTGCCCAGAATTGCAAGCAGTATTCTAAAAGTGGCCTCATCAATGTCCTGTACATGACTTTCAAACTCCTACACTCAATGTTCTGACCAGTGAAGGCAAGCGTGCCACATTGTCTACCTGTGATTCCACATTCAAAGAGCTCTGCACCTGTACCCCTAGGTCTCTTTGTCCGGCAACACTCCCCAGGGCCCTACCATTAACTGTATAGGTTCTGCCCTTCTTCAGAACATTTCTGACAATGGGTCACTGAATTGAAAATGTTAATTCTGTTTCTCTCTGCAGATATGCCAGGCCTGCTGAGTTTCTCCAGCAATTTATTTTTGTTTCAGATTTCCAGCATCTGCACCTCCTTACTTTGGTTCATTTGTTTTCATGATGCTCACTGAGGGATACATTTTGGGCAGGTCATCGGGGAGAACTCCAGTCCTGTCCTTCAAAATATTGCCGTGAGATATTCAACCATGAGAGTTGGGCGACAGAGCCTCGGTTTATCCTCACATGTGACAGATGGCTCCCCTATCATTACACTGGAGTGTCAGCCTAGATTTTCTCTGTGGAATGGGACTAAAACCACAAGAACTTTGGAGCCTGAGGTGACAGCATTACCCATTGGGAGCCCATTTGAGGCTTTGCCACAGTTAAAAAAGCAGGCAGAGGATTGTGGTGTGGCTGAGGTGTTACACATCAACCACTTATCATCTGTTGCCATTCCCAGAATGCTGGAAGTCCAGGGCACATTCCATGTTGGTGCCATTCAAATAAAGACAAATGTTCACCAGCATGGAATAGCACAAGAGCGATATGGGCTCACGTAGAGTCATACAGCATGGAAACAGACCCTTCAGTCCATCCAGTCCATGCTGACCATGTTCCCAAACTAAACTAGTCCCAATTGCCTACACTGGGCCTGTATCCCTCCAAACCTTTCCTATTCATGTACTTATCCGAATGTCTTTTAACATTGTAACTGCACCCGCATCCACCACATTTTTCATTCCACACATTGACGACTCTCTGTGTAAAAAAGTTGACCCTCAAATCCTTTTTAAATCTTTCTCCCCTCACTTTAAAGATATGCCCCCTGGTTTTGAACTCCTCCACCCTAGGGAAAAGATCCTTGTCGTTCACCTTATCTATGCCCCTCCTGATTTTTTTAAACCTCAACAAGGCCACCTCTCAATGTCGCACAAATACCTACTTCCTCGTTTTAAAATCTAATTAAACACATTCAACATTTCCGTGGGTGCAGATTACTTTGTTAAACTAGACGGGAAGGGTGAATGGGAATTTAAAAAAATGATGGTGATCCAATAAGCAGAGAGCCGCCATTTGAAAACTGAGACCTAATTACATGATAATAAAACAAAGAACCATAGGTAAAAGCCAAAAGAACTGCGGATGCTGTAAATCAGGAACAAAGACAAAGTTGCTGGAAAAGCTCAGCAGGTCGGGCAGCATCTGTGGAGGAGAAAATGGAGTTAATGTTTCGAGTCCAGCAACCCTTCTTATGCTCTAGTGTCAGAAAAACACTCATCCAACAGCCCTGATATTTAGAATTTCCCTGTTTATACTGTTTACTGAAATAAGCCTTTAGACGCAATGGTCCATTCTGATGCTTATAATCTCAATGAGCCTTCTTCCATTCTGCTTCATCCACCCAGCCCTATTGGCATAACTTGCCTTTCTCCGTCTTGCACTTATCTAGATTCCCCTTAATACATCTATGCTATTCATCTCAATGACTCCTTGTGGCAGCAACTTGGACGTTCTGATCTTCTTTGCCACAATTCTACAGTTCCTTCAGAATTTATTCCTGGATCAATGAATGACTGTCTGTTTTTAAAAATTCTTTCACGGGATGTCAGAGTCGCCGACAGTGCCCCTCCCTAATTGCCCTTGTAATGAGTTGTTTGCATGCCAAATCTGAGGGCAGTTAAGATGTAGCCACATTGCTGTCGGTCTGGACTTCCATGTAGGCCAGGATGAGTAAGGATGGCAGAGTCAACCAGATGGAGTTTTGACAACAATCCATGATGGTAACATGGTCACCGTCACTGAGACTAGCTTTTAAGTCCAGAATTATTTATTAAGTTAGTTTTAATTTCACCAGCAGCCATGGTAGAGTTTCGAACCCATATCCCCAGTCAATTACCTTCTGGATTATGGGCCCAGTAACATTAGCACCACAGCACTGTCTCCCCTGCACATGTTGAGCATATAAGGATTAAGTAGGAGTAGGCCATTTGGCCCATTGAGCCTGCTTCATTGTTCAATAACGTTGTGTCTGGTCTTCATCTTGATTCCTCTTTTTCACTCTATCCCTAAGTAACCACTGGTTTTAAATCTCCCAACAAATGGAAATACAATGGGTGACTTGCCCACTCTGTGAGGTTAGGGGGAGACAGAAGGAGACACTGCCAGCATTGACCTCTCAGCTGTACAGATTTCGTCAGGTCAGGGATATGGGGAACCAGGGCTAACCATAATACCCGGGATGATGATTGATCCATGATTCTCAAATCCAGACCACAACCATACTGAGCGCTGGGAATCAGTGGGACAGGAACAGGAGCCAAGAACTTTGTCCAAAGTCTGTATTTATATTTTACCTTTAATATGAAGAAATATTCCAAAGTTCACCAGAGGAACAGCATCGCACAAAGTTTTGAAAAAACCGAAAGAACTACGAATGCTGTAAATCAGGAACAAAAACAAAGTTGCTGGGAAAGCTCAGCAGGTCTGGCAGCATCTGTGAAGGAAAAAACAAAGTTAATGTTTCGGGTCCGGTGACCCTTCCTCAGAACTGCCAGAACTGCCAGACCTGCACAACATTTTGAGTCTGATCCACATGAGGAGACTTTAGGCCCGGTAACCAAACATTCTTTCAAAGCGTAGTTTGTAATGGCTGTCTTAAGGGAGGCAAGAAAGATGTTGTTTGGAGGGGATGAAGAAGGGGCATTTCCACAGATCACATCTTAGCAAGTAGAAAGCCCACCTGAGAACATCGGGGCAATGGGAAATAGAGACACACAATAGATGGGAATTGGAGGAAGGGTACAGAGGGAGTGAGGGCTGAGGTCATGAGGTTACTGTGACCCCCTTTGTGCGTTAGTAGCCTATTGAGATTCACTGGGGGTGACTGACCTCTCTAGACCTTTGACATACTTACCAAAAGTAACCAGGAACTATAACAGGAATGAAACTCATTACTTAACATTAATGTAGCACTGTAGGACTATTACATTTTGGAATCCATTGCGTGACAAGTATAAGTGGCAACTGATGTCTTGTCTACCTTCCATCCGAATGTGAAATAGTCAACACCAGCAGAAGAGGGAGATTTTCTCAACGCCTTGGTGAGCAGCCCTCCTTTGACTAATTTGACTAAAGTAGACTCATTGATTCATTAAGTCACCATTTCTGGACTCTTTCTGTGCATTGGCTGCTGTAATGACCCACAGAAAGTACCTGCAATAATTCCTTGGCTGTGAGGTCCTTCTGGATGTCCTAATGAGGGAGTAACCTATGAAGATGAAAGTTATCATGTACATATTGCAGTAATATGGAGTGAAAGAGATTGACTGATGTCCTCAGGCATGTTAGAAAACATGCTTGTCATTCAAATTTCTAATGTCACCCACCAAGGGTGGGTTACAACAACATGTTACATTAAATATGTTGTTTATTAATAATTTGGTTTGCTCGCTGTGAAATTTGGTTCTGCTTGCTGTTTATTCAGTTGGATCTGTGCTCGCTCAGTGAGACTGACTCTTAGTCCTTTCCTGTTGTGTTATGCCATAGATTTCAGACTAGATAGGCCTGTACTTTTAATGTTACATGACATGTGATGCTCGTGTATAAAGGTACCCACCTCACCTTCGATGATGTGGCGTCAGTGTAATGTCTTCAGTCAGTTAAGTCTACATAATGTACACTAATATCAGTGTGCACAGGACCCAGACTATATGTAAAAGTCTGTGATATTGTAGCTGTGTAAATAAGCATCAGGATGTCTGTTCCACAAGAACCTGACTCTTCATGGTATATGTTTCACACGTTAACATATATACACCAACATACAACATGTATACGATAACATATAGTCCAAACTGTCTCATCACCTACACTGTCATCCCCAGAAATTTTCCCAGCCCTGCTAAACCCCTGAGACAGATTTGGTCTCACCTCTTGCAAATCCCTGATTTCCATCACTCCACCACTTGTGGTCATACATGCTACAGTTGCCTCTGTCCAAAGTACAAAATTCCACTCCTAAAGCTTTCAGTTTTTCTCTCTTTCTATTTCAATCTCTCTCTTTCTCTCCTTCTCTCTCTCCATCTATACACCTTTAAACTTGTTTGACCAGGCTTTTGCACATCCATTCTAGTATCTCATTACACAGGACTTGAGTGACAAAAAATTTTTGATAATCACTTCTGTCAAACAGAGTTAATGTTAAGTTACATTAAAGGTGCTATATACATGCCAGTTTTGTTGTTGGGCATTCCCCAGGACATGGTCCCACGAACCTTGAAATAGTAACTACAATTAAAGTAATACTGCACGGACACAGGCCCTTCAGCCCAATTCATCCATGCTGACCAGGTTTCCTAAACTGAACTGGTGGCATTTACCTGTGTTTGGCTCAATAGTTGGGGTACAGCCAAATGCTGGCTTGTAGGCCTTCCCATGACCCCCACCTCACCTGGCCATCACAGAGGTGGTGATTTGGCTGCGTTTTCTTGCCTCAAATGATTATTTTTTGAAGAAAAGTGGCACCTTCCATGTTGCAACACCTTCTCAGCCACTTAGCTTTTGGAGTACTGGGTGCTGCTCTGGAGCTTGTTGGCTTCTCAGTGTCTTTCCAGGTTCATGTGCTGTGTAGGGGCATTGAGACCCTGGAACAACCTTGCGATGATGTCCTGGAACTGTACATCACTGGGCGTAAATGCCACAGTATGGGCTGAGTTAGAACAAAGTAAAAGGATCATTGTAGAGACTGCAAAGTGATACTCCATGGAAGCAACACAGCGATCATATAGGTAGGTTATTCCTTTCCCTAATATAACTATAAGTCAGAATCTGGTATACCTATGATCACTGTGTATCACAGTGTTAATTGGTAATAAATAATATTACTTTCACACGTACAATGCTTGAGCACCACCCCACCCCTTACAAACTCTCTTGCACCAGTTTGGTTAAAAAAAAAGTTTCATCAAATTCAAAGCAAGTCTAGACCTGAAATTTGTTCTTTACTTTGCCTTCTTCTCAACCAGTCTATAAAGAACCTAAACTCCGAGCATGGTATCTAACCACATGAAAAAGGATCAAGAGCCCGCTGTTTACCCTGAATTGAAGAAGGAACCCATCTCCAGACCAATTAATGGGGGTGTGCCCTGAAAATCCCAACTAGTGGCTGTTTCCAACAGCCCATCCTTCCCGTCCACTCCCTCCACTGAACCTCTGGGAGTTGGGTTTGGGGATGCAAACAGGGCCAGGCCATGTTTCTCTAGTTCAGCCCATACGATGTGAAAAGTCAGATAGAATTTCCTCCCAAGATCCAGGTACAAAAATAACTTATATCTGGATACTGCCATTAAATAGGTTAGCACATCCCAAAACACAGAGATTGAATATTCTGAAAGCTAGCTAGATTTTTGACTAACAAGGGAGTCAGAGTACTGGCGGTGGGAGTGTAGCAGTGGGGTAGGCTGCAATTAGAGCAGCCATTATTTTATTGAGTGATGGAGCAGGCTCGAAGGGCCTGAAAAGCATCCTCATGCTTTCAATGTTCAAACAGAATTTGACATAGAATTGCATGTTTGAAGCAGTGTTTGTGCAGATGAGTCAAAGCTCAGTCCAAGTGGTGAGTTTTGAGCAGTATCTTAAGAGAGCTGGAAAGATTTAGATATGAGTTGATGTGATTTAAGCTTTATTGTAACATGTACACAAGTACAGAAGTATAGGCGTACAGTGAAAAGTTTACAATATCACCACACAAACACAACCTTAGGTATAAAGGTACTTAGGCACAAAATTATGTACAGGTAGAAATGCAGAAAGACAAAGTTAAAAGTAAAGCATCACCATTGTTCTTAGTATATGTAGGAAAATAAAGAAATAAAGTTAAAAGTTAACATTACATCCTTCCTAGGATTAAGTGGAAAAATAAAGGTAAAAGTTCAACAGTTTTTAACATTTAGGCAGTTTAGAGAGCCTGTAGGCAGCTGAAAGAAGGTGAGTGTATTTAAAAAATAAACAAACCATTGACAAAACTTTTCTTTTGCCAAACTGTTGCAAGAGAGTTTGTCTGGAAATTGTGGTGGGTGGGAGGGTCAAACGTTGCATACATTAGAGGAAAGGAACGTTCTAAGAAAGTGAGGGAAAGAAACAGAATTTAAATGTCAGTGGAGGATGTCTTTTCGTATGGATGCTGTCTGAAGCTTTCCCCTTGTGCATGCTACAAAGCACTCCTCAGCAACCTTTGTCTGTCACGTTATCAAAGCCTTGAAACACATCGGCCCCTTGTTTCACACAGTTCCTGCAGCCTTTTTACATTTCAATGGCAGGGACCAAACCTCTTCAGCAAAGAGTCGGGGTGGGGGGTGTGGAGGGTGAAGACAAAAGAGGGCGAGGGCCTCCAGTTCAAGGGATGATGAAAATTCACGAAAGAAGGGGAAAGGGGAGGGGAGGGAACGAGGGGAGGGTTGTGGAGAGGCCCTTTTATTAGACCCACATTAGCACCACTAATCTATTGCAGGTGTTTAAACCCAGATTCCCAGCGAAGAAAGCTTCTTTTCTTTTTGATCTACAGGGGAGGGGAGCCATGAAGAAAAGGAGCCTTTGCATTGCACACATCACAGACCTTCGATACGAAAACAAAGGCTTACGGCCAGCAAAGGTCACTCCTGCCAATCCCAGTGCTGACAAAGACAAGCGGAAGGCACCAGATTCCCAGCAGAATTTTATACCAAAACCCAGTCCTCTCCAAACCACAGAGATTCCCCACAGTTTACACACGAGTGAATTCAGCCCCATCTCAGAGTCCTGTGCGTCTTTGGAACATTCTCCCTCAAAAGGTGACTCAAACAGAATCTTTGAATGCTTTTAAGGCAGAGTTAGACAGACAGAATCTTAGGAACAGGAGTAGGCCATTTGGCCTGCTAATCCTTCCCTGCCATTCAATACAATTATGACCGATTTAGCACTGCAATGCCTTTTTATCTCCATAACCCTGTTCACTGCAGGTAATCAGAAATCTACCACTCTTTAGAGTCATAGAGTCATCCAGCAAGGAGACAGACTCTTCAGCCCAACTCGTCCATACTAATCAAGTTTCTAAACTAAACAATTCCACTTGCCTGCATTTGGCCCATATCTTGCTAAACCTTTCCTATTCATGTAACTGTTCAAATGTCTTTCAAATGGTGTATCTGTACCTGCATCTACCACTTCCTCTGGCAGTTCATTAAATTACAAACCCCCCTCTGCATGAAAATGTTACCCCTCAGACCCCTTTTAAATCTTTCTCCTCTCACCTTAAACATACGCTCTCTAATTTTGAACTCCCCGAACCTGGGAAAAAGATCTTTGCTGTTCACCTTATCTGTGCCCTTCATGATTTTATAAACCTCTATAAAGTCACCCCTCAACCTCTGAAGCTCCAGAGAAAAAAACTCCCGGCTTATCCAGCCTCTCCTCATAACTCAAACCCTCCAGTCCTGGTAACATCCTGAAACATACTCAAAAACTGAACTTCCACTGCCCTCTGTGGTAGAAGAATTTCTAAGATTCGCAATACTCTGGATGAAAATATTTATTTCATCTCGGAACCAGGTGGCATCCTCTTTACTTTTAAATTTTGTCCCCTGGTTCTAGATTCCCCAGTCAAGACCTTTTCTGTCTAATCTTTTAAGTATTTTGTGAGTTTCAATGACATCGCATTTCTCTTAGAAACTCTAAAGAACACAGACCCAATTTGCCCAATCTCTCCTCGTCTCACAGTGCCGCCATCCCAGGGATAAAGCTGGTGAACCTTTGCCGCACTCCCTCTATGGAAATAATATATTTTCCGAGATAAGGAGACCAAAACTGCACACGGTACTCTGGAAGTAATCTAACCAATCTCCTGTACAATGGAAGCAAGGTTTCACTGCACCCCGAACTCAAGATAAGGGGCAGGATTGTGGAATAATCATATCCACCACAATCTTATGGAATTGGCAAAGCAGTCTACTTCTGCTCCTTATTCATATGTTTGTAAATTGAATGTGGACCAACAGCAAACTATTTGAAAACATTAATCTCTGTTTGTACCTGGCTTCTGTTTTCATCATGTTCCTTTACAGGAGTGAGGCAAGGATAACTATTGCAACCCAAGTCCAGTGGCTTTCAACTCCGCTATCTCAGATGAATCATGGGAAGACAGAGTGCCAAATATGAACAGACACTAACATTCAGGGAACACCAGTGTGTTTATCCTCTTGAATCAACAGTTAGTATTTTAGTTGTATAGTACATTTGGTCTTGTTCTGCCGAAAAGAGAATTTTAGCAGATTCCACCAACATAATGAGAATATTCACCCTATTTAAGAAACGTCTTATTGTGGTTTCATGCTGCTACCAGGCTACAAGAGAGAGATCAAGATCATATGGAATCACATGACTTCCAATGATGATGTATTCCATGTCACATTAGAAATTCAGAGTTAGCACCTTATACTACGGTTTGGTCCATGTGAGCCAATTGGCTGGCAGCCACATTCTCAAAATCATGTTCTACGTTGAGCTTGTTATTGGCAAGATATTGACAGGTTTCCCAAATCTGGGGTGCAAGGATGTCTGCAAACAAGACTTCAAGGTGACCAGGATCAGAATCAATCAGAAGGCCATGTTGCCCATTTAGGTGCACATAACAGATCATGTGATATCACATGAACAAAAGTAAGGGTGTTCTCCCAGCGCCCGATACTTATGTTCAGCTAACATCGCAACAAAAAATTATTATCGAATTGCTGTTTTTGGGAGATAGCCGGCTAGAAACTTGGCTGCTGCATTTCCTGCACTTTAACAGCAACAAGACTACACTGCAAAAGTACTTCTCCAGTTTGGGGATGTTCTGCATTTCAGAAAGGTGATAAGTAAATGCAAACCCTTCTTTCCTTTTCTCGTTGAGTATTGATTTCACAATAACCCAAGCTCTTAACTCAATGCTGAAGTCCAGTGGGGTAAATGAAGTTTCTGTCAGCCTTACTGCTCCTATGATGCTGCTTGGCCTGCTGTGTTCATCCAGCTCTGCACCTTGTCTTAAATGAAGTTTCTGTTCATTTAACAGTAACAACATTCAGGCTGCTGTGCATGGTCTGAAGATGCTATTAGCACTTTTTAACTGCTGTCACAGTTAGATAGGGGAGTTTGCTCAATATTATCTCATTGAGGCTGCATGTCCTTTCAGCTAGAGAGGCGATCCTTTCTCCCACATACCTGAGCAAATCACACTGATGGATGTTCCATTAATCAGGAAAGTTGGACTCCAAAGCCTGCTCACGAGTTTCAAAGCAACCTGCAAGTATCTCTCAGAATTTGGTGAGGTGAGAGAGAAGCATTACGTTGTGGCTGTAAGCAATGCCTTTTAAATGAGGGGAGAAGCCCTTAATTCAATTATTGTAATTGATGTCAAATTATCAGCCTTTGAATTACCAATTAAAATGCTACACGTCTGCTTTTTAATGAAAATGTTTTTCGTCTTGGGCATGCATTCCTCCACATCTGCTGCGAAGAAACCTAAGGTTTTTCTCTGGATTTTGGATGAATAAGGGGGGATCTTATTGAAACTTTCACAAATCTGAGGGGGCTTTGTAAGATAGACGCAGGGGGATAGTTTCAGCTGGACAGGGAATCATAAAATACAGTGGGCACAGCGACTGGATAAGGAGCTGACCGTTTTAGATTGAGATGAGGAGAAAGTTTTCACTCAACGGATTTGGGAATCTCTGCCCCAGTAGATTCCATCATTGAATAAATTTAAGACTAGGGTAGACAGATGTTTGGTCTCTCATTGAATTAAGGGATATGGGGACGGGTCAAGAAGCCCAAGTGCAATCTTGATCATGGTGAATAACAGATCAGGCTTGATGTGGACCATACACTTTACACCAGCTCCTCTTTCTTTTATTCTTGTTCTTGGACCATACTAAGTGATCTGAATATCAGAGGAGTTGGCTCAGGCGAAATCAAATCAATCTCCTTTTGTTAAGTTTAAGGTGTAATTTAATGAAAGGCCAGTTAAGGGTATGCTAATTCTTTGTAATAACAGAGAGAGATTCAGTCATTTCGCTTAGGACAAGACTGTGCAACAGGATCTTTACGAGATCGAATTGGGTTACCATAATTGGATACAAAAACTCCACACTAGCGAGGAGTGAGTGATCAGCCAGAAGTCCTGCTATGGCTTATCACTGAAATGCTTCTACTAGACCATATGTGTGCGTTCTGTGTTTGTGTTCATGTGTGTCGTTACATGTTCATGTGTATTTGTTTGTTTGTGTGTGTTCAGGTGAGTATTTGTGTGTTGGTGTGTCTGTGTGTTCATGTGTGTGTTTGTATGTTCATGTGCATTTGTTTATGTGTTCATGCGTGTGTATATTTGTGATCATGCATGCGGGTGTGTTCATGTATGTGTGTGTATATGTGCATGTGTGTGTGTATCTGTGTTCATGTGTGTGGGGGTTCATATGGGCATCTATATGTGTTTCTGTGTTCATGTGTGCATGTGTTTTTACATGCATGTATGCGTTCAATAGGGTTATGTATACTTGCAGGGGATAACGGCATAGAACTGCTTATAAAATAAAATCTCCCATGGTATAAATCCAAGTGTCAACAACCCCAGCGAGCCGGTGGTTTGTGTACATTTCTACAGGTCTGTAAAGTGCTACATTTACTATCAATTACTTAGTACTGTCTGCAATCAAGGGGCTAAGTCCACCCAGCGTATGTTTATACATGGCTCATAAAAATTGAGGCACTTCAATAAACCAACAGCCTAGGCAACTGTAGGCAGCTCACACACCCTGCTCTTACAGTCCAGTCTGGCTAAGGTCCATCTCCACATAAACAATCCTGGCACTATCTTGTAACATTGCAGCTGTGTGACTAAGCCACCTGAGATGCCTTGGGCAGATTCACTGCCACCAATCCTTCCTCTTGGTATTAGCCTGAATTACTGATACCATGTGGGAAAAATGCCACTTGAGCTCTTTGGCAAAAGAAGCTCAATCTTGACATTCGGTAACGGCTCATTACATATTACTTAATGGCTACATTCATTCCATATGAGATGATGTCTTGTAAGACGGCAGTCTTCACTTAAGGCGAAGTTCACATTACAGCTACTGAAACATTTTATGCAGCCAGCAAGACAACACACTGGTTAGCTCTGCCCAGGAACAGTCTCTTAGATATTTTTAATGAACCCTATTCAAACATGTTATGACACACTTTGCAGCACGTGCGTGTTGAACCCATACATTGGGACCCTGTCACTACAACACAAGAGCCTCATAGCCTTTTATAGATATATACAAATCAACCTGTATGGAAGGTCTGAGTTATAAATAAAGGCTGGATAGGCTAGAACTTTTTTCACTGGAGCGTAGGAGGTTGGGTGGTGACCTTATAGAAGTTTTTAAAATAATGAGAGGTATAGATAGAGTTAATGGTAGTTGGCTTTTCCCTAGCATGTGGAATTTCAAGACTAGAGAAAGTCATTTTTAAGGTGAGAGGAGAGAGATTTAAAAAAGACATGAGAAGCAAATTTTTTACACAGAGGGTGGTTCATAGGTGGAATGAACTTCCTGAGGAAGTGGTGGATGCGGGTACAATTACAACATTTAAAAGACATTTGGATAAGTACATGAATAGGAAAGGTTTGGAGGGATATGGGCCATGAGCAGGCAGGTGGGACTAGTTTAGTTTGGGATTATGTTCAGCACGAACTGGTTGGACTGAAGGGTCTGTTTCCTGTATGATTCTGTTATGACACACTCTGGAGCAAGTGGGACTGGAATCTGGGCCTCTTGGGTCAGAGGTAGGGGCACTATCACTGCACAACTGATCCCCCTAACAAGTTCCTCATTTGTTTGTTGATATATTTTAATCAGCCTGCTCAGAGAGATGTTATCTTAAACACTCTGGAGTAAGTGGGTCTTGAACTCGAACACAAGATTCCTTCAATTTTTTCTATCCTGATTGTTAGAGCACATCATGTGATGTCAGTTAACCCCTACAGGTACAAACTGCTTTTTACAACATCTCTCAGTAACTGTGACACTGACTAATTAGTGAGGAACCCCAGAGATAATCATTTTTGCTTTCCTCTGTGTGGCCAGATCTACGGTCTGATCCAATACTAAATCAGTATGTCTAGTAAATGAAAACATCTCCTAAAATATATTCACAATTTGATGGTGATTTGGTGTTAGAGTAATCAGAGATTATTTAAACTGCTGCTATTCAGCAGCTTGTGCATGCACTAAACCAGATCTTACGTTATTCAAGATGAAAAACCAAGAGAACGGCTGAAAATCAGAAACAAAAACAGAAATTGCTGGAAAAGCTCAGCAGATCTGGCAGCATCTGTGAACAGAAATCAGAGTTTACGTTTCAGGTCTGGTGGCCATTCCTCAGAACCCAGGTGCTGCCAGACCTGCTGAGCTTTTCCAGCAATTTCTGTTTTTGGTTCTTACATTATTCACCTCTCCTCCCTTTCCTCCTTTAACTCCTTTCACCCAAATCATTGGTCTAGAACTTTCAAATGTGTGGAAAACTTTGTGGCAGAGACCTAGACAAATGGCAAAGACGTGTAGTGCTAGATTTGCTGGGAATTAAGGGTGCTGCTTTGGGAAATTCGAGCTGTTTGTCAGCCCATCATTTTCTTTTGTGTAAGGGCTCAGTTTTGTTAAGAACCTTACATAGAATGTGTACTCCCTATCCACGAAACTTGTCCACAATTTTTGGTCACATATTCCAACACCAGCCACAATTATAAATTGCAATATCAACATTTCAGGCTCGACTGTCACAGATGTGGTGTTGGGTTTGGCTACTAGGCAATGCTGTGGAGCAAGCTGTTGCAATCTTGCTCCAAAGACAGTGTCACCTTTTTTCATCCAACCAAGGGAATGCCAGGGGCAACTTGAAAGCTTAACCAGCAAATTAAGTAATGGGATGCAGGTATTTTATCGAAAGACTGTGTAGGATTGTTCAGAAATGATCTCTGAACAATTTCTCCAGCAGAGAAAGCAGTCAGGAAAGGAGAGTTAAACCAGACTCAAAACATTAACTCTGCTTTCTCTCCAGACCTACTGAGCCTCACCAGCATTTTCCATTTTTATTATAAACTGTAAAATTCATTGTGACCAAGAAGGAGGGTGTCTAGATAAGAAAACAGGGCCTCTGACGGTAGTGCTTATTTCTCTGGGTTGGGAAATCAACCATTTCACTGAACATAAATTTTAGTCTAAACTGCAAAAAAATTCTTCATAATAAGATACAACTGTATTTTCAAACCAACTTAATCAGCAACATTTGAACAGCATGATGTGTATTGTGCAGCGATTGTTGGATTTTCTGAATTGTGCTTCTGAATTGTTTGAGTGTTTTTAATCAGTGAATCTAAATCTGGATCCTCACGGATATTACATGTTGCTTCTGTTCAGCAATGTTAGCTGAGAATTTGATGGAAGACTGCAGTAATTATGATCAGTCCAGGCAGCTTTTCATAACTTAGTAATAAAGGAGATTAATGACAATGAGGAAAATCCCAAGGCATTTCTCTACGGCTTAATAAGCGGTGTTTTGGAAGTAGAAAATAATGTCACTTGTTGTCGAGATGCCTGAAAGGTTACAAATCCACATCTTACAAATATGATTTAATTATCATTTGTTTGGTGTGTTACAGTTCATACAGGGAGGCTGTGTTTGCCATGGCAACAGGTACCTTTACATGCAGGTTGTAGACTGGATTGATGGACAGTGATGGTAGAGCCCCCAAGGTTCTATCACACTGGGATCACGCTCCTGTTCCATTGTTTTGGAAGGATTTTGCAGGTGGATACTTGATCTTTTTGGCCGTGTTACGAAGGCATCTTCCATGACCATCAGATCCTGGGATAGGACTCAGAATCACAGACATGTTACGGTACAAAAGGAGACTATTCAGCCCATCCTGTCTACACCAGCTCTTCATATGAGCATCATTAGCAGTGCAAAAACAGAAGTTGCTGGAAAAGCTCAGCAGGTCCGGGAGCATCCTTGAAGAAGAAATCAGAGTTAATGTTTCGGGTCCGGTGACACTTCCTCACACCCTTGCACACATTTATAACTCAAACAATCATCCAATACCTTTTTGAATGTTTCAATTGACCTGCTTCAACTACATTTGCAGGCAGTGCATTCCATAACTTAACTACTCGCTGAGTGAAACATCTTTTATCTCGTATTGCCCTTCTTTCTTTTGCAAATGATTTTAAGTCTCTGTCCTCTCATTCTTGTTCCTTTTATGAGCAGAAACAGCTTCTCTTTATCAACTCCGTCCAGCCCACTCGTGATTTTGAGAACTTCTATCAAGACTCCTCTCCACCTTCTTCTCCCCAAGGAGAACAGTCCCAATTTCTTCCATCTGTCCTCCTAATTGAAGTTTCTCATTCTTGAATCCATTCTTGTAAATCTCTTCAGCACTCTTTCGAATGCATTCACATTTTTCCAAGACTGCAGTGGCCAGAAATCTACACAATACTCCAGTTGAGATCTAATAAGCATCTCATACAAGTTCGACATCACCTCCTTGCTCTTGAACTCAGTTATTAAAGTCGAGGACACTTCTTGCTTTATTTGCTGCTCTCTCTACCTGTCCGGGCACCTTTAATGATCTGTGCACACACACAACTTTGATTCTTAACCTTACAGCCCTGACCTGAAACTGGAATGTCAGGCTGAGAGGTAGGGAAGTCACCCACTGTGCCAAAAGAGCTCCTACATTGCTACAGAGATAGTAGGAACTGCCGATGCTGGAGAATCTGAGATAACAAGGTGTACAGCTGGATGAACACAGCAGACCAAGCAGCATCAGAGGAGCAGACACATTTCTGAAGAAGGGTCTAGACCCGAAACGTCAGCTTTCCTGCTCCTCTGATGCTGCTTGGCCTGCTGTGTTCATCCAGCTCTACACCTTGTTATCCTACATAGCTATTTAGGTCTCAATGGTAGCTGCTAATTGCTTTCAAATCACTACTTGCCTGTTTCTGTGATAACTTTAAAAGAAACTACAGCACTTCCATTGGAATATTGTGTCCAGGATGGGACACCACACTTTGGAAAGAATGTCAACACCTTGGACAAAATCCAGAAGAGACTCACTCAAACAGTGCCAGGGATGACAGACTTCAGTTGTGTGGGAGGGATTAGAGGTCCCAAGGTTCTTACTTAGAAACGTGGAAAAGATTTACTGCACACATGGAGGTCATTTGATCCACTCTGTCCATGAAGCTGATGGGAGAGCTATTCAGTCTCACATCAGCCTACAGCCTTTGGATCCAGAGCCCTGTGGGTTATAGCCAATCAACGTACATATGCAAGTTGATTTTTTTATTGCTATGAGGGTTTCCATCCATACCCTGCTTTTAGGCAATGAGCTTCAGAATCCAATCACCCTCTGGATGACAAAATTAAAACCTATGTATTAGTGACCTCTCTGCTTACAAAATAAGGCCCTTACTATCTGCTGTGGTAGGAAGAATTTGCACCTTTAATGGGCCATGTCTTGATCTTAACATCATAGAATCCCTATGCTGTGGAAACAGGCCCTTTGGCCCAACAAGTCCACACTGACCCATCCCCCTAATCTACAGACCCCTAAACATTACAGGTAATTTAGCATGGCCAATCCACCTAACCTGCACATGTTTGGACTGTGGGAGGAAACCCATGCAGACATGGGGAAAATGTGCAAACTCCACACAGGCAGTTGCCAGAGGGGGGAATTGAACCTGGGTCCCTAGCACTGTGAGGCAGCAATGCTAACCACTGAGCCACCATGCCACCCCAACTGATCCACTGTCAGATGAGATGTATTAGTCCTATAGCTTATAGGACAGGCTCAAGCAGTAATGATGCAGGTCAGATGTACTACACTTAGCTCCCTGAGAACATCATCCATAAGTAGCCTTATTTTCAAAGAAAGAACTTACATCATTGCTTCATCAATACTTGTGTGTGATGGGTACATTTGGGGCAAATGTGAAGAAGCAACATTATCTAGGGCCCTCATTATTTCATAAACATCCATCTTCCCTTCAGCTTCCTTTGCTCCAGCATAAATAACCCCAGCCTATTCTAATCGGTCCCGATCACTACAATTCTCCATTCCTGGCAGCATCCTCATAAATAATCCCCCGTGTAAGCCCCATTGTAATCACATGGTTCCCCTGTGTAACCCTCCCACTGCAATCACATAGTTCCCCTGTGTAACCCCCCACTGCAATCACATAGTTCCCCTGTGTAACCCCCAACTGCAATCACATGTCTCCCCTGTTTAACCCTCCACTGCAATCACATGTCTCCCCTGTGTAACCCTCCACTGCAATCACATGTATCCCCTGTGTAACCCCCCACTGCAATCACATGGTTCCCCTGTGTAACCCCCCCAATGCAATCACATGGTTCCCCTGTGTAAACCCCCCACTGCAATCACATAGTTCCCCTGTGTAACCCCCACTGCAATCACATGGTTCCCCTGTGTAACCCCCCACTGCAATCACATGGTTCCCCTGTGTAACCCCCCACTGCGATCACATGGTTCCCCTGTGTAAGCCCCGTTGTAATAGCATGGTTCCCCTGTGTAACCCCCCCACTGTAATCACATGTCTCCCCTGTGTAATCACATGCTTGCTGTAATGCAGAAACATGAACTGCATGCAATGCTCCAGCTAGAGTCTAACTAGTGTTTAATATTAGTACAACTTCCTTAATCTTGTACTCTAGGCCTCAGCCAATAAAGTGTCCGTTCAAATGACCATTTTGCCCAACTGTCCAGTTAACATCAGAGCTCTATAGACCTGCACACGAAGCTCCCTCTGTTTCTCCCCATCCCACACCTCGGAACATAGGAACTGAAGTAGGCCATTCAGCCTCTCGAGCTGTTCCATCATTCAATTAGATCACATCTGATCTGTGGCCATATACCTGCCTTTAGCCCGTATGCCTTATTAACTTTGCTGTGCTAAAAATGATCAATTTCAGATTTAAAATTAGCAACTGATCCAGCATGGAAGGCCACAACAGGACTTGAGCCTGCAATCTCTGGATACCAGGTCCCATACCTTATCCATTAAGCCATACAATTTCTTCAGATTGAATGCCTTTTGGCCAATTTTCTATCCATCTGACCTGATCATTAATACCTTCCAACAGTTTATAGCTTTCTTCCTCACTGTCAATCGCACAGCCAATTTTCCAATATCATTTCCAGACTTCTTACATTTCGGTCAAAATTGTTGCTATAGATACAATGAGCAGCATCAAACCTCGAAGTGGGTCCCGTGGAACTCTACTGAAGAGTATCTTTGATTCATAAGAAAGACTTGACTATCATTAAACACAAAGAGCTGCTGATGCTGCAAATCTGAAACAAAAACAGAAAATGCTGGAGAAACTCACTAGGTCTGGCAGCATCAGTGGAGAGAGAAAGCAGAATTAACATTTCAAATCCTGTGACCATTCTTCTGAGGGCTATAGAGCTTACTGGCTTCGAAACATTAATACTGTTTCTCCATCCACTGATGCTGCCAGACCTGCCGAGTTTCTGCAGTACTATTCTGTTTTTAAGTTGACTCTAATCCTTTGGTTTCCTGAGCCAAGTTGTCACTTTCCTTTAGATTCCTCTGTATACAAGGAGTCATTCTATTGATCAGTCTGCCATCTCAGAATTTGTGAAAAGTCCTGCAAAAATCCACGTAGATTGTACATCAAATGCACTGCTCTGATTGACCCTCCCGGTTACCTCTCCACAAATTGTAATCGCTTCAGTCAGATGTTGATTTCTTACTGCTCCTATGTTCCTAGGGTAGTGTGAGATCCCTGGTGGAGTAGTGAGGAAATGCAGCACATGCAATCCAATCCTAGGGACCAGGAACTGTTGAATGTTACAGTTTGTGCTGGGAAATCCGACTGCAACTATTTGGGCTGCTACAGGATTGAGTGTGATGTGGGGATCCGGGGAGGAATCAGATAGGCCTTCTCCTGCTGGAATTGGCCGTCAGGGGGGGAAACAGGTGGCTTAACTGCACCGCCCCCACAGTCAAAAAGATATCTGACACTCGCAGCCTCGGCTCAGAAATGTGGACTATTTGACTGCAGGAGGTAAATGTGGGCAACTGCTCGGTCCGCTTTAAAGGTATGAGGTTTGGGCTAACAGGACAGTGTGATTAGATTGGGCAATTCATAGGGTAAGTATGGAAATGATGGGTGAAGTGGCCTTTTCCTGCTCTGGTACATTTCACCATTCTATAACAGCCTAATGAATGTTCAGTCAATTTGAGACTAGCAATAAAATATGCCCCTTTGAAGTTTAATTGCTGTGATATTGTAGGCTATGCAACAGCCAAACTGCGCACAGCAAGCTCCCACAAGCAATCAGCAAATTAAGTGGGTCAATTGTCTTAGTTTCTGAAGAAGTCATACTGGACTCGAAACATTAACTCTGTTTTTCTCTCTCCACTGATGCTGCCAGACCTTCTGAATTTCTCCAGCACTTTCTGTTATTATTTCAATGATCTTAGATGCTGTTTGGAGGAAATTAGGACACAAGGAACAACTGCCATGGAGCAAAAACAGAAGTTAATGATGGAACTTAGCAGGTCTGTCAATATCAGTGGGGAGAAAGCAGAGTTAAAGTTTTGAGTTCGATATGACACTTCATTACAACTGCCCTGGGCTTTGTCTTCGCTCCTGATTCTGGAGGGATGTTGCATTTGTTTGTATTTGGGCAGAAAACCTTTTTCTTCAAACTTTGGAGAAGAACGTGTGTGATTTTGAACTTCGGTTTTGAGAACTTGTACGCAGTACTTCCATTAGTCACTGGGTGGCTCTGCAGGATTATTTTTGCACTGGCAGATCAATGCTTTACATGGAACAGCATCGCCCCTTATTGGCAGACATACACAATTACAACAACCTGGCGCAGAAAAAAACATCCCCACATCTGTCACACACATGGAATGTGAAAACTCTACAACCATTATCTGTAACAAAGAAACTCTGTTGCTCAGTTTAGAGGCAAGTTCTCAATGCAAGATGATCCTTTTTCTGATTCTGTTTACTCCTCTCATATTCTGAAGGTGATGAATGTGCAGTCTTCATCCTACCAATGCACCTCTTTAGTTAAACATTTTGTGGCTACTCTTACTATCTCTTCATTGGCTCTGCATTTATTGACTGGTTTCAGCAGTTCCTCAGAGAGTAGCTCTTTGCTCCTAGGTTCAAGCCCCAAACCGGATACATGACCACATTATCCAGATTGGCACTGCAGTGTGGCATATTAGTGATCAAATTATCAATTGTTCATCAGGGGTTGACTAACTCTGTAGGTTATTTTATTTAAAACAGTAAAACAGATCATAAGTTATGAAGCAAACATTATTACAAACGAACTGATGTGTGTGATCAGCTTGTAAACACACAACAGATGAACTGCCAGGCAGAGACACAATATTGTATACATCGAGTCCTATATTGAACTCTCTCAAAGGAAGGGCATATATCCAGCAGCACTGAGGGGGTGCTACACTGCAAAGATGCAAATCTGAGGGCGCACTAAACTTCCAGGGGACAATAGTGAGGGAGCGTTGCACTTTTAGAGGAGCAGTATTACAGATGTTCTGTACTGTTGGAGATACAGTACAGAGCGAGTGCCACAACAGTGTTATACTGAGAGAGAACTGCACTGTCAGAGAATAGTATTATGTTTATTGCATACCAGACAGGTAATGTAGCTGTCTGAAGGGAACATGACATCATAATATGTGACACTGGAGTATAAAGGTACCCACTTCACCTTCAGTCACACTCTCAGTGCAATGGAATCAGTGTACAGTGTCAATCGATCAATCCTGAATGTAACGTACAATAATATTAATCAGTGCAGAACCCACACCATGTGTAAGTCTATGATATGCTAGGAATGTAAATACAGGTGGTTCTGCAGTAAAGTGTGCTTTGTTAACGTGAATTTGGCTGTAACACGATTGTTGAATAGTGGACGCTGTTTGGATAACGTAAACTTTTTGCTGTACAGTATAGCGATTTTCTATAGCGATTTCCCTATAATGTGATTTTCTATAGCGTGAGGTCACACAAGAACACAACTATCGCATTATAGGAGAACTACCTGTAGTTCATGTTGTTTATAAATTTCATGATATCTGTCTCAGCAAGAACCCCAACTTTACTGCATAGCAAGAGGGCAGTATTAAGGTCATGCTGTATTGTTGGTGGGTCAGGATATTTCCCAACCAAATAAATAAAACAAAAAAACTGTGGATGCTAGAGATCTGAAACTAAAACAGAAATTGCTGGTGAATGAAAATCAGCAGGTCTTTGGGGAGAAAGCAAGGTTAATGTTTTGATCCCAGTGACTCTTCATCAGAACTCACATTTTCCAATCAACCTGTTCAGAAATGTTGGTAAACAGGTAGGACTTGAACCCAGAGCTGCAGGCTCAGAGGTACGGACACTACTACCACACTTCAAGAGCCTCCTTGCTGTTGGGTCAGTACTGAAGGAATGCTGTAATGACAAAGATGTAATCTTTTGGCTGAGACTCTAAATTAACGTCCAATGTGGCCAGTCTGATGGATGTGAAATATTCTATACTGTACAACTTTAAGGCAGGGTGAGATCCATCATGTACTGCCCAATGCTTAGCCTAATTGATATATTTGTATGACTCACTACCTTCATGAGTTGGACTGTCAGGATATATTTTATTTTTATGTGATTTACTATTGAATAGAACCACTAAATGTTACCTAAAATAGACCTTCTTTAGACAAGGGAAACAGGAAGTAAAGATGAAGGGTGGTTCAGTAGTTAGCCCTGCTGCCTCACAGTCCCAGGGACCCAGGTTCAATTCCACTCTCAAACGACTGTGTGGAATTGGTGTGTTCTCCTGGTGTCTGTGTGGGTTTCTTGCCAGGTCCTCTGGTTTCTTCCCACAGTCTAAAGATGTGCAGGATAAATGTGTTAGCCATGTTAAACTGCCCTGCGGTGTCCAGGGATACATGGGTTAGGTGGATTGGCCACAAGAAATGAAGGGTCACAGGGATAGGGTCAGGGAGTGGGGTGCTCTTCAGAGGGTCAGTGTGGAATCAATGGGCTGAATGGCCTGCTTCCACACTGTAGTGATTCTATATTCTAAGAAAAGGCCAGAGGGTCTCCAAAAGCCTCTGAAAATTAGACAAGATAATAACCAGGAAATAAGAGATGAGGAATTCAGTGATGTTTCATAGTGAGATCACATTTTTAATCTTGCTGAAAAGTCCGTCTGAATAATAATAACCAACTTTGGCTGCATTTGTTTGCTGACCTTGGCAATAATCCATCATTACAACTGGTGTTTCAACCAAGTCACTTTCAGGAGTTCTGTTGACTTCTGTCACATCCTGCAGTGATTCAGCGATCACCGCAAGAACACCAAAGCACACAGTGACATGACTGAAGACAAGGAACATGCATGGCAAAGCAACTTGCAAATCACCCCGTTCTCCTGTCGAGGCTGATGGCTAAATATATGCTATAAACTGTAGGCATAAGCATTCAATTATAAAGTTAACTTAATACCCAGAGCAATAGCCCCACACCCATGTACCAGTTTTTGAGAGGAATAATTAGTCCCATTCTCTTAGATCTGTCTCTGCACTCTTCTATAGTCTATTTTACACATATGTCCTCCTGTGCCTTTAAGGATTAATTTGGATCCTGTTTCAGTCTCTGTCATGATATTCTAGGCCCTAATGATGACCCTGTACCTTAAACAAAACCGATGATTGTGTCCTTTGTGATTCAAACAATGGGAGAAGTCATTCAAATTGAAAAGTTAGCTGGTACTATTTGTGGGCATGGAGAGTAAATACCACCATAAACTGGTTGGGTGAAATGGTCTGTCTCTGTGTTTGTGACTTCTATCTCATCCTTATCGAGTTTCCGCAGTGACAGACAACAGCGAGAGGTTAGCCTCCATCTTCTTTGCTTTTCCCCTCGAAGGAACTGCAGATCACCTTGTCCCTCATTTCAGGGAACTAGTCTCGGATGCTCACAGTCAGAGCGATCCACCATGCGTAATATATCTCCCGAGCTCTCACGGCTCCTCCTTTGATGATAGCCAGTGCAGATTCAGAAGCCGGAGAAACCGTCATCATTCTAATGTTCTACAGCAGGAGCAAACGAACAAGGGTAAATCAATAGCCTTGTTAGATAAATGAACAAAGATTTTTGTTTTTGCAGTCATCAGGACAGAATTACGAGAATACCAAATCTCGAAGGGAACAACACAGACTGAAGGCTGAGAGAGACAGATTTTTAATCAGTAAGGGAATCAAGAGTGGTAGGGAAAAGGGAGCAAAGTGGGTTTGAGGATTATCAGATCAGCCACGATCTTGTTCAATGCCAGAGCAGACTCGATGAGCTGAATGGCCTACTTCTACTCGAACGTCTTATGATCATAGTAAAAGGAACTCGATAAACATAACAGGGGACAAAAAGAGGCTCCTCCTTAATCTATTATGGTAAAGCCAGCATTTGATACAGTGTCCCAATTGACCAAACAGAGTAGCTTGTCCAGGCAGTTCAGAGTCAATCACGTCTGTAGGCCAGACTGGGATAGTGGATTTTATTTCCTATGAAACATCAGTGAACTAGATGGATTTGACAATAATGGTTGCATGGTCCCCATCACTTCCAATTCCAGGGTAGGTTACGGAGAAAGGGTGGCACGGGTGACTCAGTGGTTAGCACTGATGCCCTACTGCACCAGCGACCCAGGTTCGATTCCACCAGGTACCGTGGTGAGATTCAAACCCGTGACTCCAGCTCTTTAACCTTGGTCTTGGATAACTAGCCTGGCAACCTTACCCACTGTGTGCTCGTGGGGTTGGAAAGGGGTTGGGATGAGCATAAACACCAGCAGGGACAGGTCGGGCCTGAATGGCCTGATAATGTGTCATGCATTCTATACTGCCTTCAGCAAGCTTGCTTCATGGGCCTGCTCACACCTACTTGACTTTCTCCATAGTTGAATCGGTGTCAATCATTCCAAGGATGCACAGTGTAATGGATACGTTCCTCCCCTGCAACGCGAGCTCATGACGCAGGGAGGTAAAGAAACAATCCAGAGCAAATTTTGAAGCTGATTATGATACTGCGTAAGGAATGGCCAGCTTTCCTGTTGGAGAGAAATTAAACAGTAAGTTGCTTACCTCTCTTAATTTTCAAGTTCCGTACGCCATCATGGTTCTAGCTGCCCTCTATTGTCTAGCAAAGTTGTGCATTGTAAACTTTACAAGGCAATCTAACTTGTATAAGATTACATAGGGCAGGTAACAGAGAAAGGGTGGCACAGTAGCTCAGTGGTTAGCACTGCTGCCTACTGCACCAGGGACGCAGGTTCGATTCCACCCTTGGCTATGTTATGGAGAGGGAATAGTCGAACCCCTCTGATAATTAAACCAAAGCACACACCCCAATCTGTTATGATGGGAGTAGAGGTTCCTTTCTAATAATTACCCCTAAAACACCCAAAGAAGCTCACATTTCCCCTTATAATCTGTTAAAAGAAAGAAAATCCCTGATCCACTTTATAAATAGCAGGAAACAACTCATTTACTTCACCCTAGCGAACAAAGAACAAAGAAAATTACAGCACAGGAACAGGCCCTTCGGCCCTCCAAGCCTGCGCCGATCCAGATCCTCTACCTAAACCTGTCACCTATTTTCCAAGGATCTGTATCCCTCTGCTCCCTGTCCATTCATGTATCTGTCTAGATACATCTTAAATGACGCTATCGTGCCCGCCTTTACCACCTCCGCTGGCAATGCATTCCAGGCACCACCACCCTCTGCACAAAGAACTTTCCACGCATATCTCCCTTAAACTTTTCCCCCTCTCACCTTGAAATCGTGACCCCTAGTAATTGAGTCCCCCACTCTGGGAAAAAGCTTCTTGCCAAGCACAATGAACAAATTAACTGAATTACTAACAAACCGAACAATTCCTCCCTAGACTAACTACTCCCTAACGGCCTAAATTCTACTGGCATGCTGTTCAAATAAACACAAGTCCCACTTATATAAACCCAATTAATAAGACAACAATAAATTAAAACTTAATCTCTCCAAATTCGCACAGACTGTGTCTTCTGGAATGCTCTGCCTTCTCCATTATGCCACAAATACCTTTCTTCCGCTGGTTCTCTGTCAGGGATGTTTTTCTCTGTAATTGCTTCTGTGAGGACTTTTACCGAGAAATGCTGTGGTACATTCTCTAATACATAGATAACTGTGAGAGCCAATTTCTCTCGAGAGAGAGAGAGAGAGAAAGAGAGAGAGAGAGAGAGACCACCTGGAGGAAACCCATGCAGACACGGGGACAATGTGCAGACTCCACACACAGAGTCGAGAGAGAGAGAGAGAACTGAGCGTTCTTAACCTGGGTGATTGGCGATTAGCACTGGGATCTCTGTCCAACTGCCCCTTTCTTTATACCTGTGATGACAAAGCAATTTTTCTTACTTTGGATTCGTTCGATGCTGACAACAGCATCAGATTTAAATTTGATAGGTTTTCAGTATGTAAGGGCTTGGTTTAAATTGATTGGCTAAATTTGAAAACTGTTGTCGTGTCAAAAAAATGCTGCTTGGTCTTTCAATATAAATATTTCAATTTCAGATACTCTCTGTACTGGCAGGCCTCCAGCTGCTGCTCACAGATATACATTTTAAAAAATCTCTAAGCCAAAGAAAAAAAACTCACCTCTTAAAGGGACCACACACTCTTTCTCCCTTACTATTTTTACAAACACATTCTGGCTTTCTGCTGTCCAATTC
The DNA here is from genome assembly GCF_021869965.1 of Rhincodon typus. NCBI lineage: Eukaryota > Metazoa > Chordata > Chondrichthyes > Orectolobiformes > Rhincodontidae > Rhincodon > Rhincodon typus. Next base: position 31,670,310 of record NC_063360.1, on the reverse strand, counting down.
ATGACTTTTCTGTGCAAGTTTGTAACAGCTGACTCTCTGTGTGGAGTTTGCACATTCTCCCTGTGTCTGCGTGGGTTTCCTCCGGGTTCCTCCCACAGTCCAAACTTGTGCAGGTTAGGGTGGATTGGCCATGGGAAATTGCCCATAGTGTCCAGGGATGGGCATGATAGCTGGGTTAGCCATGGGGAATGTGGAGTTTCTGCGATGGGGTTGGGGGCTGGGTGTGGATGGGATGCTCTTCAGAGGGTTGGTGTGGACTTGATGGGCCGGATGGCCTGCTTCCACATTACAGGTATTCTATGAAATAGACCATTCAACACAACCTGTCCTTGCTGGTGTTTCTGCTCCATTTGAGCCCCCTCCCATCTTACCTAATCTGAATCTATTAGTGTATGCATTGATTCACCTCTCCCTCAATTACTTGTACTATGAGCATATTGAAAGGGAAGCAGGACAAGGTTCAACCATTCCTGTGGTGGCAAATTCTGCCTCCTTCACCACTCTGTAGATAAAGAGGTTTTGCTTGAATTTCGTATTGGATTTTTTTGGTAACTACTTATACTTATGCCATCTAGTTATACTTTTTGTGAGAATAGGGAAGGTTCTCTCTGTCTCCACTCTATCAAAAACTTTTCATAGTTTTAAAGGCCAGCTCTCCGTTTTCTTTTCTCACAATAAACCTGACCCTGTATTAGATTCTTATATTCTATCAGATGGTACATAGGCTCATTATTTGGCCAGTGGATTACAGTAGTACAGGGGTGGAGCTTGATTTTTTTCCATATATCCATTTCCACACGTTTTCCAACAGTTATCAAGAATGGAACCCCTTTGTCAATGGATTCCTCCCTATTACAAAGCCAGAAGATTTTATAGTAATTGTTCATCTTTCCTCAGATTAGCTAATGCATCCTGGGGGAAGGCAGTAACATAGCAGTAATGTCACTGGACTACTAATACAGAACCCAGGCTAAAGTTCTGAGGTCATTGGTTTAAATCTCACTGTGGCAGATGGTGAAATTTTAATTCAATTAAAACAAAACCCTAAACTAATGGTGACTGTGTCGCTGGTTGCAAAATCCTATCTGGTTCACTGGTGCAATTTAGGAAGGAAATCTGCTATTCGTATCTAGTGTAGCCTCCATGTAACTCCAGACTCACAGCAATGTGATTGACTCCCCTATGGGTATTAGGAATGGGCAATAAATGTTGGCCTAGCCAATGAAGCCCATATCCCATGAATAAGCAAAACAGAACACAGGTTTCTGACCTCATCCAACTCCTGATGAGAATCATTTATTTTCTTACCTAGGCTAGATGAGCATTCGTTGCCCATCCCTCATGGCTTCTGAGGCATTGGCTGTGGGCCACCATTTTGAATGACTAGAGCCCAATGGTGTAGGCCACTGTAAGAATGAAATCACTTCAGGTGAGGAAGGAACCAGCCCTGTGAGGCTAACTGTAGACCCCATTTAGAGCACAGTGAGCAAATCTGGACACCACACCTTACGAAGGATGTTTTGGTCCTGGCAGGAGTTCAAAACAGTTTTACAAGGATGATACTTGGACTTCATGGTTTAGGTTAGAGAGATCAGTCAAACTAGGCCTTTATTCTCTAGAATTTAGAAGGTTAAGGGGTAATCTAGTTGAGGTCTCCAGGCAATGAGGAGGGAAAGACAGGATAGGTAAAGATAAATGATTTTCACAGGTTGAAGATTCTAAAACCAGGGGGCATTGTCTAAGAATTAGGGCCAGGCCATTTGGGAAAGATGTTGGAAAGCACTTTTACACACAAAGAGTAGTGAAGGTTTGGAACAAAAACAAAGTTGCTGGAAAAGCCCAGCAGGTCTGGCAGCAT
>NC_063360.1:31629659-31633452 GCF_021869965.1 Rhincodon typus | reverse complement strand
AGCTCTACACCTTGTTATCTCAGATTCGCCAGCATCTGCAGTTCCTACTATCTCTTAGGGATAGTCAGCATGGTTTTGTGCAAGGAAAATGCTGTCTCACAAACTTGATTGAATTTTTTTGAGGAAGTTACCAAAAAGGTTGATGATGGCAAAGCAGTAGACATTGTTTATTTGGACTTCAGTAAAGCCTCTGACAAGGTTCTGTATGGTAGACTAATTAGTAAAGTTAGGTCACAAGATTCGGGGTGAGCTTGCCAATTGGATAAAAAAAATTGGCTTATCAGCAGGAGACTGAGAGTAACGGTGGACGGTTGCTTTTTGGACTGGAGACCTATGACTAGCAGTGTTCCACAGGGATCGGTTCTGGGTCCTAATTTGTTTGTCATTTATATGGATGAGTTGGATGAAAATTCAGAAGGCATGGCTAGTAAGTTTGTGGACGGCACCAAAATTGGTGGCATTGTAGACAGCAAAGAAGGTTTTCTAAGATTACAAAGGGATCTTGATCAAATGCATCAACGGGCTGAAAAATGGCAGATGGAGTTCAATCTGGATAAATGTGAGGGATTGCATTTTGCTACAACAAACAGGGGTAGGACTTTCAGGTTAATCATAGAATTAATGGTAGGGCCTTGGATAGTGTAGAACAGAGGGACCTATGGGTGCAGGTACATCATTCTTTAAAGTTTGCATCACATATAGACAGGATAGTTAAAAAGGCATTTGGCACACTTACCTTCATTGCTCAGTCCTTTGAGTATAGGAGTTGGGACATTATGTTGATGTTGTACAGGACAATGATGAGGCCTCTCCTGGAACACTGTGTCCAGTTCTGGTTGCCCAGTTATTTTGAAGGATATTATCAAGCAAGAGGGTAACTAAATAGAGGGTTGGGCTTTTTAAAGTTGGAGAGGATTCAGAAGAGATTTACCAGGATGTTGCCGGATGTGGAAGGTTTGAATTTTAAGGAAAGGCTGGATAGGTTGGGACTTCTTTCACTGGATCATAGGAGGTTGAGAGGTGACCTGAAAGAAGTTTATAAAACAATGAGAGGTATAGATAGAGTTGATGGTAGTTGTCTTTTCCCTAGGATGGGGAATTTCACGACTAGGGGACATATTTTTAAGGTGAGAAGAGGCAGATTTATAAAAGACATGAGGTAATTTTTTTACACAGAAGGTGGTTCGCATGTGGAAAGAATTTCCTGATGAATTGGTGGAAGAGGTTTAAAAGACATTTGGACAGATATATAAATAGGAAAGGTTTGGAGGGATATGGGCCAGGAGCAGGCAAATGGGACTGGTTTAGTTTGGGATTATATTCGGCATGGACTGGTTGGACTGAAGGGTCTGTTTCCGTGCTGTGTGACTCTATGACTGTATGGAGGTTACCATTGGCCAGAAACTGAACTGGATCTTCCATATAAATACAGTGGCTACAAGAGCAGATCAGAGGTTAGCAATATGCCAGAAAATAACTCACCTCCTGACTCCCAAAGCCTGACTATGCTGTACAAGGCATTATGATAGAATATTCCCCACTCACCTGGATGGGTGCCGTTCCAGCAACACTCAAGAAGCTTTACACCATCCAGGACAAGACAGCCACTTGATTGGCACCATATCCACAAGCATCAACTTCCTCCAACACCAACACTAACACTGTAGCAGCAGTGTGTACTGTTCACAAGATGCACTGCAGAAATTCACCAAAGATCCTTAGACGGAACCTTCCAAATGCATTACCTCAAACACAGAGGACAAGAGTAGCTGGCGGCATTCCTGGTAATTTGGTTTTCTTCTGCGTTGGACCTCTTCAGTCTGATATTGGAAGTCAATGCTGCAAACAGTGCTCGCATCCTGACTTGGAGCAACAGATACACAGGAACACCCGTAATGCTTCCTCTTAGCTGTGTGATCACTAGGAAGTACTGCTTGTACCAATTGGTATGTCAACACATACCTTCCTTGCCACGCATGGACCTTAGAGATGTGTGCAGTATAAGGACAAATTAAAGCAAGCACTGAGCACCACAATCCCTTCCAAGTCCTCACCTTCTTAACTTGGAAATATATTGCTGTTCCTTCAGAACCACTGGGTAAAAATTGTGGAAATCCCTTCCCTAACAGCGCTGACAGTCTACCTAAACCAAATGGACTGCAGCAGTTCAAGATATTGCACAATGTTCTAGTATTAGTTACCAACTAACAACCTGCATTCATATATTATCCTCAATATAATAAAATGTCCAAGGACCTTCATAGGAACTTACAGGCAAATTGTTACCAAGCCAAAGAAGGAGATAGATAGTATCATAGGTGACCACATGATTGGTCAGAGGTAGGTTTTAAAGTGCTAGTAATCATTGGTACAGAACAGAGGGATTTGGGAGTCCTTGTCCATGAATCAGAGAAACCTAGCATCCAAATTCAGCACGTAATTGGGATGGCAAATTGGACGTTGGTCTTTATTTCAAGAGTTGTGGGTGTTTGGAACTTCTTGCCACAGATGGCTGTGGGAGCAGAGTCCTTGTGTATATTTAATGCTGAGATAGATGGATTTTTGATCAGTCAGGGAAGCAAAGGTTATGGGGAAAGGGCAGGAAAGTGGACGTAAGGAATGTTGGATCAACCATGGTTCTACTGAATGGTGGAGCAGGCTTGAGGGGTTGAAAGGCCTACTCCTGCTCGTAATTGTATGGTCTTAATAAAGCACCACACCACCACCATCTCAAGGTTATCTTGGGACAGGCAATAAATGCAGGCTTAGCCAGCATTGCCTACATCCCATGAATAAGTTTTTTTAAAAAAAATAGTAACAGTTTTGTGGATCACAAGGTACTGTTTACTATTTCAGTTATGCAAAGATTGAATTAATTGGAGAGTGGACTGTGGTTTTAGTATCAATATTTAAAGTAGTAAATCATCACCATGACTCAATATTTTTGAAGCCTCGACTGAAATAGCTGATGGTAAATTGAACAGTTTTAGTAGGTCATAAACATGTTGTAATCACTGAGTTCAGTATTGTCCATCTCACAGAAATGGAGGCAGATTTCATTGAAACTTCCTTGGTGGTTGCTTTGATTTTACAGACACATCTATGGATTCGTGATTTTGGTTAAGATTGGGAGAGAAAAATCCATTTTATTGATTCAGGACCCTCTAAACAACTGGGAGATTTGTGTGAAAATTATTTTTCCAAAAGTAGTCTTTAATTCAGTGAATGTGTCAGATGTGGCTGAATGGCTAATACTTTCACCTTTGAGCCTGAAGGTCATCATTTCAAGTTCCACATGGGCAAAGATTCTGTTGTAGTACTGAAGAAATGTTGTACTGTTGAGGTGTCATTTGGAGTGTATCGGGAATGCCTTTTCTTTCAAAATCACCCAATGTTCTATTAGCTTTTCCTGTCAAACTTTGATTCTCCTTTACCCTGGATTAATCCTTTCTTACTCTGTCAAAGATAGCTTCATTCCAATTTAGAGGTGCTACTTTATGGTTGTTACTAGCATTTCTCCACTATTGGGAAGCAGTGATTATTCTTCTGCGTATATTCTTGCATACTTGACCCATCTCATTCCCAGCACCACTGATAGCACAGCATTTTCTATTCTTAATTCAGATTTCTAGAATCTTGATTTTCTCCTGATGCTGTAAGGACATTGATCAACAGTTACAACTTACATTCATATAGCAGCTTTAATGCAATAAATCTTCCCAATACATTGAAATGCAGCACAGTTGATAAAAAAAAATTGACCGAGAGAGAGAGAGAGAGAGAGAGAGAGAGA
>NC_063360.1:31562985-31629649 GCF_021869965.1 Rhincodon typus | reverse complement strand
GAGAGAGAGAGAGAGAGAGAGAGAGAGAGACGCATCTCCCCACCTTCCTGCTATTTTTCATAGAGGGCTACAGAATTTTTGGGTCAATGGGCTGAAGAGTGGCAAATGGAATTTAATTTGGATAAATGTGAGGTATTGCATTTTGGCAGAAGACTTACATAATTAAAAATAGAGCCTCAGACAGTGTTGTAGAACAGAGAGACCAAGGGTTCAGGTACATAATTCTTTGAAGTTAGCATCACATATAGATATGGTGGTTAATTAAGAAGGCATTTAGCATGCTTCTCTTCATTGCTCAGTCCTTTGAGTATAGGAGTTGGAACATTACGTTGAGGTTGTGCAGGGCATTGGTAAGACCTCTTCTGGCGCATCGTGTCCAGTTCTGGTCTCCGTGTTATAGGAAGGGTATTATTAAACTGGAGAGGGTTCAGAAGAGATTTACAAGGAGGTTGCCAGGAATGGAGGGTTTGAGTTATAAAAACAGGCTGGATAAGCTGGGATTTTTTCTCTAGAGCTTATGAGGTTGAGCGGTGACCTTAAAGGTTTATAAAATCATGAAGCGTATGGATAAGGCGAATGGCAGTTATCTTTTCCCTAGGGTAGGGGATTTCAAGACCAGGAGGCATATTTTTAAGGTGAGAGGAGAAAGACATGAGGGGCAATTTTTTTACATAGAGCATGGTTCGTGTGTGGAATGAACTTCCAGAGGAAATGATGGATGCGGACACAGATACTACATTTGAAGTGTTTTGGATTGTCTTATCATGTTAAGGCACTTTATATGTCATTGTTGTTGAACATCTTCTGTGAAAGAGGAGGTGCAGGGAAAGTTTGATGGCACTTGGGTGAAGTTAGAAACAAGCTTTACATATTTTCTATCAAGAATTGTTTCTATTTGTAAAAAAAAAATTTCCTTTCTGAAATAACTAATGTCTTCTTTCAGTTCTAGCATAGTTTCAGAAGTTCTCCGGTATCTCAGGCGACCATTTTCCACCATGAATCCAAGAAGTGAGCAGTTTTGATCCTTTAAAGCTTTAACTGGGTATTGTGAGATGGGATCAAAACCTTGTCTCCTCCTAATTTTACTTGGGAGTGTTTTGGGAGGGGAAGGTGCAGTGTTGGTAGCAGCAGAACGCAAGGAGCAGGAACCCATGAGGATCTTCCCTCCAACACCTTGATATGCAGGACTGCTACTCAGTGGAAAGCACAGTACGTTCCAGTATTAGCTACCAACAAACAAACTGCATTCATATAGCATCCACAACATTGTAAAATGTCCAAGGATCATCGTAGGAGCTTTAAAGAGACAAACTGTTACCTAGCTGAAGGATGAGATATTATGATATAAACTGTGTGACTGGTCAAAGAAGTAAGTTTTGAAAAAGAAGTAGTAGCTACAGAACAGAGAGTTTGAGGAAACCTGGCCCATGAAACACAAAAAGCTAGCATCCAAACACAGTGGGTAATAGGGAAGGCAAGTGGAATGTGGCTGTTATTTCAAAGGGAATGGAAAACAAAAGTAGGGAAACTTTGCTAAAATTATACAAGGCATTAGTCAGACCATAGCTGGAATGTTGTGAATGATTTTGGGCCCCTTTTATAAGGAAATAATTAGGACATTAGTAGCAGTCTAAAGAAGGCTCACTGGGCTGATACCAGGACCGAGAGACTGTCTTATGAAAAGTGGTTGAGGACATTGGGCCTGTACTCATTGAAATATAGAAGAATGGGTGACAACCTTTTTGAAACATACAAGATTCTTAGAGGACTTGACAAGGTAAATGCAAACAGGTTATTTCTCCCTGTGGCAGAACCTATAATCTCAGAGAACATAGGCCGAGACTAAGGCGTCACACATTTAAAACAGAGATGAGGAGGAATTTCTTCTCTGAGGGTTGTGAATTTGTGGAATTCTTTACTACTGATGGCCGATAAGGCTGGATCATTAAGTACATTCAAAGTGGAGATGGACAAATCTTTAATCGGTATCAAGGGATGTGGAGAAAAGGCAGGGAAGTGGAGTTGAGGAATCAGAGCAGCCATGATCTCATTGAATGGCCTACCTTTCTTATGCATCATCGTCTTATAAAAGGTAGAAAGACCTGCAGTGTTTAGGGTCTAATGATGGGGTGAAGGAAATAACAGATGCACTTTGATCAGAAACAGAGATCACTGTAGGTTCAAGGGCTAGATGAGCTAAGGTACAGAGATTAGAAGCAGGAAAAGGCATAGAACACAAGGGTGAACTAACTCCTTCAGAAGTATTAAGTTATGTCTTGGCCCCAATATTTCTAAACAACTTTTCTTTATCCATTCACAGCTTTCCTTCAAACAGATTATTGTCAAGTGAAATTCCTTTAAAATAGTGCTTAATCACTGGTAATTGTACTTTTCAAAACAAAAGAATCACCCACTATAAAAACCACTTCAGTGCTGGTTTCAGCCAGGAAGTACATGCTAACACTAAAAATAGAAACAGCAGGAGGCCATTCAGCCCCTTTATGCCTGCTCTGCTATTCAATGAGATCATGTCTTTCTACTTCAACCCCATTTTTCAATACTCTCCCTGTAGAACTTGATGCTAATAGTGGAACTGTGTAGATCTCAATCTTGCGTATATTCCATGACTGAGTCTCCACAGAAGAGAATTCCAGATTCACCATCCTCCGAGTGAAAAAGGTCTTCATTCTAGTCTTAAATCGGAACCAATTGCCAGAATAAACAAGAGGCAGTCAGTGGCTAGTGAGATACTGGGGAGATCAATGGTTGGACAGCAGTGAGATACTGGGGAGATCAATGGTTGGACAGCAGTGATTCACAATATGTATTAATGATTTAGATGAGTGATGTGATAGTGATATGGGAGGGTGAATTGAGAGGAGGATGCAGAGATGCTTTGGTGTGATTTGCACAAATTCAGTGGGTGGGCAAATACATGGCAGATGAATTCTGTGGAGAAACATAAGGTTATCCAAACTGGTAGCAAAAACAGGAAAGCAGATTATTATCCAAATTGTGATAGATTGGGAAAGGGGAAGGTGTAACCAGAGTTGGGTGCTGTTGTACACCAGTCCCTGAAAGCAAGCATGGAGGTGCAGCAGGCAGTGAAAGCAAATGGTCTATTTGTCTTCATAGTGAGAGAATTCAAGTATACGAGTTGGGTTGGCTTGATGCACTTGTACAGGTCCTTGGTGAAACCGCACCTGGAGTACTGTGTGCAGTTTTGGCCTCCTTATCTGAGGAAGGATGCTCTGTCTATGGAGGGAGTGCAATAATGGTTTACCAGACCGATTCCTGGGATGGCAGGACAGTTGTGTGAAGAGAAACTGGATCAGTTAGGACTTTATTCACTGGCGTTCAGGAAACATGGGAGGGGTAGGAGGTGTAATCCCATAGAAACCTATAAAATTCTAACAACAGATAAGGTAAGTGAAGGAAGGATGCTCCTGGTGACAGAGATCACAGTATAAGGTTATGGCCGTAGGCCACTTAGGAGAAATGTCTTCGCTCAGAGAGCAGTGAGCCTACAGAATTCTCTGCCACAAAGTAGTTAAGGCGAAAACACTGAATGTTTTTACAAGGAGTTAGAGATAGTTTTTAGGGCTGAAGAGATCAAAAGGTATGGGGTGAAAGTAGGAACAGGGGACAGAGTTGAATGATCAGATATCATCATATTGAATGGCATAACAGACTCAAAAAGGACAGAATGGTCTACTCTCGCTCCGGTTTTCTACCTTTTCAAAAAGCCTGCCCCTTATTCTGATGCAGTGGTCCTTGGCTCTAGACAGGAACATTGGCATAGGTCAGTGAAAGGATTCCAATAATTTCAACAGGTGAAATGCCTATTGCTCCGATTGTCTACCCCATCCTCAACATAACAGCACCTTGAGCAGCCAGACGAACAACTTCCATTCTTGACATATCGTGAGTGGAATGTTTTTCTTCACATTCAAATCCAAGACACATTTTAGGTACAGTCAGAGTACCAAGTGCTTTGAGATAGCATAAGGTCACGAAAGACAGTTATACTTCCTTGCATTCAGAATATTTGTTGCTTTCCTCTATTACCTGACCCACTGAAACATCCTTTTTTAAATATGGGAATAACCCAAATCAAAAACACAGACCCAGTTATCATGTGCTTGTACAGTTTCTGATTTTAATTTGGATTAATATTTTGCTATTATTGCATAGTAGCAGATTGATTGGTAGACTTTTTGTTCGAGATGGTATTAATGCCAGTCAGGGTCTCCTTGCTAAATCAATCGCTGTTCCCCTCTCATGCATTATTAATATTGGTTTCCCACTTGAATTACCATTCTTGCAAATTGTTCTGATGAGTGCAAGATTACTGTATATATAAAGGAAACTAAGGCAGGTAATTGGAGTTCTGATTGGTTCAACCATGATCTAATGAGCAAAGGGAGGTTGAGGGTTGGGATGACTTTCTCAGCAGAGTGGATATTCCAGCTGAATTACATAATCTCTTCACTCAACACACAGACACACCTAAATTCCTGGTCACCAATGATTGGATAATGAGCAGGAGTGAAAATTCCTTTCATCCTGAAAACTGTCACAACACATTTTGTTGTTAACCGAGGGTCAAAATTAGCACCTTCCTATTCAAATCAGCCCTATCATTACTGCATTATGGAAGCTAACCACAGTATTTGGACGAAAAAAAAAGATTTAAAATCACCAGGGATCACTAATCTCAAAGCCACAACGAAGTTCCTTTGAAGAGTAGTCACTATTGTAATGCAGGAAATACAGCAAGCTCTCACAAACAGCAATGTAATACTAACCAAAATCAGTTTTTTTTAAAAAAAAGATAAGGATTGAAGGGATGTTAGCCTGGACACTGGGGAGAACTCCCCTGCTCTTACTTGAATAGAGCCAGGGGATATTTATGTCCAACTGAGGGGGAAGATGGAGTTTCCATCTAAGGCTTCCACTGAAAAACAGCACCTCTGAAGAGGCAGCACTCCCTGCATAGTATACTGGAATGATCAGTGCTCAAATTCCAGACTGGGAATTGCATTCAAAATGTTTGGACACATTTAGTTTTAAATCCACTGCACAAAGTCATGACGACATGCCAAATGAACACTGCATTTTCCCAGCAGACCTCAAGGCAATGGGCTTGCAGGAGTCAACAAAAGTGGCACAGGTCAAGAACCTAGGGAAAGAAATGGACAGTAATAAATTTTAGAAGAAGGAATTGATTTCACTCCACAACCTCAGCAATATGGATTTTATTTTTGTGTTTCTCCATGAAAATGAAAGCAGCATATCACAACTGGAAAAAATCTTTTAAATGCATTTTTTCCCTTCGTTTTAAAATGCTGCCATTTCAAAGCAGCTGTTAGTGCAGGTTTCGATGGTGAAATTGCTCTGAAAGCTGTTGAGATTCGTCCTGCTGAGAAACAAATCCGTTCCAACACTGAATATTCAAAATGTTAAACATAGCAATTATTTACAGATTAGGTGCCCTGCCATAGAGGCAACACTTATGGACAGACAAGAAGTGAAATATTCTCCTGTTCCAATGTAGTTGAAGACTTGAAATTCCCCCATCCTCCCAAATGTGTGATCCATTCAGTCCTTTACGAATGCCACATCCTCAGTTAAAAAAAACTCACCCCAATCCCGCAACAAAAATAAACACTGATTCTCACCAGGGTGCAATCCCATTGACTTCCTTAAATTTCAAATCATGAACCCAGAGAGCATTGGACAATTTGCTCAAGATCCAACTCAGTCCAGCCATCATCTGTTGGCATGCACTGTTTTCAACTGGGCAGTGAGCAGCTGTGGGAAATCCTGCCTGTTTTTCTGCCTTGGCCCCTCAAATGCTTAAGAGAGTCCTGAGGCTGTGCTACACAAGCCCAGTTAGCACCTGACCAGAGATTGAAATCTTTTGCTTCTTGACACAGTGGGATCTTTCCTGTGGTGTTGCTCAGCAAGACGGAAGAGAAGAAAACACCAAGTCAATTCACGGCTGCAGCTTTTGTTACAGTAACACCAAGACCTGTCTACTCAATGAAATAGTAGTGTAACCATATGGAAAGGGATGTCCGATGTTAAATGTTGATCCAAATTGTGACTAAATGTTGTAACAGCTCCACAATCATATCTTGTGCCACTACCTTCTGGCTCATGAATAAATCATGATTACATTTTTATTAATTTGGATTCAAGAGCTAAAACTCAGTAGTGTGCAGGCCTTGAATATTGTTAAGAGACGTGCTGCTGAAAATTCTCAACTCGCAATCATTAGAATAAAAAGCAAAATGCCATACTTCAAATGATCTCAATTCATTATTTGTATTTTTAATATAGATTGTTGAGAGCATTTAAACTTTGGTATTTTTGCCTTTGCCCTGCTGAATGCAAGATAAAAAGCTTCAGCAACAAGTCCCTGTTTCAAGCAAGGTTCAGGAACTGTTGCTGGTGTTTTGGAAATAATGTCCTGCGATTCCACCCATTTTCCGTGAAAGCCTCATAGTAAATATCAAATCATTGGCTCAAATTAAAATGCTGTGATTCTCCATATCTAAAGCAAAATAATTTTTAAAAAAAATGGAATTTCAACAGTTATTGGTGGAGTAATGCTGTGTTCATGCAACTTTTCCAGAAGCTAGAGTGAACTAAACCACTTTGGGAGGTTTCAAGTCTTCTACAACACTTAGGAATAGGGAACATTCCCAAACAAACAATGAGAACATATACAACTCAAATGATATTCAGGAGTAATAAATTGATAACATTTACAATGTCTTTAGCAATCAGCTAACTATTAACCATTGCAACATTTACGCTTGTTCCCAGACACTTGCCTTTCAGTTTTATGATCTAACCCTTTAATTGGGAACACAGCCAGGGTTCGGTTCATTCCAGGCCTGTATTCCCTTTTCCCATTAACATGGGACAGGTGTCAGTTCAGCGATTTTTAAACAATGACATAACTGTACTGTTGATGCAACAAACTGACTGCATAGACCATGCTTAATGCTCACTGTGACCATAAAGCACGCTGTCATTTTAAGCCATAAGCAAGAGCTAAATGAGGTTTCAAGTTTTTCTAAATCTCAAAACCCGGTAAGTGGAAAGAAAATAGTCAAACACACAGGGCTTCCTGTTGCTGCAGTAAGAGGTGGGGAGACAAGGGGGAAATGTGTCTCTCGAAAGCAGTGAGTGCTCTACAGTTTTAAACAAATTCCAGAAGGCCACAACTGTTTTCACATAAAATTGTCAATCCAAATCTAGTAACAGAAACATCTTCAAAGTGGAGCTAAACTGATCCTGAAGTGGAGTTTAAAAATCAATGGCTTCAGTACTACCAAAACTGTAATGCCTTGTGATCACATCAATGGTCAATTTTGGTTGGAATCTTTTCAGTATATATTTTCTAAAGTCAAAGAAACCCTCTTGCACCTAAAACTAAAAATATTTACACTATTTCCTAAAGATAGCAACAGGTAGACTTCTTAATCTTCCTAATGAGTATTTTTCTAAGATTTCTGGTATAAGACAGTGCCTTATATGGGTGTTGTCAGCAACAGGCCTAGACTTCATGTGAACTCTCATCCTCCTTCCCCATTATGAATAAGCACCAAATTCAACTTAGGACTTGCCCCAGCAGAATATCACGAACTAATGTGCTCAAACCATGGCCGGTGTGCCACCCTTCTCGATAAATCATTACAAATCTCTTTTCTTGATGATTACTCACGACAGCGAAGGCATTAGGAAGTGAAATACCATCTTTTATTCCGTGTTCTGTGCGGGTCACTTTGTATATCTAATCCACCCATTGGTTCAGTGGACTTGCCATAATTTTGAATGCACGCAGTTACAAAACGTCCAACACTCCCAGGCCAGCAACAGATTTTTCTGCCCTTTTTGTATTTACCTCTTTCCCTCAGAGAGGAAAACTGAAGTCAACTCCAAATGGACTGTCTTCACTTGTGGAGAAGGGCAAAGGTAGAGGCCACCAGTATAACTGCCTAAAATCAAATTGGGAATTTAGAAAAATCTTTACCTGGAATGTGTTGGCAGTGTGCAACTCATTATCACATGGATTAATTGAGGTAATTAGTTTAGATGTAGTTTTGGAGGGGAGGCTGGATAAGCAAAGCAGGGAGAAGGTGCCAGATTTATAATCCTTTGGAAAATGGTGTTCTAGTGACACAGTGCAAACAACAGAAATAAAGACAACTTTATGAGTCTAATGACATTTTAGAAGGTTACATGCAGAAAACAAGCAGTAGGAGCATGAAAGACCAGCAATAATGGCAGACAACTGAGTTAACATGGCAATAAAAGATTTTTAATAACTGTAAAGTCTAGCCTATACAATTTCCTTTTTTTAAAAAGCCACTTGCAAATTTCTAGCGTGATTTATACATCTGAGTGACTTTTTTTCCCCTCAGAGGTATTAACCTACTAGTGTAAATGGGATATAGTTCAATGGGGGTCATCACAGTGTGGGAGAAGGACCAACTCATGTTTGAGCTGCAAATGCACGAGATGCTGACCATCTCAGACAAGAGAAAACATAACCACAAATACTATTGTAGATCTCCCCACTATCAGCATACTGGATATCATCATTGACTGGAAATTCAACTAGGCCAGTAACAAAAAAAAAAGTCAGCATCTACTGCAGCAGGTCAGGAGCTAAATATTTTACAGCAAAAGTGACTTCCTAATTCCCCAAAGCTCCTCTCACCACCCAGCAGAATGTAAGTCAATAACACGGTTGAATGCTGTCAGTTTACCTAGACAGTTGTAACTATTAATAACACTCAAATGTTCAACATCACTGTGGACAAAGCAGGACAGGCACTTCATCCACTAGTCTATACCCACAACTGGTGTTCCTTAGCTGTGGTGAGCATGGTCAATGAGACGCAATGCAAGAACTTGCAGATCGCAGTGAATCCATTCTTCCATTATTAAGGGAGCTACTGCAGGATACTTGGAAAATTGTCATGTGATCAGGCAGACCTAACATGGTTTTGAGAAAAGAGTACCATGTTCAACTAATTTATTAAGAGTGTTTTGAGGAAATAACAGACAACGTGGGTAAAAGTTAACCTGTGCATGTGGCATACTTGGCTTTCTTAAAAAGGTACTTGATAATGTGCCATATCAAAGGCTGAGGTGCAAAGTAAGAGCTCATGGTGTCAGCAGTTAGTATAGATAAAGGATTGGATAGCTAACAAAACAGAACGCATAGAGATAAGGTAGTTTCTTTTGTGTAGAATGTCTGGCACCTTGACTACTTGCAATCTATGCTGATAACTTTTGAGGTGGGTGTGAAGTGTAAGAAGGTTAAAAACTTTACTGATGATACTGATGTAGCTGAGAAAGTTGCCAAGAGGACAGAGAGCTTGCAAAGGGATACAGACAAATTAAGTGAGTGAATAAATATTTGGCAGACTGAGTATAACGTGGGAACTTGTGAATGCGTTCACTTTGGCAGGAGGAACAGAAAAGCAGCATTTTATTTAATTGACGAGATTTGCAGTACCTGGAGGTACACAAAGATCTAGATGTCCTGGCATATGAATCACAAAATGTTTGTATGAAGGTACATCAAGTGACTAGGAAGGCAAATAGAGTTTTGGTGTTTGTTGGAAGGGGATGGAATCTAAAAAGGAAAAATGTTACTGCAGCTGCACAAGATTTGAGAACACATCTGAAGTACATAATTTTGGTCTCTCACTTAAAATAATATAATTGTGTTAAAAACAGTTCAGAAAAGGTTGATTCAGTTCTTTCCTGGGAATAAAGGGCTCATCTTATGAAGAAAGTTTGACCAGAGTAGGCATTTACCCATAGTTTAGAAGAATTGAGAGGTGATCTCACTGAAACACTTTAGGCCCAAAGGAGATTCTGAAAGGATGCTTCTACTTGAGGGAGAGACTAGAACAAGAGTACACAGTTTAAGAATAAGTAGGATCACAATCTAAGTCAGAGATACAAGACTTTCTTTTCTCTGAGAATTAATACTGTCTGTTGAATTCTGTTCCCTGGGAAACTGTGGAGGCTGATCATTGAATCTTTTATGCAGGGCTGTATTAGACAGATTTTTGATGGACAAGGGAGTCAGGGAATAAAGGGAGAGGGCAGTGAACAGGAAAGTGGAACTGACAGCACAACCAAGTCAGAGGTAAATTTTCTTGAACGGCAGAACAGGCTCCAAAGGATGAACGGCTGATAAATGCTCATCAGTCCTATGCAACACTACCCAAAATGACAGTCGCTAGGTCAAAATTCTGGAAGTCCCTAACCTAAGAGTACTGTGGGAGCAGCTTCATCAATTTGACTGCAATGGGTTTGAGAAGGCCATCCACCACTTCACCTCAACAGGACTAATTATGGGCTATAAATGCTGGCCTTGTCAATGATACCCAATTCTTGACAGTGATGAGATTCTCTGCCCATAACTCCTTTCGGTTTGAATGGATGAATTATGATGAAACGTACATATTTTAATCAATTTTATAATTCAAGATTACATGTGCCATTGGGAAAGCCTGAGTTTCGGAAGCTGTGTTTCCTTGAACTCTCTTGTTGACATTTGACCAAACCATGTGGGCAAATATGGTGGCTTTAATGCTACTCTGCCAGCTTTCCAAAATGAAAAAAGGAGTCAAAGAGGTTTAATTGCTTATAGACGGAAATGCGGAGCTGAGGCATGATCTTACTGTACAGTGAAGAAAGGGCCAAGTGGTCCACTCCTGTTTATTTGCTGTGTTGTATGAAAACCTTTTTAATTTCAAACTCAAGACCCTCGCACAGGAAAACACATGAGAAGGGGGCACTGACTTCAGTCAAAAACTGTTTCTCGCTCCACAGATGGTGCCAGATCTACAGAGTAGTTTCAGCAATTTCTGTTCTTTTTTTGACTAATTCTAAATTAATTTTTAATTGTATGAAAAATTCAAAAGGATGTTAGGCCATACTCTTCCAAACAACTTATCCCATAGATAGCCACTAACAATAAGTATGTTTTAAGACAGTATGCTGCAAAGTACATAAATGAAACAACTTGGTAGAAAAAGATGTTATTGAAGTCTGCAGGCTTCCTTAATATTTCAGTACAATCTTGTTGCTAGATATTAAAGAAAATTTAACTAATTAAGCTTTGTTCAAGAAGCCAAATAATCTGGTGGCCAAAACACGATGGGTGTAACGATTACTGTAATGGTGACATGCAAGTTGATATGGGTTGGATTGTATCTGCTATTCCGTCTGCTGCATATTTAACCAGAATGTAGGTAAATCAAACAGTATCACTGTCTTCCTCAAGTTGTCAGCAACAGTCTGAATAGTGTCAAATTAGTGGAGATTGTTTAAAAAATACTGCGGTGGGTTTCTAAGTTACTCATACAGAAAGCAACCACTTGCTCCGTGAACACAGCACCATAAAGTAATGCGCCTGCCCACCTCCAACAATAAAAAGCAAAATAAACCTCAGTTTACATATACAAAATCAATAATGAAGAGCATTTCTTTTGTAGGCATTGCATATTTTACAAGTACGTACAAATATCTTGAAAGCATTTTAGCATCTATGTGAGCAGCACACAGCTGAGCAAAGCCGCCAAACTTTCAGGGAAAGGGAAGGACTATGTTTGACATCACTGATACAGTCACAGGCTCACTGCTGGGATTGTTTAACTATCAGTTTGACATTGTACCCCAGGTGCTGTAAATAACCAACAATGCAATAAAGCCACGATGTGGAGGCACTGGTGTTGGACTGAGGTGGACAAGGTCAAAAATCACAATACCAGGTTATAGTTCTGAAGGAGGAGGGAGGCTCCAAAAGCTTGTTTTCAAATAAACTTGTTGGACTATAACCTGGTGTTCAGTGCAATAAAATGTAAGGGTGACATAAAATGGGAATCAGGGAGGCAACAATGAGCTGACAGCACGACAGTGATGACTCACAAACTTCTAGAGAGGAAGTCTCATCTAAACGCACATACTAAATTGACATCTTTCCTTCTAGAAAGCATGGTCTCCATGCCAGAATTTATTTGCACCATCACGATTTTGCAGATTTGTTTTCTCCACTGAGCTCTAACTTTTGCTCTTTTCTGTCAAATAATTTAGTTTGCTAATAAACTAAAAAAGGTAGGCCACTTACTGCAAGTCTACGGAGGAGGAAATACTATTGCGTTTCCTTCTCACTCGCTTGACCCAAGCCAATTGCATTCTATACAACAAAGCTAACCAGTCAATTTTCTAAACTGCACTGGGAAAGGGAAATGCAAAATCAACAGGCATTTATCTAAAAAGGTTTCCTGTTTCCATGTACTTCTAGCACTGGGTATTGTGGGTGACAATCCTAGGTGGCAGTATGAACTACTGTGAAGTGCTTTGAAAATGAGGTGATCAAAAATCAATGGAGAAGTGGGGAACAGTTCTCATGAAAATGAATTATTTTCCATAATTCCCACGCAAAAACAATGTTATTACCAGGATTGAACAATATATTGGTAGCATCAAAATATAAAGGATGAGCTTGTATCTTTACTAATCCTCCTTACTCAAATGTTCTTAAACTCATCACCTCAAACTCTTTGCTTGCTGCAATTGACAGACTTTGTATACATCAGCATTTTAAACTCAGACAACACAAAGGGGAAAGAAAGTCTGTTTTCTTTTCGTGGTTCAAAGGAAAATTTCAAAGAGTCTGCCATTTAACATGACTGAAATCCAAAAGACATCACTGCAGAGTTATGGGGAAGAGGACTGGGAGACAAGCAATTCAGTCAGGATGTGGGGGTCATGTCTAGGTCGATGACAGTGCTCCAATTACGTTTTTAAAACCACCGTAGGCTCTGATGGACAGGGCTTGAGACCACTCCCAAACTTTTCATGTGAAATCTCAAGCTGGACCTTCCTCCTTCTCCAAATAAAATTACACATGGGACAGAAAAGATAAGAACATTGGAGACTTCACTTCCACAATGAAGCGCACAGCTGAGTCTGAAAAATATGGACCAGTTTTGCTTTGATTTAAAAGGAATAAGGCCATCAAGTCCAAAATTCTACTTCGTTATTTGCCTTTACTTTTGTAAAACAAAGCCGAAGACACAAAATAAAAACAAGATTTGATATCTGATGAGTTTTGCAGAAGTTGCACAACAAAGAGACGATATTCTTTCTGTTAGCCTGAATATGGTAGGCACGATACACATGTACACACACAAACACACACACACACAGACACGGCCTTCTCTATGTGTGGTCCATGCTACTCACAGAAAAAGTGCTTCACAACAGATGGATGTCTTGCACGTTCTCTCAACTGGCAGTGTGGATTGTGCCAAAGTTCAAGGCAAATCAGAAAACGCTGTCACAAAATAGTTACCAAAAAATATCTTCAGAATTCCTTTCCCAAACGTTTTACTTTAAATTTTCTTTAAAATCGGCTTATTTTCCATAATTCAGTAAACGAACAGCATCAAATCTTAGGTAAGCTCACATTAAAACCAAACACAAATCCATTAAATAATTTAGCACCTTTTCAAAGCACATTTGAAGCAGGATTCTGCCGCCTAATTTAGTCAAGTTTTTTCAGACACCACCATCCATCTCCCACCTCCATCACCACCATATTAATAACATGCATCACTTTCAGTAGGAAGTCTCCTCGCACTCAGCTACTGAGAATGTGCTTTCTGCAAGCCCAAAGCAGCAGGAGTCACATTTACTCACTTTTGAGTCAAGAGGCTTCTTGTCCAAGAAGATCTCAGTGGAGAACAATTCACACAAAGATGTATGAGTGTGATGGGACCAGAGAACTCTACAGTGAAAGACTTGCCTTTGTCTCAGTCAGTGTTACAATCATACAACAAAAACAGAAAAATTCGGAGTTCTGAAGAAGGGTCACTGGACCCAAACGTTAACTGTTTCTCTCTCCACAGATGCTGCCAGCCCTGCTGAGTTTCTCCAAACAATTTCTGTTTTTGTTTCAGATTTCCGGCACCCGCAGTTCTTTGTTCTGTCATAATTATGCAAGTTGTATTGATCTGTAGGTGGTCTTGTGGTGTAGTGGGTAGCGTCCTTAACTCTGCACCAGAAGTTCCGGGTTCAAGTCCCACTCCAGGACTTGATGGCCACGGAAGGAGCGTTCCCATCACAGCTAAAACAGGTTGATTATCGCTCTGTCAATCCTTCCAAAATGCCTGGGGCAGACGATTAAGACTGACAAGTTTCCGTCAGTCAGCACTGGGCGGCAGATGCAGTGCAATAGCCTCCCCATGTTAAAAGACTCCATGTGCAAGTTCTTGCCACGAGCAAGCATCAACCTCATTCCAAGGGATGACCCCACACACACACACGCGCGTGCGCGAGCACACACAATCACATACACACAATGATCACTACAGGAGGCACGATAACACAATGCTTTTCCAACTGCCAGGAATATCAAAAAAGGGAGATGGGTTAAAATTTCACCTTTCGTAAGTCCTTGAAAATAAACACATGGAGGGCTAACATAAAGAACACAAGTCTCTTCAGTGATCTGTTCACAGTAAAAATCTCTTAGTGAAGGCAATGGCAAGCGTTGCATGCAGCTAGGAAGTTTTGACCAAGTCATACACATAAATGTGAAAATCGTCATCGAACTTGATGAAATAGACGGATGGTTTAGCCTGTACTTGGTGGATCACCAATCCCGTTCTCTTTGTGCTGTCCTCTGTGACGTACTCCACCTGTTTCCCCACAAGACTTTCAATCACTTCACCAGGCTCAGTTGGCAAAACTTGCTTGTTCTCTGTCACAAGAAAAGGTACGATTAAAGTCTCAACCAATGCAAGTTAGTTATATATTTTATAGAGGTGCCTAATGCAAATGGCAATTATTATAAACATGGTTAATTATTGATTCATTAGCATCTTTAGTTAGAGCTTTCCCAAATTAAATAAAGCATAACAAAAGCCCCATTTTCTCTTTGAGACACAGTCTGCCAAGTACACATCCAATTTTTGATGTTAAGTCTATTTTAAAAGTATTGTGAATTGTGGAAACACATGCTGTAAATGGGATACCCCACCGTCACTATGTATCAGTGATGGAGGAAGGGAATGCAGAAGGTGGTGGATGGGGTGTCAAACAAGTGGGTTGCTGTGACGTAGTTGATGTTGAGCTTGTGCAGCTGCACACATCTAGCCAAATAGCGAGTAAATTGTCAGATGCCGGACTTATAGTTGTAGCTGACTTTGGGGAATCAGGAGACTAGTTACTTGTCACAGAGTTCCCAGCCTCAGGCCTGTTCTTTAGCCACATATATACATGGCTGATCTGGTTGTTTCTGGTCAATAGAGGGCCATTTCCATATTAATTGCTACTCATCAGCCCAAACCTCAAATGTTGTCCAGGTCTTGCTGTATCCCGACACAGACAGCTTCAATATCTCAGGAGATGCAATGGTACACTGTGCAATCATCAGTGAACATCCCCACTCCTGACGTTACAATGGAGGGAAAAGAATTGATGAAGCTGCTACTTGCATATCAACCAACACCAAATCCTGTTCACCCAGTACTTATGCTCTCTGAGCCACATCAACCCCGAGTCCTTAAAGCTTCAAATACAGAATCATTAATAGCTGTGGTTTCATCCTTCAGCATTTCTGTAACCTCTTTCAGTCCTACAACCTTCAGAGTCTGCTCTCTTGCAAATCCTGCTTTAATAGATTAAAACTTCTTTTCCTCTCTAGCGGTTTAAGGAGGTCCCATAATAAACTCCAAGGAAACAGCTGAGAATTGGATGTGGGAATCATACTCTCAAGTAGGTAACTGCATGTGAAAAAGAAATTGGTTATACTTTTGAAAAATTTCTTGCGAATTAATTGCCTCCCTCAAAATGGTGTGCTGCACAAGTGTTGAATATACATGTGTAAACAGAGGTGCAGGCTCTATGATCTAAACGGTAAAGTTGCTCTCTCATTCGGTGAGAGGTGACTGCTGGTGGTTTAACTGGAGGGTCACCACACCTCAAGTGAGGGGAGGGGTTGAGAACGAGAGCGGAAGCCTCAGCCAGTGTGGGAATTGAACCCACACTGTTGGTGTCACTCTCCAGCCAACTGAGCCAACCAGTCCTTCAAGGGATTCTGAAAGAGTTTCTCCCCTACAAACTAGACAGCACCTCAGTAGAATCAACAAATGCTTTTGCTTTCCCTCAATGGTTGCACTGACAACTGATACAAGCACAGCTTGAAGTGTTTCCGATCTCTGTAGTTCAGAGACATAGGATTGATTTCTGAAGCATCCAATGACCAACGTTATCATGCATTCCACTGTAAAATGATTCCCAGCTGCAGGCATTAAATAAAAAACAAGGGAGGACCCACTAACATGAAACATTCTCCTCCGGGTCTAACTCAATGTGGTGACAAGCCACAAGCTAGGATAACTGCTCCCACCAGCTCTGCAGGACCCGTCTATGGCAGCAGAGGGAGCAATAAGTACAGGCCCTTCAGGCTTCTTGCCAATGTTGTGATCAAGCCAGCTAGAAAAATAACTGTCTCCCACTAACAAGGCTTACCCAGACTGGTGCAGAATAGAACATTTTTGATGGGCTCTAGTGGTGCAGTGGTATTGTCCCATCTCTGAGGCAGGAGGTCCAGGTTCAAGACCCAACTGCCCTAGAGTTGCGTAATAACATCTTTGAATGAGGTGGTTGGAAAATATCTAGAAAACCAGATTGGAGGGCTCTTGTGGTGCATTGATAGTCAGTGTTCCCTCTAATTCTTTTTCCCCCCTCATGCAAATATGGTCGACTCTTAACTGCCCTCTGGGCAATTAGGGATGTGCAATAAATGCTGGCCTAGGCAGCGACACCCTCATTTCATGAATTAAAAGAAACATTTCTCAGGTAGACTCTTGAGCCACTGAAACTGGTTTCACTTTGACAGTTTCTCGTGCTTCTATTCCTACCTGATTTACCTGCCTTTTCCTCATTTGCCTTTGCTAATTGTTGGTTCCCTGTGTCTTGTAAATATCTTTGCCTTCTCTCACTATCTCCTTTGGTTTCATGGAGCCCTTTAACCATCATTCATTTCCCACTTCTACTGTACATGTGTCCCTTTTAATTTAATCCATTCCTCATTTATTGTTGCATTCTGGTAAAACAAACAAGGGCAGGACTTGTACAGTTAAAAGTAAGGCCTTGGGTAGTGTTGTAGAACAGAGACACCTAGGGGTTCAGGTACATAATTCTTTGAGGTTTGCATCATATACAGATTGGATGGTTAAGAAGGCATTTAGCACACTTGCCTTCATTGCTCAGACATTTGAGTAAAGAAGTTGAGATATTATGTTGTTGTTGTACAGGATGTTGGTGAGGTCTCTTCTGGAGTACTGTGTCCAGTTCTGGCCATCCTGTTATAGGAAGGATTTTATTAAGCTGGAGAGGGTTCAGAACAGATTTACCAGGATGTTGCCAGGAATGGAGGATTTGAACTATAAAGGAGAGGCTGGATAGGCTGGGACTTTTTCCACTGGAGTATAGGTAGTCAAGGGGTGACCTCATAGGGGTTCATAGCATCAGGAGGAGCATTGATAAGTGTGTCTTTTCCCTAAGGTGGGGTTCAAGACTAGGGGGCATATTTTTAAGGTGAGAGGAGAACAATTTAAAAAAGACACGGGGCGGGGGGCAACATTCCCTCCCACCCCGCCCCCACACACACACACCCAGAGTGCTTCGTCTGAGGAATGAACTTCCAGAGGAAGTGGTGGATGCAGGTATTGTTACAACATTTGAGACATTTAGATAAGTACATGAATAAGAATTGTTTGGAGGCATATGGGCCAAGCACAGGCAGGTGGGACTAATTTAGTTTGGGATTATGGTCGACATGGACATTTTGTTGGATCGAAGGGTCTGTTTCTGTGCTGTATAACTATGAGTCTGTGTGCACCAACGACTCCCCGGAACCAGATGTCAATTCCACGATCCACATTGGCACGCTGATCACCATGTAGAGAACACCAGCACGGTGTACGGAGAAATTTGGTGGAATTGGTCCTACCTCTAGGCCGGAAGATTTGGGTTTGGGTCCCACCAGCCATGCAGATGTGTCATGCCATATCTGAACAGGTTGATTGGAGTTACTAAAAGACCATTGCAACTCAGCGTGTCTCAATTACCAGAGTGGCAGGTGCAGCGTGACCAGTGTAAATAGATTTCTCCTACATCCTAGAATTTCACTTCTTTTATAAAATATATTTTTTCATAGAATCCCTACAGTGTGGAAACTGGCCCTTCAGCTCAACAAGTCCACACCAACCCTCAGAGCACCTCACCCAGACCCATTACCTTTTCCCTGTAACCCACTTACACATCCTGAACGCTATGGGGCAATTTCTCTTGGCCAATCCACCTCACCTGCTCATCTTTGGACCGTGGGAGGAAAGCGGAGCACCCGGAGGAAACCCACGCAGACATGGGGAGAACGTACAAACTCCAAACAGACAGGCACCTGAAGGTGGAATCGAACCCGGGTCCCTGGTACTGAGGCGCAACAGTGCTAACCACTGTGCCACCTTGCTGCCCTTAAATGAGATGTGGGCATCACTGATCTGTTGCCCATCTCCAACTGTCCTTGAACTGAACAGCTAGGACACTGCAGAGGCCAGTTAAGCAGCAATCACACTGCTGAGATATCTAGAGTCACACGTCGACCAGACTAGATTAAGACAATAGGTTTCCCTTAGAAGGAAATTTGTGAACCAGATAGGTCTTGCAACAAACAAATAGTTTCATGGCCACCATTACCGAGACTAGCTTTCAAATTCAGATTTTTCTTCTTTCATTTAATTTAAATTTCCATCAGCTGCCATAGTAGGATTTGAGCCTGTGTCCCTGAGCATTAGCCTTGCCTCTGGATTACTAATCCAGTAATATTACAGCTACACGCCACTTTTTCCTCCCCATAAACCAAATATCTATCACTGCATTGAGTGGGGGCATGTCCATATTTGGCAGCTGGCTTGGTGGATTTCTCAGTCACAAGAAAGATGTCCATTAACAGCATAGCTTGCAATACAGAGGGTCTAGTTTGGCTCTTCAGTGGATGCACTGTGCCCACAGCTTTTGCCATCAGTTATATTGCTATTTGCCTTCTCTGATATGTCACTTTTGCTGTGGCCATAATCATGTGCAGAAGACAAAGGACACTAGCTTTTTCATTATGAATACATGCCCAGCGTTTTTGGCACAATAATAGTTTTTTAAAAATTCGCCAATAAATTTTACAGCAAGCACAGCAGAGGACGTTATAACTTTAGACTTGAAGACTTGATAGGAGGCTGTCTGTATGCATTTAATTGAAGACTGGAGATAATTTTCTCAGAGAGGAAAACAAATTTGTGACTTACCAAAACAGGAAGAGTTAGATGGCAAGATACTTCCAAAGATACATTAGTTCTGCAAATGGTTCTTCAGTCTAAGAAAGAGGCTTTGGTCTCTCAAATCTGAGACTTCCATTTGTTCCATTTACTTTGAGTAAATTTCTCAATTGTCAAATGCTTCAACTCAAATGAATTCTTTCCTGCAGTATTCTTGGCTATTGAATATTAGAATCATTAAGGTCTTTCTCTTCCACCACCCCTCCTCCAACCAAATGGTGACACATGCCTAATGATGGCTAAAACCTAGCACTGAAAACTATTCCATACGAAGGGGCAATTTTTTTGGTGGTGCTGGATGAGGGAGAAATCCTTTAGTCACTACAATGTTTGAAAGGTGTGCCATAGCACGTATTCTTTCATCCGCTGTTTTCCTCAAAAAAAAACATGTAATCTCTTCCTCTCAAATCAATCACGTTGAGTCTGTTCACCGAGGGGGCAAATCTGACCATTCCAGCTGATGTTTAACCAGACTGTTGGCTGTGAGACTCTGTGGAACTGCTACAAGTCTGAGGTGGCCCCAAGACAGGGAGCAGTTGAAAGTAAAAAGGTTATCAACCTGAAACGCAAATGGTTTCTCTCTCCACTGTCTAACCTGTGGGGTGATTACCAGCACTTTTTGCATTGGAATCTAAACTGATGCAGTGGCTAAACATGGCCTAGCCATGAGTGTAAAATTCCACAGCATTACGTACCTGAATCTGGCAGGATACGGAGATCTCCCTCTTTGTAGTCCTCCAGTAGCTGGTACATATACAGTACAGGGTCCTTTTCATATGTGATATAATACCACGTAGTCATGACAGGTGCACGAGCCAACACCATCCCTCGCCATTCGTTCTTCGATCCATCATCCTTCTCGAACATGTGCTCAACTGCTTTCCCCACTATGAGCTCTGCCAGGTCAGCATCCACTATTTTTGTTCGACCTGTTGGAAAGCAGGAATCACAAATCAATCCTGTTACGGAAAAGTGTGGCACAGTACGTGACCTTTCAACCAATGAGTTTATGCTGGCTTGCCCGATGGGTGTTTCAGTCCCCAATCCAGCTCTTTCCCCACAGCCTTGCAACCTATTTCTTCCATCAACTGTTTAGCCAATTACTTTTCTGAGACTGGTATTGGATTGTAACCACCAGTATATCAAATACTAACTACTGGTTGCATTGAAAAAAATTCTCATGTGACATCTGCTTTACGGGGGTCAGTTAGCTGGATAGCTGCTGGTTGGTTTGCAGTGCAAAGGGATGCCAACAATGTGGATTCAATTCCTGCACCAGCTGAAGTTACCAAGAAGAATGCTCCTTCTCAACCTCTCCCCTCGCTTCAGGGGTGCTGACCCTCAGGTTAAACCACCACCAGCCTTCTCTCTCCAATGAGAGAGTGTAGCCCTCTGGTGACCATCTTTTATTTCTGTGGTCAACCATCTTAAATCTTAGTTGTCAATCTTTGGAAACAGCTTGCAATTGCTGTGTAACCGAGTGCAATAATATGGAATTTGCTCAGGAATTTACATTTTTTTTGAGATTGCTTGTTTTCTCAAGATGCCTGGGTGCTGACAAGCCACGAGAGGCCACATGCATGTAAATGAGCCAAGTGTCAACAGACTATCTTGTGTGTGAGCCTTCATATTCATGTCTCTACCTGACGTTCATATACAGTTTCTGAGAGACCAATTTGCTGCTCCCTGTTGACTCCATATTTTGTTGGGTAAGGTAGGTGGGGTGTGGAATCTCAGAAACCTATAAAATTCTGACAGGACTAGATGAGGTAAATGCAGGAAGGATATTCCCAATGACTGGGGAGTCGAGAATCAGGAGTCACAGTCTAAGGATAGAGGGTAGGTCATTTAGGCCTGAGACAATGAGAAATTGCTTCCCCTAGAATGTGTTGAGCCTGTGGAATTCACTGCCACAGAAACTGATTGAAGCTAATGGGATCAAAGGGCATAGGGAGTCAGCAGGAACAGGATACAGTGTTAGATAATCAGCCATGATCATGTTGAATGACAGAACAGGCTCAGAAAAGGGCTGAATGGCCTAGTACTACTCCTAGTTTCTAGGTTTATGTTTATTGTCTATAGCCCTATAAACAGCTGCAGAGAGATAGGGCGTGGTATTAAGCAGGAAATGGACTTCAATCCAACAATTCTATACTGACCATAATCCGAAACTAAACTAGTCCCACCTGCCTGCTCCTGGCCTGTATCCCTCCAAACCCTTCCTATTCAGGTATTTACCCAAATGTCTCAATTGTTGTAATTGTGTCCACATACACCATTTCCTCAGGAAGCTCATTCCACATGTGAACCATCTGTATTAAAAAAATGTGCCCCCATTGTTTTTAAAAATCTCTCCCCCTCACCTTAAAAGCCCCCTACTCTTGAAATCCCCTCGTCCTAGGGAAAAGAGAACTACCATTAACCCTATCGATACCCTCATTATTTTATAAACCTCTAAGGTCATCTCTCAATCTCCTATGCTCCAGTGAAAACAGTCCCAGCCTTACTTTATAACTCAAACCTTCCATACCCAGCAACATCCTGGTAAGTCTCTAGATGCTAAGCAGTGTCAAGGGTTTTGGGGAGAGAATGGGAGTATGGAATGGAGAGCGGCATGGTGGCTCAGTGGTTAGCACTGCTGCCTCACAGCACCAGGGACCTGAGTTTGATTCCAGCCTCAGGTCACTGTCAGTGTGGAGTTTGCACATTCTCCCAGTGTCTGGGTGGGTTTCCTCCGGGGGCTCCGGTTTCCTCTCAGTCCAAAGATGTGCAGGCTAGGTGGATTGGCCATGCTAAATTGCCAATAGTGCCCAGGGGTATTTAGGTTAGGTGGGCTAGACAAGGGGAATGGGTCAGGGTGGGATGCTCTTTGGAGGGGCGGTGTGGGCTTGTTAGGCCGAATGGCCTGTTTCCACACTGTAGGGATTCTATGATAAGAGGATCAACAATGATCATACTGAATGGTGGAGTGGGCTGTATGGACCAAATGCTTACACCTACTCCTATTTTCTGTGTTTCTATGCTGTTGAACTACAAATACAAAATCAGTACAATTGCAGAAAAAAAATTCAGTTGTCTTATATTCCAAAGCAGAAAATGATGTAACCATCGCTTGCATTTACGTAGTTTAGTGGATTTCTGTTTCAGTAAATCAAAAGTAAACAAGGAATAATCAATTTCAGATATAAACTTTACATTGCAGGACCTGGTACCAAAGGAAAAAAATTGAAACTTTTTATTTTTACAAATAAGGACAATAAGTGCGGGGAAGTTTTGCATGTACTACATTAAAGTCTGTTGGGTTTTCTCCAGATTTGGCTTATATTCTAAGCCAAAGGGCCTGCCCCATGTTATTTTTTGATTTATCAAAGAAAACCAGATAATGTGTGATGTAGTGCGTGTAACTTATGTTTAAGATCATTTAAGATTGGAGTTTTGAATTTTGAATTAGTGACATATGGATTTCCCCCCCACCGTGTGAGGGGTTTAATGATTAACTTGCAAGTATTTCTGTAACCATAGTGACTTTTTGTTGAAACAACCTGATAGTAATGTAACTATCAGAGCCAGTGTTTTTTCGTAAACAGGTATGTAAGGAGAGTTTATGACAGAGCAACGTAAACATTGTGCATCAATATTTCTGGTTGAAACCTCTG
Source organism: Rhincodon typus (assembly GCF_021869965.1). Classification (NCBI taxonomy): domain Eukaryota; kingdom Metazoa; phylum Chordata; class Chondrichthyes; order Orectolobiformes; family Rhincodontidae; genus Rhincodon; species Rhincodon typus. The sequence continues at coordinate 31,606,548 of NC_063360.1, read as the reverse complement.
GACTTATTGTGAGCTCAGGGGGGAAACCCATGACTTTAAAAGATAAAAGGATTTTTTTAAAGTTTCTGTTTAGGGCAGATGTATAAAGCAGTACTCCTGAGAAAGGCAATAGATATAAAGTAGATTACAGTAAGGAGTTTATACATAACCCCAGACCAGAAGTGTTTGGATAAAATGCTGAAGAGGTTATTTGAAGTCAAGAAATTTTAATTTCAGGTGTGCGAAATCTCCAGGAAGAGGCAATCAGATTTTCTACACTGGGAGTTAATGTCACAGTTAAATTAAGCCTACTGAAGTGCTAGAGAAGGTTTATCCCCCTCTGGTGACAGTACTGTACAGAGGTGTTCTTGGGATCTGTATAGGAGAATTTTTGGGATTAACGCAACTACATTTTAGCACGCATTTCAAAATCTCTAAATTGCGTTGTGGTAAATAGCTTACGTTTCTTCTATTTTATCTTCATTGCTCATGAAATAAACTTCTGTTTTCTTGTTAAAACCAAATTTGGAGCATGGTATGCCTATGCTCAGTAAAAGACTACCTTGTTAAAACCAAGAAACGAAACATGATCTATCAAGCTAGACTTCAGTCTGGGATCATATCAACATGATACATCTCATTTTTCCTTTCGAAACTCAAGGGATGAATTGTGAAAGATGGCTTTGCAACCTCTAGCGCGACACTGGAAGTGAGGGGTAGCCAATGGAATCTGTCCTGTGTTGTGTTCAGGAAAAAGCTCCTGCATAGTGCCTTAATCATGAAGACTACTTCTCACCCCAACAGAAGTGTGTCAATATCTGCAGCAGTGGCACACACAAAGTAAAGTTGATTTTGATTACATAAATGGTCGATAAATCTACTTACGCACACACACAAGAATTTACTTAATGGCTATGTGGGTAAATGCAGCATCTGGTGTGATATTGATTTCATGTTCTGGTGTTGAGCCGTGGCAAGTAAGCTACTCTAAGTAGTGGTTGCACTGGCCTTATTCCAAGTTCCAGTTCTGATAGTTACTTAGCGATTTGCTGTTGGAAGGCGCAACTGTGTGGGTGTTAAACAAAAAAGGTCACGCCTTATCACTAGCACAGACAAATTGGGCCAAATGGCCTGAATCTGTGCTGAAGGGTACATATCACTTGATGTGGCTCTCCCTCCATCAAGACTATCGTTCCTTATGTAAACTCCCAAGAATAGATCAGCTTTCTGAGCACGTTAATGGGAGGACTGGTGACGATTGCAGTATCTCATTCCAACCTGGATGCTGGCCCTTGAAGGAATAGGAAACGCAGAAGGGAGGGGACAAAAATAATGATCAAAGAGGAAAGTAATTTGTTTTAATGAAGTGGTGATTATCGAATACTCCATTGCCACAGATTATAGAGTCATAGAGCATGGAAACAGACCCTTCAGTCCAACCAGTCTATGCCAAACATAATCCCAAACTAAACTAGTCCCACCTGCCTGCTCCTGGCCCATATCCCTCCAAACCTTTCCTATTTATGTATCTATCTAAATGTCTTTAAGCAGTGTAATTGTATCTACATCCTTCACTTCAAGAAGTTCATTCCACATGTGAACCACCCTTTGTGTAAACAATTTGCCACACGTCTTTTTTAAAATCTTCCTTCTCTCACCTTATAACATGTCCCCCAGTCTTGGAATACCCCATCTTAGGGGAAAGATAACTACCATTGACTCTATCTATACTTCTCATTATTTTACAAACTTCTATCTGGTCACCTGTCAACCTGCTACGCTCCAGTGAAAAACGTCCCAGCCTATCCAGCCTTTCTTTATAACTCAAACCTTCCAAACCCGGCAACATCCTGGTAAATCTCTTCTGAGCCCTCTCCAGCTTGATAATACGTTTACTATAACTAAGTGACCACAACTGGACACTGTATTCCTGAAGAGGCCTCACCAATGTCCTGTGCAACCTCAACATGACTTCCCAAAAGGTCTGAGCAACAAAGACAAGCATGCCAAATGCCCTTTTTCTACAAAACCTCATTTAAGTGTGTCAAATAGTAGTCAAGACTGTAACGACTCACTTATTTTCTATAACTATGAAAAGCACAAAATGGAAGGTACCAACAGGTTCTTGAATCTTGTGCAAGACACAATGGAACATAGCTACTGTATAAAATGACAGCTATGACTCACCTGATGATGATGTAACACTGCACTCCCCCAGCCCTCTCCAGGGGTGACAGCAAGTTCCAGCAGCAGATATGTGACTCAGATCTTAAATTAAATCAACTACCATAGCTGACAGATGGGGCTCACAAATTTCAGTTCAGATGGTCCAGATTTGCATTGCTTCACACAACATGAATCCAAATTTCAAAAGTGAAACACAGTGAGCACTCGAAGGCTGTTTTGTCTTTTAATAGCAGTTAACAGTTACTTCATTAGAGTTTTTAAAATTGATTTTGATATTATGATTGAGATTTACCTGACATTGCAAAATCATTTTGGATATGAATCCAAAGTTCAACAATAAAAAGGATTAGCAGACATCTGACGTGTTTAAAAGGGGTCATCAGGGATTCTAACAATGGAAATTCATGCTCTGAATTTGGAACATAATTCTTTGTGAGCTTCCTACATCTCTCGTCTCCTTTAAGATGCCGCTTGAAAGCAAACTCTTTGACCGAACTTTTGGTCACTGTTCTCTTATTGGTTCATGTGCCTTGGTGTCAAGTTTTGTTCGAAAACATTCCTGTGTAATACCTTGGAGTGTTTAACTGCATCGAAGGGGCTTTATAAAAGCAAGTTGTTGCTGCTGTTGTAAACTACATGAAGATTTCATTTAATGTTACAAAAGTCTTATACATTCTTTAAAACATTCACTCATGGGACATGGGCATCACTGGTTGGGCCAGGGTTTATTACCCAACCCTTATTGCCCTTGAGAAGGTGCTGGTGAGCTGCCTTCTTGAACCACTGCAATTCATTTGGTGAAGGTAGAACAAGAGGAAGTTCCGGGGATTTTGACCCAGCAGTACTGAAGGAACGGTCATACATTTCCAAGTCAGGGTGCTGAGTGGCTTGGAGCGGAAGTTGGAGGTGGTCATGTGTTTGGAAAGTTCTGTCTAAGGAGCCTTGGTGAAATTCTACAGTGTGTCTTGTAGATGGCATACAGTGATGCTACTGAGCACCCAAGATAGAGGCAGTAGATGTTTGTGAATGTGGTACCAATTAAGTGGGCTGCTTTGTCCTGGATGGTATTGAGTATTTTGAGTAATACTGGAGCTACACTCATCCTGGCAAATGGGAAGTATTCTAACACCCTCCTGACTTCTACCTTGCAGATGGTGGACAGGCTTTGGGGAGTCTGGAGGTTACTTGCTGCAAAATTCCTCACTTAGACTTGTTCTTGCAGCCACAGTACCTGTATGACCAGTCACTGGTATTGCCCAGGAGGTTGACAGTAGGAATTTAGTGACAGTGATGTTATTAAACGTCGTGGGATGATCATCACTGGGCACTTTAGTATGAATGTTACTTGCCACTTGTATGGGCACCAGAGCTTTTGAAGCAGTTTGAGTTTACTCTTGTAACTGCACACATGCGTGCACAAAGTACATTAAAAACAAATAAACTGTGGGCCCACAATATATCGCTTACCGCTTTTATCTGGTAGAATTTCAAGACCCGAAACCCTTTCATCTTTGAAAAGTTCAATCCCATACACACAGTCGAATTCATCATACTTGACCAAGAAGAGTGAGGGGTTAACTGGCAGCTGGTCTAGCACTGTGCCCTTCCACTGGGTTACCACTCCAGACTTCTCCCGCCAACCATGTTGCACTTTACTGCCAACAATACTGCGCTGTTTGTAGGCAACTGGGTCACTCGAATCTGCTTTGGTACGCTTCCTTCGAGATAAAACACACACAAAAACAGCAATAATTTACATCAGTTCCATTCCATCACAACTTCATCAATTGTAGACCAAGTGCAATCATCCCAAATTCTAACAGGTGGTTAGAACTGCCAACCCAAATTGGTGTTTTGAGTCTTTCATTCCACAGTGAAGGTATGTCAGAACCGGGCCATCAAGATTCCACCAAAACCCCACCTCCTTACCATATCTCATGCTCTAAAACACATTTACTCTTGCTTTTCTCCCTCATGTACCCATCTACTCTCTATACCATTCATCACAACTACTTTTGTTGGTAGGGACTTTATATTCTGTCCATTCTGAGTGAAGAGTTTCTCTTCAATTCCTTATTGGATTTAGTAGGGACTATCCTACATTGATGTTTATGGTCTCTCGTTTTGGACTTCTCTACATACAATCAAGGGTTGGTCGCTCTACCCTTCATTAAGATCACAGATGATCTGATTTGATCATCAACTCTATATTCTTGCATATCCCTGATAATCTTTCATCCCCTTGGTCATCAAAAATCTATCCAATGCTGCCTCAAAAGTATTTAAAGGATTATAGTTCAGATTTGCCTATATCTAACCCTTTGGAAATTTAAACGCCTTTATCAAACAATTTCTCAATTTGTCTTTTTGTTAGATTTTTGTGAAAAGTGACAAATATACAGCACTACAGGGTAAAAGGTGAGGGAATGGCACCAGGATTGACGGATTACTCCTTCAGCAGGTCAGCACGGACACGCAGTCTGGATGGGCTCCTACTGTGCTGGCTGTGATTCTAATCTTCCAAGATCCCCAAAGCATGCTGTTCCTGAAGATGCTTCACATCCCAGCCACAGGGGGTACCTCCGAGTGCAGCTCAGTGCTTTCGTTTAATTTACTCGTGGGACGTGGGTACTGAACTGCTGTGATCCATGTGCTCCAGGTATGACCCATACTGCACCGGATTGGCAGCCTGGGCTTTGCCCTCAAATCTCTGGAGTGGGACTTGAACCCCAAACCTCTTGTCTCCAAGGCAAGACTACTACCCACTGAGCCATAGCTATCTTGATTGCCACATTTAATGTTTTGAGACTATACCAGTTATAGGAGATATCTCCCTCTAACCATGGGAATCCAACGAACATGGAACAGACGTTGTTCGTCCACACCTCAAATTTCCAAGACCTCCCGTTCCACTGGCAGACAAACAGTATTGTTACATCAGACTGAAAAGCTCAACTTACCTACAGTTGGAGCCAATACAGATCTAGTACTTGAAATAATCTACTTTCAGACTGCAGAGAAGAGAAACTTAATTTATTACAGTGAAAGATAATCTCAAGGTTAAAGTCAGGTCATTCAAGAGTGAAGAACGTCTCCTCGCAAAAGGGAATCTACAAATCTGTAGAAAGGCTCTAGAACCAGGAGAAATAATTTCAGGATAAAGGGGCAGATTAATTAAGATGGAGATGAGGAGAAATGTCACCACTCAAAAAGTGGCAACTTTTTGGAATTCTCAACCCCCTGAGGGCAGTGGAAGCTCAAATCAATGATCATGTTCAAGAAAGAAATTGACACTTTTCTGGAGACTAATGACTGTATGGGATATGGGATATGGGATATGGAAATGGAATGGAGGTAGAAGATCAGGCATGATCTAAATGAACGTTGGAACAGGCTTGACGGGCTGAATAGCCTACTGTTCCTACGTGACTCTCTAAAAAGATAGTGGCGCAATGGGTCAATTAACACCTTCTGGATAAATCTGGCCAATATATTTTAGTGAGGCAAGGATTAACGTTCCCTGTAAACTGTGTGCAGCCAGTCCAAGGTCCTGCGCATGTCGATCTGCATGCTAATTGCAGCACTGATGTTAAATCATTGCCATGCATGGACCTCTGAGGCTCACGCAACCAGGAGGAAAATTACAAGGAACACTGGTAAGGATACAAGATACAAATCAAAGCTAGGTAAAAAAGGATTAAAGGTACAGATCAGCCACAATCTAACTGAATGGAGAACAGGCCCGAGGGGCTACACCCATTGCAACGTTTCTAAACATGTCAATTTTAATGCATCAATTCACTGGCTTCTACAGCTCTTATTCAAAGGGGATTGCGAGTGTCAAAGTGCTAATGGAAATTCAGTCAACAGAATAATGTAAAGCAAGCCTGAGATCAATGTATATGCCAGCACATTAAATGCTTCCGCTCCACATTGAAATCCTGAACAGTACAACATATACACACTGGATGGTCTGCTGCGTCAGGTTGATGTGTGAACTACTTGCAAAATGGCAGCTGGTTCAAGAATCTATTTGCTGGAGCACAACCTCTGCACACCTTACACTGTCAAGACCACTGCAGAGCTTCTGGGGGCCCAATTAATGAAGTACACAGGCACCAAGTACTACTAGGAAAAGGCTCATTCGGTATTGAAATAGTTCCATTCTATCAAAGGCTATTGGGGAGAGCGGGAAAGAGGGTCGGAGGTGTTTGCATGATGGGGGCAGAAGTAAAATGAGTGGTGTTTGGGGGAGTGGGGGTTGACATGTAATTGGTTACAATTTCACAAAAATGGGACTCCCTGTCCTCATCAGCTACAATCAAGTGCAGATTGGAAGAAACAGCCAAGGAAACATGGAGCAAACCAAGCCAGTAGATTAAGCTGCAAAGCTGGAGACCCTGGGATTACAGAGTCAAATGCGCACTTGTGGGCAAATGTGAACAAATCTAAACAGTGACTAAATTTCAAAGTAATCTCAAGTACAGAACCAATGGCATTCACCACCAAGCTGTGGCTTTGTTCTGAACATCTCACTTCCAGTGCCCAGTCTTGAGTCTGATACTGCATGAGCTTTCTTCTGCAATACAGTCAATATTGGGAACTAGAGGACAGCAAGGTTTCTGTCCACAGTCCAAGGTGGGAAATATTCGTCAACCAGAATTTAAATACAAGGGCATTTTTTTTTTTATTTTGCTTCAAAATGGAAAAACAAGGCATTGCAACCACAGACAGAAAGAGAATTTTGAGTTCAAGCAACTCACTGGAGATCAGCCAGTAAGCAGTGAATACCACACCAAACAAAAAACATAAGCCTTTGGAACTGGCTTCTATTAGTACTGAGCTACTGTATCCATAGTAACAGAGTTGCTAAGGCTTAACCACTAGATGCACTAGCAGTGGATGTTTACCACCACATTCTTAACTATGATTTGACTTTATTCCACTTGATGTTTTCTTTGGGTTATGGTTTGCTTCAAGTTGCCACAGTGTCTGCATGGTGGCTCAATGGATGGCACTGTGATCCGAGTCAGCTGGCCCACACCACAGACTGCGGTGAAATAGCCTGGGCTGATGGTGCAGCACTCAAGGAGCACCGCACTGTTGGAGGTGCCATGACTTGAAATGAAACTTCTGCCCCCTCAGGGGCGTGTAGGAGTTCCCTCGGCACTGCTTTAGACAGCAAGGGCGCTCACCCCATCACCAACAGCAACACCCCCAACACATGTGCAAACAACATTGGGATCTCCCGAGATTGAGACAGACTTCATATTCTTAGGTGCTTTCGTCACTTCTGTTATACTGGTGCTTCAGGTTTACCAGTTTCTGTTCTTTCCCTGTTTAGACTTAGTGAGTTCTATGCATTGGCCTAGTGGTAGAATTGCTAGGCTATTAACCCAGAGACACAGGTAATGCTCTGGGGATCCTGATTCAAATTCCACCACGGCAGATGAAGTCTGAATTCAATAAAATCTGGAATTAAGAGTCTAATGATTACCATGAATCCATTGTCAGTTGTCAGGAAGCAGCAGTCTGGTTCACTAATGCCCTTTAGGGAAGGAAACTGCTGTTCTTACCTGGTCTGGCCTGAGAGACTCTGGACCCACAACAATATGGTTGTCTCTGAACTGCCCTCTGGGCAATTAGGGATGGGCAATAAATGCTGACCTAGCCAGTGATACCTGCATCCCATGAATGAATTTTAAGAAACAAAAAAGAAAAATCGGCCCCAACTTTTTACGTCAAGGCTAGTGATAACAGAATAAAAACAGATAATGCTGGAAATCAGCAGGTCAGATGGAGTCTGTGAAGAGAGAAACAGTTAATGTTTCAGGTTAAATAATAGCTCTGATGAGAGATCAACTTGAAACATTAACTCTGTTTCTTTCTCCTCATAAATAATGCCATTACCCAATGACTACTCCCAGCATTTTCCATCATTAGTTTAGATTTCCAGCATTGCTAGTATATTTTTGGGTTAATGAGAAGGAGACCATCTAGTTATAATACCACCAGGCTATTAATCCAGAGACCCAGGCAATGTTCTAGGGATTCAGGTTTGAATCCCACTACGGCTGAGTACAATAAAAACAAATCTGGGATTAAGAGTCTAATGATGACTATGTTGATTGTCGTAAACACCCATCTCATTCACTAATGCCCTTCAGCTAAGGAAATACTATTCTTACCCAGTGTGGCCTACATGTGATTAGTCCCACAGCAGCTCTTAACTACCCTCGAGGCAATTAGGGATAGGCCATAAATGTTACCCGAGCTAGTGACACCATCCTTTGAAAGAGTTAAAAAGAAACATGATGGACATTCTTGAATGAAGTACAAATCCGCAGTGCATAAACATCTGTGGTCCTTCAACAGTACCCCCGAAACCTGCAAACTAACACCTAAAAAGGGCAGCAGATACATAGGAACATGACCATACCCAAGCCATACACATTCCTGATTTAGAACTATATGGTCATTCCTTCATTGTCACTGCATCAAAATCCTGAACCTCTGGGTTCTAACACCACTGTGGGTCTCCTTAAAGCATCAAGGACAGCAGTAATTCAAGGAGGCAGCTCACCACCATCGTCCCAAAGGAAGCTAGGGTCACAAAATAAATGCTCAGTTAGGCAGCAACACGTGCATCCCATGAACAAATAAGAGAATATGCTCAGAACCAGTTCTCACATACAGGAGAGATCGCCTTTTAACTTGGTGGACACAGGCACATTCCAGGACCTGTACAGTCACTATTCTAGCGTGGGCAAACATTATTGGAAATCATCTTTAAAAACCCAATGGCATCAAAACTCCGCTGCAGGTTTTTCAGCATTACAAAACTGAGCCACAAACCCAATCCTCATGTACCCAGGGCTTTGCTTAATTTCAGTTTCAGCTTGACCAGAAACAAAGTCTGAAAAATACAGGACCAGGAAAACGTCACCAAGGAAACGCATACAGCAGTCTCACTAAAAAAAAGTGCTCTCTCTGGAGAGCACACCGGCTGCTATGTTAAAAAAAAGAGTGCACAGTTAGTACAAGTTGGAAATTCAGAATGGCACAGCAGTTGAAACCACAGATTCCTGGGTGGTATGGTGGCTCAGTGGTTAGCACTGCTGCCTAACAGCACCAGGTACCTGGGTTCAATTCCACTCTCAGGCGACTGTCTGTGTGGTGTTTGCACTTTCTTCCTGTGTCTGTGTGGATTTCCTCTGGGTGCTCTGACTTCCACCCACAGTTCAAAGGATAGGGTGGATTGGCCATGCTAAATTGACCCATAGTATCTAGGGATGTGCAGACTAGGTGAATTAGCCATTGGAAATGCAACGTTACAGGGATTAGGTTAGGGCATGGGTCTAGGTGGGATGCTATTCCCAGGATGGGCTGAATAGTCTGCTTCTACACTGTAGGGGTTCTATTACTCTGATTTTTCTAATGGTCATTATGCTTTGCAGAAGCATGTATCTTCTTTCCAGGGCTATTATGGTTTTCGGGAGAAGGTTAATGAAAATGCGACAAATGGCGTGGGGTGGTGAGGGGGAGAAGGGGAACAAGCAAACTGAGCTCCATGATCAGAGGCTCTCCTTGTGCACAAATACTTTTTCAGAGGGTGTCAGGTATAATCAGCAGGAAACCTGTCTGGTATCATCCTTCAGGGGCACTGATCAGCTACAGTCTCAATGTCTCTCAGTAAAAACCTGCTAATCAAGCAAAGCCAAGCATCTGAACCAAAGCTTCATAAATGATCTTATTTGAATGCCACAGCATCATACCAGGCAACATCAACTAGCTTAATGTCATTGGGACACAGGCACCCATCAAATTATATCCAGGTCATATTTATCTTAGTCATTTATTCGTTTTTTAAACCGATTCCATCCCTGTCAAGTGCCTTTGGAACTAATGCTACTATATACATGCAAGTAGCTGTCACATTATGTTGTGACAAGTAAAAGGAACAAATGTAGGAGTGAAGTGTAATGTGGAGAGAAGAGACCAAACATTTAGATAATCAAATATGACGACCTGCTGGAGTTGGCAGTGTTTAGTGTAGAATTTTCTGTTCAAAATTTCCCTGCAAAAGAGAGTACTGAAATGACTGGAGTAGCAAAGCAAAACAAAAACACCCAAAGTGTAATTTTGGCAGAGCTAGAAAAGTTATCCACACTCAGACTTGCCTGAGGGAACTGAGGATCAAAGTCACACAATATAATTTGAATCAAGGGCAACAACATGCCCAAACATTGCAGTTCTTTTCTAATAACCTACTAGGTCAGTTTCTTTTGCAGTTTTCATCTCTGCTGTTGATTGCAAGCTACCGGTTTATAACCAGAAGGGGGTGTTTTTTTTCCCCCCCAAATAGGTGACCCAGAAAGATCCAGTAGAGAGAGAATAATGTACAAAACAAACTGCTGCAGAACTGGAAATGTGGATTAAGAACAGACTTAGGTCAGAGGTATGATTGCCTGCAAGACAGAAGGCCAAGGCCACGGCCACCCACCTGCCGTGGAAGGACAACAGGCACTGCAGCTGGGGATCCACAGGAAGGGCCCGGTGCGTGTCCAGAGTCGCCACTGGCCCCCGGGAGGGGGCAGCGCCTCATCCAGCCCCAGCCCCACCAACCCAACCCTTACAGACAATCTAGAGAAAAGCTCACCATTCAGTGGACACTTCAATGGAGTGCTGAGAAAGGGCCAAATCTTGTTGCATGCTGGTCATCTTATTTTGGAGGGCGACATCTTTGACAGACTCTTTAGATTAATTTACTCTTCAGCTTGTCTTAGTCAACATTATCATATACGACGTTAACAAAAATAAGATAATGCTCTGGTTAGGCTCCAACGTGAGCGTGAATCCAGTCCTGGCCATCACGATTGAGGAAAGGTATGAACATCTATAAACTGGCTGCAGAGGAGATGCACCAGTGTTAATTGGGCTCTTTTTTGAGGCAAAGAGAGCAGGCACAAAGGCAAAAAGAAAGAACGATCTTCCTGTTCAGTTGATGAGAAAAAGATTAGAGGAAACAAATTTAAGCTTTGGGAAGAGATACTGGTGAATGTGAGGAAGAACTCTGTTACTCAGAGAATGCTAACTTGAAACTTGCTGCCCGGGGATGGGGGTGGTTGGATGCAGAGACTACGAAATTAGTCACACTTGAAGGAAATAAGATTGCAGGGCTACAGGCATATAGTGGAGAAAGTGGGACCAACTGCATTGCTGTATGGAAAGCCAACATGGACTTGATGGACCAAATGACTTCCTCGTGTGCCTTGAATATGTATTATGCATAATGCCACCTTGTGATTATTGGGGTTGAGGCATCTGTGCAACCAGACAGCTGCAAAGGATCCCACAAAATAACCTGAAGAACGATAGTATTTGTCCTGATATTGTTCATGATATTCCATGCCTGACTAACATCAATTAAAAAAAATAATGTGTGGTCATTATCTCATCAGTGGTTTGCAGGCCATAATTTCAGAATTTGGTTGTTGTGCTTTCACCATTGAACAAGCATCTACAAATTTAAATTAAAAAAGTGAAGTTGCCATAGTCCTACCAAACCATCGGGTACAGAAAAGTCAACTTTCCATCCACGGACTCCATTTACACGGCTCGATGCCGCAGGAAGACGGCCAACATCAAAGACCCAATACACCCTGGTAATGATCTCCTACAACCTCTTCTGTTAGGCAGAAGATACAGAAGCCTAAACACGTGCACACCAGCAGGTTCAGGAACAGCTTCTTCCCGGCCATTATCAGACTGATGAATGGACTCTCTAGCCTCAAATAATGCTGCACTTGCTAAAGCTGATGCCGCCTAGCGCACGCTCTGTGCGATGTAACCTGTATGCTCTAAGTCTTTTGATCCATACATCCTTGCTTACTATGATCTGCCTGTACCGCTCGTAAACAAAGCTTTTCACGTACGTTGGCACATGTGACAATAAAGTCAATCAACATGGGAGTCACCATGCCTTGGGCAAGGGAAGAAGTGGAGAAGGAAAATCGTTCATGGTTACCTCATCTGGCACAGGAATTGAATTTACGCTGTTAGAGTCATTCTGTATCGCAAGCTGACCATTCAGCCAAGTGAGCTAACCAACACCTACATTCTAAATAAACGTCATTGGCTTAAAGAATTTTGGGATGCTGCTAAAGCCACTTAGTACAGGCTGATTTTGTTTTTGAAAGAAGATATCACGTCCAAGTTTTGAGACTGTAGACCCAGTTTCCCCATTTATCTTACTTAATGGGTGGCATTTACGTAGCAACTATCATATTGCAATTCTCAGATTACTTCAGATACAGTGAATTACAGGGATAGCCAATTCACAATTGTCTGACTTATGAATGCTTGAGTTACGAACGTGAGCCCATACAGGGGTGTAGGTTTAAATCGCCCACACGACATTTCTTGTACTTACAAACAGCTTATTTATATCATCTTGCATTGTGTTCTGACTGGTGTTCAAACGGACTTGCAAATAGACTCAGAAATGAAACCTGTTGTTTGCAAGCTGGGGGTGCCTTTACTATGAAGTGTAGCGATTAACTATGTCAACAATTGTCATGGTTATTTGCATAGAGTAAAATCTAACATTATAACTGAAAGATGTCCAAAGAGGACTTGTCTGTGAACAATAAAATGCTGAAAAACACTTCACAGGTCAGGTAGCCATTACAGAGAGAAGCAGAGTTGATGTTTCAGGTCAATAATCCTTTACCAGAACAGGTTTAAAAAAAGGCAGAGACAAAAGGTTGAAACGAGTGCAGATACCAGAAAAAGGTGGTCGTGGGGGATGATTTCAGACAATTCAGCCGCTGGAGCATGATCTACCATTCAAAATGATCATGGCCGATCTCATCTCGACCTTACTTCCTACTCTCCATAATCCTTTCAACCTATTACTGATTAAAAAAATCAGTCTATCTCCTTTTTAACGTTAGTCAATGTCCTGGCAGCCACTGCACTCCTGGACTATTGAATAAAGATTCATGAGCCTTTGACAGAAGTAACTTCTCCTCATCTCAAATTTAAACCTACCATCTTTTATCCTAAAGCTGTGACCTATTGTTCTAGATTACCCCACAAGGAAACACCCTCTCTATATCTACGTTATCAACCCTCTTTAGCGTCTTACGTAGCTCAATCAAATCTCTTCTAACCCTTCCAAACTTCAGTGTGCACCACCACTGATGCTGTTTGACCCATTGCATATTTTCAATATTTTAATCGTTTCAATTCAGCCGCTGCAGTTTTTTGCTCATTTTGAGAGCATACTAAGGTGATCTACAGAAACATTTCAGACAGTTGGGTCGTCAAAGCTGTAACCAAAAGTCAAGATTTACAATGCACTCAAGCAAAACAAATCTTAGAACACCTTACAAGGTGGATTAAATTATACTCAGCCATAAATGAACCTGGGTGGCTGGGACAACTGAAGAAACAGTGGAAGTTCTGCAAAACACCAGTCAGAACTTAGCTAGAGTGTTGTGCATGGTCCCGAGTGCTACAGTATAGAAAGGATGTGAATACATTGGAGAGAGAGTGCTGAAGAGGCTTACAAGAATGGTTCCATGACTGTCTGAGGACAGATTGGGGAATTTGGGACCGGTTTCCTTGGGGAGGTGGTGGTGAAGGGAGGGTTAGAGAGAAGTTTTCAAAATCACAGAAAGTAGGGACAAAGTGGATAAAGAGAAACTGCTCCCGCTTGTAAACGAATCAGAAACAAGGTGGTGATCACAGCGGGACAAGCAGCAAGCTAATGTTTCAAGGCTAGATGTCTCGAAACGTTAGCTTGCTCACTTTCCATGGATGCTGTCTGACCCGCTGTGATTTCCAGCATTTGTTGTTTTCAGTACAGCTTCCGGCATCTGCAGTAATTTGCTCTCAGGAACAAGGTGACAGTTTTGAATTGTTCTGCACAAGAAGCAAATGCAAGGTGAGAAAATAACTTTTTCACATAGTGAATAGTTAGGGAACATTGCCTGGAAATAAAGTAGACGCAGGTTCAATGGTGGTATTCTAGAAAGCGTCAGATGGTTACTTAAATATAAACAATATTGAGGGTTATAGGGAAAAGGCAGGGTTTGAAACTGTTAAAAAGTGTTCGGGAAGACAATGCAGTCATGATTAGCTGAATGGTCTTCCTCTGCATTGGAAGAATTCTGATTCTGCGAACAAGGAAAACATTTTTAGTAGCAAGGATGGTTTTACGTGCATTTATCATCTAATGATATCATAATGAACAAACAGCAACCCTGAAAGCACAATGTGCTGTAGGAATACCACAGGCTTGGACTGGGTTCAATAAACTGGACAATCAAGATCCAAGCAAAAGTAATCTTCTTTGCTTCAGTTCGCCTAACTTTCCAAATTTTCTTTGTAACGTGGTCATTTATTTAGACAAACAGGCCAGCCAAATAGTGCACCAGTACAGCAGGAAGACCCCTTTGAAGTTTCAAAACCTTTTCAGATAGTCAGAAGATTACACATATATGACAAATGCAGCAGTCCTTCAGAATTGCCCTGAATATCACCTTTTTAAGACTGGTAGTTACAAGTTAATGCATCACACAAACAAAACTGCTACTAAATTGATTAAAGCTAGCAACGTCTTAAGCTTCAAACTCCCATTTTAATAAGTTTCCTTTGTTAAACATACTTGTAAGAGTATAGAGCAAATCTGGTCTAGGTTTGCTGTGTGGAAACTGCAGAAGCTATTTGTATTTTATACAGGAAATCGATAGTCCTTGGTTTTAAAATCCCCGCACATTTTAATGTGGTAATGGATTGAAGTGAAGGCCATTTTCATTTAAAAGGATATAGTGCAAACTCAATTATCTTCCTAATTGGAGTGGGCACATGCAGGGGATTATGGGAATACACATAATGTTCTTTCATTATAAACAAGCTGGATCAATGTCTTGGTTTGATCTTGGATAGGGATCAAGTAAACAAATAAAACTCCTGTAGAATTCCTCACAGGTAAAAGATTTAATCTCAGTGTCTCAGCTACTTTACAATAATAAAATTGAGCATTTGTAGATGTACAGTCACCAAATGTAATGTAGAAACCTTGTCAGTCAATTATGTATGGCCAGCTCACACTCAATAGCAATATTGCTATGGCAGGCTGGCAGGAAATACCATGGTGAAGCTCCACAGCACTACCATTGAGACTACTACAGCTTTCCCAAAGTAAAGAGAGCAAAACCGCACACAATATTCTAGGTGAGTCGCACCAAGGTTCCACACAATTGAATCAAGACATCTTCACTTCTGCACTCAGTATCTGAAATCACCACGTTTCATAAATATGCACAAGGATTGTAATACAGTTTTATGGAAAAATGGTAGAGATGTGGGACTAGATCGAGCAGTAAAAAAGTTTAACAAAAGGAGTAAAGGAGATCAAGATGATTTCAGATGCTGTGTCAAGCATTGAAGAGACCTCAGAATCTGGGATGGTTACTGGTGATGTTGCTGCCAGAAGGACAGAATGAATTTCTTCTGGGACACTGCAGGTGCAAGAGGCGAGTTATTGTGCGTTAAATGCTGCCTGTACCCGAGGCAGAGTCAGAGGAACATGACCTGGTGCTAAAACACCTGAGGAGAACCTACAAGAAAAAGAATCAGTCTATGTCCTTGGACTCGAGGGAGAGGGATATATAGTGATTATAATGAGGTCAGCCAGGTGAAATAGAAAATGAGTTCCCTGATTGGATGAGATTAACAACCCAATCAGGGAGCCCTGGCTGTCAGATATAATTGGGGTGTCAAAGGTCTGTTCACTCAGAGCTGGCTCTAAGGGAGCTGGATCAGTGTCAAGGATTCTCCATGTGTAAACAAAGGGTGACTTGGTAATGGGATACCAGCCTCAGGGGAGTTATTTCAAGCACCATCCTGACATGAACCAATAATCACTGTTACTTCAATGTCTGTGCACCAAAACTCTGGAACTCCCTCCCTAACACAAATGTACATCTACCTACATCACATGGACGGCAACACTTCAAAGTCACGCTCACCAGCAACTGCTGAAGGCCACTTAAGAATGCTGTTCTGGTCAGTGACATCCATATCCCATGAGCAAGAGAAAAAAATTGAGCTTGGATCAAAACTGATTTTGCTTTATTAGAGAATTCCTTATTTATTTAATTATGAATGTCTTGTAAAGCATTAGATGCAAGGTTAGTAATTCAGTTCTATAGTTTGTATAGAAAATTAAAACTAGAGACCAAAAATGTCAATTAGTGACTAATAAAACTAGTGATAAATTCAGAAGAAACTTCATTAACCATTAGAATGTAGAACTCACTATCACAAAGCACAACTGAGATAACGAGTATAGATGCATTTAAGGGGAAGCCAGATGAAATGAGAAGGAAACAAAGACAATGGGATAGGGTTAGATGAAAAGGCTGGATGGTAGAGGCACATGTGGATCCTAAGTTACACCATAGATCAAATTGGCCAAATGGTCTATTTCTGCACTGTACATCCTATGTAACTTACCAGTCTATAATGAATTCCAATGTGTACCATGTGCAACTTCAATAATTCATAAGGCAGAGCGTGTCAGTCAATTACAATCAGAAAAATCCCTTCCATAATGCATGTAAGAATAATGGTATAATATTTACACTCGTGCCATTTGAAGTTTCACTGAAACCATTAACTTACAAGTAACAAACCCTTGAAGCTGATCAGCATGCTGACGCATTCACTTATGCTTTTAGAAGCCACATCTGAGCACAAAACACAGGTCTATCCCAGAGAGAAAAAAAAATAGATGGACCGTTGCTTGCAATTTAATGGAAAGATGCAACTGATCTCATGAAGTTATTTTCTTCCGTATTTGTTTACTGGTGGCTCTGCAGACATTTCTGTCTCATTCCTAGCCTTCGAGAAGATGGTGGTGAGCTGCCTTCTAGAATCACTGTGGTCCATGCACAGTGGGTAACATCCATAATGCTATTCAGGAAGGAGCTCTAGAATTCACTGTCAGCAATGAGTGAACAATGATATGGTTTCAGGTCAGGACGGTATGTGATTTGGAGGGGCAACTTGCAGAAGTTGTCCCTCACATCTGTTGCCCTTGTTCTAGGCTGTAGTGGTTGCAGGTTTGGAAGGTGTTACCTAAGGATTCTTGGAGTCATTGCAGTGCATCTTTAGATGGTATAGGTTGCTGCCTGTGGTGGTGGTGGACAGCGTGAACATTGAAGATGTTAGATGGGGTGCCAAGTGTGCTGCCTTGACCTGGATGGTGGTGAACAGCTTGAATATTCCCACATGTGGAAGATATTACTTACATACACTGTGACGGATGGATAGAAAATTGGGAAAGCATTTTCGCAGGGCCTACCAAGATGGTTCTTGTGCTGATCGGAACTTCTCAGTCATCTTTCTCTGGATGCTGTCACTGGTTTGCTGGAGGGACAGGGCTGGTTTCATGTCTACAAAAGTCACAGCTTACAGCAACTAAAGGAAAGATAAGCTGGTTTTCTTCAGGCTTAAAATGGCTTTTACTGCACAGAACAGGCATTTCTCCCGAGCTGGAAATGGTCATGGTTTTCCCCACCCATTTCACAGCCCCAGGATGTCTAGCTACCTGAAAACCAATGACATTGTTGTTGGCAGGCAGGGTGGCCTTTATCATCAACAGCCGATCACTTGCCAACAAAGCAATACAACTTGTTGCCAGTTGGAGTTTCTATTTGTACACAGACCTCAGCTGAAGTTCTTGTGCAAACTATACTTCAATATTACTTGACGGTAGTTATACACAGAGTTATAGAGTCATTCAGCAAGGAAACAGACTCCTTGGCCCAACTCGTCCATGCTGACCAGGTTTCCTAAGCTGAAGTAGTCCCATATCCCTCTAAACCTTTCCTATCCACGTACCTGTACAGATGTCTTTTAAAATGTTGTAATTGTACTCACCTCTATCAGTTCCTCTGGCAACTTACTCCATATACATACAACTGTCTACAAAAAAGTGCCCCTCATGTCCCATTTAAAATCTTGCCCATCTCCCTTAAACCAATGCCCTCTAGTTTTGGACTCCCCTACTGTGGAAAAGACATTTGCTATTCACATTACCTATGCTCCTCACGATTTTATAAACCTTTATAAAAGGTCACCCCTCAGCCTCTTACACTCCAGGGAACAAAGTCCCAGCCTATTCAGCCTCTCCTTATAACTTACTTGGTTTTAAAAACTGCATTAATCCTTTAGCAAACCTCTGCTTAAAAAAAAACTTTCCCCAATTCACTCCATAAATTTAAAAGATACAGAAAAATAAAAAGACGTGATTTTTTTTTTTTAAAAAACAGTCTGGCGACACATGTAGGCCAGGCTGGGCAGGTACAGCAGACTTCCTTCCCTGGAAGGATACTGGTGAAACAGATGGGCTTTTAGAACAATTGACGATAGTTTCATGTTTATCATCATGAAGTCTAGCTTTCAACTCCCGATTTTATCAGGTGAATTTAACTTCTACCAGTTGAAATGACAGTATTTGAACCTGTGCCAGAGGATCAACCTGAATTACTAACCCGGTGACATTACCACTATATTAACATCTCCAGCACAATAGGGGAAAGGGAAAGCAAGATGGGGAGAAAAGAAAAGCAAAACAAAAAACAATTTGGAAAAAAAAAAAATCAGACAGCCTGCGCAGTATGCAAGGATTTTCGGTAGAAGAAATCGAGTTTATCTTTGATGTCTGTATCAGCAGACACACTCGCTGGGCTTAGCTACGGCTGTTCATATGGGAAGAGGGGTTTCAGTGCTCGTGGAAAAATCATGGGACAACTTAAAGAATAGGAGATGTTTTTAAAAATAAAGTCAATGCCCTTTTCCCTCACTAAATACATTAAGATCCATGTGACAAAGATTAATGTGCTTTTTAAAAAAAAACGTAAACCACCAACTGATGACTCCAAATCACAAGCTTACACAAAAGGAAGTTTTGCAGGAAGGTCAATTTCCATGTAACCTCAAAGCCATCAAATCCTTTAGCAATGATAAAATTGAACTCATTCACGCTTGACATTTTAATTCATTAATGGCTATCTTCGTAGAAACATCTTGGAAGCCATTAATCTCCATCTGTACTCATTTTCAGAGCAAGGTGTTCCTTAC
Organism: Rhincodon typus; assembly: GCF_021869965.1. NCBI lineage: Eukaryota > Metazoa > Chordata > Chondrichthyes > Orectolobiformes > Rhincodontidae > Rhincodon > Rhincodon typus. Next base: position 31,587,225 of record NC_063360.1, on the reverse strand, counting down.
AAATACAGCTTGAAATGGAAGCACGTTCTAACTCCTAGAACCAGGTGTTGAACAAAGGAAGTGTGAAAATTACCATAGCGTGCTTATAGCTGAAATCTCGTCGCAATTCTACCTTTCCTTCCAGACCCATGCCCTCACTCAATCCCTCCACCCTGAAAATGCCAAGTCTTTAATGTGCATAAACAGTTGGCAGTCAAAACCATCTTCAATTCACCAGCCTATTCATGTGAGTGACCCATGGTCATGCCGAGTGTCAGCAGGGGCATGTTAGTAGGTGAACTTAATGAAGGGGAACTGCAGCGGTTCTCAACCTTAGCCTCCAAGGAGGCTTGGTTACACGGGTGGGAGCCAATTGGAAATCAACAAATCGAGCAGGAGGTTTAGCTATCTCTTCTAATGCAGACACATACGCATACATTAATTGTGCAACTGTTACTTCTCCATCCAACTCCCAGCTCCATATAGACCAGGAACTGAGCCGGGACTTCCCAAGTCTGTACGGTTCACATTTGGGAAACAGCATGACCAAATGAGTCACTGGGGACATTCTTCCCAATTCTGTTCATGTTTATCATTAATGTGCAATCAGGCAAAATGGGCCATAACCATGTTTATGTCATGCACAAGCCTCCTGCCATCTTACTCCATCTCACTCTTTGAATAACCCTATATTCCATTCTCCCACAAGCATTGTTCCAGCTTTCCTTTAAAGTACACCTAGGTATCCATTTTTTTTGTTTAAATTCATTCACTCCTGGGCCATGGGTATCACTAGGTAGGCCAGCATGCATTGTCTGTTCTCGAGATGATGGGGGTGAGCTGTCTTCTTGAACTGATTTAGTCTCTCTAGTGTAGGGACATGCACAGTGCTGTTAGGAAGGCAGTTTTAACATTTTGACTCAGCAATAGTGAAGGAACTAACAGCAATATAGTTCCAAGCCAGGACGATGTGTGGTTTGGAGGATATTTTGCAGACGCTGACATTGTCCTTCTAGATTGTAGAGGTTGTGAGTTTTTCAAGGTGCCGTTGAAGGAGCCTCACTGAGCAACTCGTTAGTATCCTAAAAAGTTATGCATTGCCTGCAAAGTTTGAAGTGCTGCAACTTCACTAGCACTAGAACTAAGGGTCATAGTCTAAGAAAAAAGGGTAAGCCATTCAGGACTGACATGAGGAAGAATTTCTTCATTCAGAGTTGTGAACCTGTGGAATTCTCTACCACAGAGAGCTATTGGGGCCAATTCATCAGGTTTATTCAAGAGAACACTGGACATGGCCCTTGGGGCAAAAGGGATCAAGGGGTATGGAGAGAAAACAGAAGTGGGATGCTGAAATTGCATGAACAGACTAAGATGGTGGTGTAAACTCAAAGGGCCAAATGGCCTACTTCTGCACCTATTTTCTATGTATTCCTTTTGCAGTACACAGACTACAACACACACACACACACACACACACACACACACACACACACACACACAGTGGACATTGCCCATTTGCATGTACATGCACAGGCGATAAATTCCACAACGCTACTCCTTAGACCCAAACCTCGACAGACTCCAGTCGGAACAGGCCACATCTGGGACACATGGGCAATGTCTAAAGAAAAACCAGATTCTCGTGGGTTCCAAGTCAACTGAAATCAACAAGACAAAACAAAATGGAAGCAAGTTGCTTTCTTGTCTCGTGATGTTTGCTTACCTATGAGGCTTCTTTCTCTTCAACATGTTCACATGAATTCTAGTAACTCTGTAACAGAAGAGACAGAAATCATTACTTTAAAGCAAAATTCTAGTCCTGCACAGCATACACATCCAGTACAAGTTGCAACAGTTGTTTACACTCTTTCATATTGGCCCAGCTTAAATCTTAAGCTTGGTTTTTCAATTCTTGCCAGTAATAGGTCTAAACTCAGAGCCAAGGTCAAAACCCTTGGTCTACACTTTGAAATAGAATAAAATGTGAGAGAAGGCAGTGAGAGAAAATATCAAGGGGTGGAGCACAGTGGATTTTGAAAACATATTATAGAAGTTCAAAGATAAAAATTTGCTATTCACGAAACGGAAAATTTAGAACTGAATGCTCAGATTTGACCACTCCAAATTTAGCATTAAAACAAACACTACCTATGACTCAAATATCATTAAAGTAATACAGGGAGTCCAGAATTCTCTACTCCCAGCCAAAAAAACATTTCTGGTTGCTTGCACTTCCTGGTTGATATGAAATCTGTGGAACAATTTAAAAACTTTGTTTGTTTTAAAAACAGAGCCAAGTAAAATGGGAATAGTACATGTGAAGTTACTGTGAAATTTCCATGGTTATGCTCCAGCTGCTCACCTTCTAGTCTAGAGATAATTTAAAATCAACCTGTTCAGGTATGTTTTGACTAGAGCAAGCAGGATTTGAACCATACCACTCTGCTACAAGAGTCCTTACTTTATAGTTATACACCAAGTCTTCTGCCAGGCAATGGCTCATGTGAGTCATCATCCTGTTACATAGCCCACTGATGACAAGAAAACTGGTAGTGTTGTTGATAGTGAGGAAGGCGGTCTCAGGCTACAGTCTGATATCGAGCAGCTGGTAAATTGGAGTAGAGCAAAGGCAGATAGAATTTAATCCAAATAAGTGCGAGATGATGTATTTTGGGAGGTCTAATAAGGATATACACACACAAATGGATGGTAGGTCCTTAGGGAGTACTGAGGAACAAAGAGATCTTGGTGTGCAAGTCCATGATCTTTGAAGATGTCAGTACAGGTAGACAGGGTAGTGAAGACAGTTTACGAAATGTTTGCCTTCATTAGCCAAAGCATACAATGTAGGAGCAAAGAATTCTTATTTATAACTTTATAAAACATTGGTTAGGCCACCAATGGAACACTGTGCAGTTCTGGATGCCACGCTATCGGAAGGACATGATTACACCGGACAGGGTATAAAGGAGATTCACCAGGATGTTGTCTGAGATGAAAAGTGTCAGTTTATGGACAGGTTGGGTTTGTTTCCCTTGCAGCAAGACAGGTTGGGGAGATGGGGATCTGATTAAGGTATAGGAAATTGAGAGAGGCACAGACAGAATAGATAATGAGAATCTCTGCTCATGGAAGACATGTCTAAGAGCAGAGGACATTAAGCTTAAAAAAAAAAGTGAGGAGTAAATGGTTTAGAAAAGATCTGAGGAGAAGGTTTCACCCAGGTGGTAGTAGAAATATGGAACGTGCTGCCTGAGGGGGTGGTGGAGGCAAATACCCTGGCTACATTTAAGCAGCATCTGGGTACACACTAAAAATGCCAGGGAAGAGTAGGCTATGGACCAAGTGCAGATAAATGGGATTAGTGTAGTTTGGTGTTTGCTGGCCAGCAAAGACAGAGTGGGCTGAAGGGCCTGTCTTTATGCTGTAATGATTCTGACTGTACAACTATTGCCAACTGCGTCACCAGCAGCAAAAAAATCAGCCTCACAGCTTAAGGTTGGTTCGACCTAATTTCCAATATTCTCATCTTATTGACTTTAATCTCTCACATCTCACCTATTTTTTTTTTATTCATTCATAGGACATGGGTGTCACTGGCTAGGCCAGGATTTCTTGTCCATTCTCAGTTGAGATGATCTTCGCAAGCCACTCAAGGGGCTGAGGGCAGTTAATAGCCAACCAAATTGCTGTGGGCCTGGAGTCATATATAGGTCAGACCAGGTAAGGATAGCAAATTTCCTTTCCTAAAAGACATTAAATGAATCAGATTGGTTAGGTGACATTAGTGAACAGACAATGGTTACACAGTCACCTTTAAATGAGCTTCCAATTCCAGATTTTTATTGAATTTAAATTCTACCATCTGCCATGGTGGGATTCAAACCCATGCCCCCAGAACATTAGCTTGGGGCTCGGAATTACTAGCCTAGTGACACCACCACCTCCTAATTCGAGTTATCAAATAGGCCAGAGCAAATTTTGAACTGTTATTCTTTCAATTCCCATGATCTTCCTTAAAATGTCCCTTCAGGAAAGGACAGACAGCGGAAGTTCTAATGTACTCATCCATAAGCAACAAGAATCGGGTAAAGATACCAGAGGCAAGTTTAAATTTTGCAAATGCTGCACTTATTAACTTTCCAATGTCTAACATAAAATATATGCTTTTGAAGCAGTTCATTAGCTGCATAAATCATGTTGTTCAGTTCCAGCCTTTAACAGTTTTGTCAAAATGCTAACATTTCTTTAATCTGCAGATGCAAACAGGCCAGCTGTGCATTCACAACAGTTCCTGTTCTGATTGCTTATTCTGATTTCCAACATTTATAGGTTTTTTTTCAAAAATCACAAGCACAATGCGGCTTCAGCATGTAACATTTGTGGGAGGTTCTACAGCAAGATGCCAAAGATGTTTGTGATAACACCTTCCAAACCTCCATCATCTATAAGTACAAAGATATTAATCACCCCACACATCTTTCATTTGTGCATATATCTGCCATTTCTTCAATGCTGAGTCAAAATCCTGGAACTTCTGGATAATAATTTATGCTGAAAAAAATAGTATGCCCATATTTATAATGGAAACTAAGTAAACAGTTATGCTGCATTAAGTGCCTCCCAACAGTAGAGGTGATTATAGGATGACAAGTTTGCATAAGCATTTTCCAGTATAAATATGGCCACTAAAATAATAATGGAAATAATTTGGTTCATCATACTTTAAAGTGAAAACTTAATTAAAACTGCACGTTTCAATTTCCCACTTCATAGCTCTCCACAAATGATAATCTCTATTCTTTTCAGTTTCTAACCCCACAATTTTAAGACCACATTGATACTTTATTCCCTCCATTCACAATCCTGATATTATTTTAACGATCACTTATATACTTTTACATTTACTTTAAGGGGGGGGGGGGGACTAAGAATTGCTACGATTTAGAAATAGAGATGTTAGTGACATGATTCAACAGTAACTGTCAAAAGGGACTCTGACAAATACTTGTGACAGGAAACGTTTGCAGGTCAATGGGAAAGGAGTGGGGTTATAGGACTCACTGGGCAACTGTTTCAAAGAGCCAGAGGAACGATAGGACAAATGGCTCATTCTGTGCCGAGAGAACCAGTGATATCAAAACATCACTTTCGGATGAACTACACAGAGTCAATGAAGGCAACAGATGCCACATCATATCCACTTATCCTTGATAAGACTCTCACTTGTCATGGTAACTGTACTTGTTATGGCTGAGGAAAAAAAAAAGAGATGTGTCCAATTATACTTTCACCTTTAGGAAGGTGAAAAAACCACTATCACTTCTTTCAAACCTCAAGATCTGCCTCAAGACAAGAAACTAATGACTGACCACAGAAAGCAGAACAGTTGAGTGAGCTGACCTCATGAAGAGCAAAGTCACGCTTATTCCAGCATAGCAAAGGAAAGACAGACATGATGTGCATTTTCATAGCACTTTTCATGACTGTCAAACATCACAAATTCCCATAATAATCAATGAGGTTTAATTTGAAGTGTAGTCATTGTAGAAAACAATGTATACAAACAGAAATATAATGACCAGGCAGTCTGCTTCAGTAGTTAGCATCAGTTTTGTCTCAGCTAGTAACACTCATCTTCCAGTCAGAAGGTTGTGGGTTCATGTCCCCCCCTCCAGTCATTCCTCAATTGGAGACTGATGTCTAGCCAAGATCACGATTTTCTGTTGCACATCATGTGGGCGAACAGGCTGATTTTCTCCTAAATGCCCGGATATCTTGTCCCCCTGAGATACTCAATGAGGATGCAAAGGTCAGTCACCTGCACTGACTCAGCTGTGAATCTTCATGTTACTGCTGATCACAGTCCAAGCATTCTTGTTGACCTGCACAGCAAGAGTGGCCAGCCAGAGTACCACCAAATTCATGATGCCAAACTACCTTTGCTCAACATGTTAATCCAGCTACAGCTCACTGACTACAAAGTTGTTCACAGCTCCTATCAGCGGAAGAAAAGTAGTTGAGTAGCATGTGTCCCATTTCTTAAAATCACTCCACCACTGGCAGCCAAGTTTACAGCCACTAATAAAAGAAATCTTGTTTTTTAAAAACACAAGCCTAATGGTGACCACATAACCCATTAAAAACCCATCTGGTTAATTAATTCTCATTGAGAAAGAAACCGGCCATCCTTCCCTGGTCTGGTCTATAGGAGTGTCCACACCCATTACGATGAGCTCGACTCTTAACTGTTCTCTGAAATGGCCAAGCAAGCCATTCAGATAAAGGGCATGCGGAGACAGGCAACAAGTGCTTGCAAGGCCAATGACACCCACACTCCATGAAAAAAAAGACTGGAGGCTCCCTCTAAAAACAAACTTCCCATCATTCTCTCCTCGATTAAGGTGTTAAAGCCATGGAGATATACAACACGGAAAAGACCATGCCCCTCATGATTTTATCAACCTCTGTAAGGTTACCTCTCAGCCTCCAATGCTCCAAGGAAAATAGTCCCAGTCTATTCAGCCTCTGCCTGTAGCTCAATCCCTACAACTCTGGCAACATCTTTGTAAAGCTTTTCTGAACCCTGTCAAGTTTCACAACATCCTTCCTACAGCAGGGAGATGAGAATTGCACACATTATTCCAAAAGTGGCCTAACCAATGTCCTGTACAGCTGCAACATGACCTCCCAACTCCTATACTCAATGCACTGACCAATAAAAGGCAAGCACACCAAATGCCTTCTCAACTATCCTATCTACGTCCAACTCTACTTTCAAGGAACTATGAACCTGCACTCCAAGGTCTCTTTGTCCAGCAACTTTCCGCAGGACCTCACCGTTAAGTGTATAAATCCTGCCCTGATTTGCCTTTCCGAACTGTGTTCCTTGAAACCCTACACTTCCATCAAGTTTTTAATCACCTGTCCTTACACTGTGTTGAAATTTGTTTGGAAACACTTCTGTGAAGCACCTTGGAAATTTCAAACATAATGCAAATGCAAACTGTTGTTATTGTTGTTATGACGACAGATCATGTCAATGAGAAACCAGAAAGCACTCCTACTGTCTTGTTTAGGGCCATCCTGCAATTTCCAACATTTGCCTCCTACTACTGTTTCCCCCCTTTCTCCATTGAACAAGGCCAACAATTCCACTGCAGCTTCCATCTTTGTTCAGTTAATAAATGCGAAGTATCTGCAGGGAAGTAAAAGCAGAGCAGGTAGCTCCTAAATTTGATTGCAGGTTAAGATGATCTTAGCAAAGAGGTGCAGTACAATTGGTCTCAGTGTAACTGGACATCTAAAACAGACGAGATAGCAATGACTGATACATACAAAAATAGAAGTTGGCCAGTCAGCCCCTCTAGCCTGCCTCATCATTCAACAAAGATCATATTGGATTTATATCTTAACTCTATCCACTTGCCTTGGCTCAATATCTCTTAACACCATAGCTTTTGGAGAAAGTTGCATGTAGTGGTTGTTCCTGTAAACCTGGACCTTTCAGCCCAGAGCTTAAGTCCCACTTGCCATGAGGTGTGTCACAATGTGACCAAAACAGGTTGATTAAAAAACAATCCCACTATTTGTGGAAGCATACTCTGCCTTTCTACCACCCATTGTGTGACAAACTGCTTCCCAATTTCTCTCCTGAATGGTCTTAATTGATCAGCATTTGGCCCATGATCAGCAAATGGGACACCCAAATTCAGCCCCCTACCCTATTCCCATAACTGTGCGTGTACCTTGGCTAAACCATTTAGCCTGCACATCCCTGGACACTATAGCCAATTTAGCATGGCCAAATCGACCTAACCTACATCTTTGGTCTGTGGGAGGAAATCAGAGTACCCAGTGAAAACCCACACAGACAGAGGGGACACACACAAATGCCACCCAAGATTGTGACTGAACCTGGATCCCTGGTGCTGTGAGGTGGTGCTGCTAATCACAGGAGAGATGGAGGAATTGGTTTCAGAAAGGGGCGACAGAAAGGGTATTAGAAATCGGGAACTCTCCTTTCGAACTAAATAGGCTGAGGCAGAGGGTCAACTGCAAATATCAAAACTGGGATTTTTGAATAATTTAGTAGGCAAGAGCATCAAGGATTATGTAGCTAAGGTAGTTTCACTAATTATCTTAAATCTACATCTTCCGATTACAAAGGCTTCTAGTCAGTTTGAACTGGTTCTTGTTATTTGCTCTTTCAAAACATTTCATAATGTTGATATTGCTCAGGTAATAACTGTGCTCTAAACTACTTCTCTCCGTAGTTGCAAACACATCCAACATTCATCACTCGGCCTGATATATGGAGAAAACCCAGTCGGGGAAGATAGCAGTCTTGGAATTGTACCAAGAATTTAATTTAATTATGTTAAAAGGTGTTGTATATTAAAAAAAAGTGTTTACTGTGCTTTGAAGGAGCATTAAAAAGCAAAATTAGGCACGGTCATATCATGAAATGAATTTTCATTGAATTTGTAGAATCCCTACAGTGTGGAAACAGGCCCTTCAGCCCAATAAGTCCACACTGACCCTCAGAGCATCCCACTCAGACCCATCCCCCTATAAACCCACCTAATCTACACATCCCTGAACACTACAGGGCAATTTAGCATGGCCAATCCACCTAGCCTGTGCATCTTTGGACTGTGGGAGGAAACCCACGCAGACACGGGGAGAATGGGCAAACTCCACAGACAGTTGCCCAAGGGTGGAATTGAACCCAGGTCCCCAGCACTGAGGCAGTGTTAACCACTGAGACATTGTGCCACCTTTATTTTGAGAGGACTTGAATATAAAAGCAGAAATGCACTTCTGAGGCTCTATTAGGCTCTTGTCAGGCCACTTAGAGTATTGTGTGCAGTTTTGGGCCACATATCTCAGGAAAGATTAATGGCCCTGGAGAGAAATCAGAGTTAACATTTCGTCTCCAGTGACCCCTCCTCAGATGCTGCCAGATCTACTGAGCTTTTTCAGCAAATTCTGTTTTTGTTTCTGGATTTACAGCATCTGCAGTTCTTTCAGTTTTTAAACATAGTAACAGTCACATCTTCAGGAAACAGAAGGAGAAAACTCCAGTGCTCGTGATTTTTAAAAATACATAACCATCTTAAAATGGGAAAGGCTGAATTATATATTTATTTTGCTCTCCATGCCTTTCTGTAGCAGACTTGGCTCCATCGCACCCCATTTCCTTACCCACAACCCCTCCGTTCCTTGCTCAGTTCATAATGCTCATTCATTACGATAGATATCAGCAACATCACCAGTTTGTACTCGAATCCACATGAATCTTCCCTGGGTAGGTATGCCACCACCAAAATCTTTCTTGTAGTGTCAATTCCATGGGGTTTGCTAGTATTACTGTCTAATTCTTCACTTAAGTCTTCAGCAGAGGAGACATAAACTTAAGAAAAAAAGTTTGTTTGTTATACTGTGACTAAAATAGTAAATTACATTATCTTAGACAGGTTAACTGCATCACGCTTGGCAAGCAGCATTGGTGTCTCCTAAGAGCTACCTGGCTAACCTGGTTGTTAACAGTAACAGGTAAGATTATCAAACTGGAACAAGACTTTCAGACAACTAGCATAAAACAAAGAACATGGATGCTGGAAATCTGAAATAAAAACAGAAATTGCTGGAGAAAATCAGGTCTGGCAGCAGCTAAAGAGAGAAAGCAGAGTTAACGTTTCATGTCCAAAGAAGTTCTTTCATTCCAAAGAAGTATCATTGGACTTAAAACGTTAACTCTGATTTCTCCAGCAATATCTGTCTTGGTTTCTTTCAGATAACTAGAACTGACGAGCATCTCTAGCGAACAACACTTAGCTCCTAGTAAGTGGAATTAAACGGGTTTCAGAGGTAACCCTTTCAGGCCACCTGTTTTGTACACCAGATTGTCTGTAGTCATTGCCATGGTATTCCCATCTTGCTATTATAGCCAGTAATATTTACATGGCTCATCTGGTTCAGTTTCTGGTCACCGATAAGCCTCAGGATGTTGATAATGGGGAATTCAGATGTCCTGTTGACCTTGCTGTGATGCTGTTAGCTCCCACATCCAAGGCAAACATTTATCCAGCTGGTAAAACATAAAAAGTGAAGGGAAAATGTCTGACTGACACAGCAAAGGTGAATGATGATGCACTCCTGAACTATTAGGAGTGATCACATCATATTATTGGCCAGGAAAATTGCTACCCTACAGCAACTTAAAAAAAAAATTAATTTTTTTTTCATTGATGTGGACATTATCGGCTTGGCCAGAATTTATTGCCTTTCAACTGGCATTTGTCCAGTCTTTAATCATTGCAGTCAACGTACAAGGACATTCACAATGCCACTGGGAAGAAAGGGAACTCCAGAATTTTGACCCAGTGACAGTGAAGAAATGATAACATAGTTCCAGTTCAGAATGGCGTAAGGCTTGGAGAGGAACTTTCAGGTAGTGTTCCCTAGTGCTTCTGGGTGGTAGAGAGGGTGCATTTGGAAGACGCTTATTGAGAAGCTGTGGTGCATGCCCACAGTGCATCCTCTCTTTGGTACACACTGCTGTCACTGTGCATAGGTGGCGGAGGGACAAAGTGTTTATGATGATGGATGGGGTGCTGATCAAATGGAGGGCTTTGCCCTGGATAGTATATGGTTTCTGGGGCATTTTTGGAACTGCATCCATGCAGTTAAGTGGAGAGTGCATCATCACACTCTTTGTGCCTTGTAGACAGTGGATAGGCATTGGGGAGTCAGGAAGTAAGTTACTTGCCATGGTATTCCCACCCTGCTATTATAGCCAGTAATATTTACATGGCTCATCTGGTTCAGTTTCTGGTCACTGATAAGCCTCAGGATGTTGATAATGGGGAATTCAGTGATGCTTTGAATGTAGTACGGGAGGTAGTTAATCTCTAAATGTGAAGATGCCTATTGCCCGACACTCGTGTGTCACAAATGTTACTTGCTACTCATCAGTGCCAGCCTGAAAAATTCAGAAATTTTGCATAAGAGCTTTCACCAACTTTTATGGATGCACCATAGAAAGCATTCCATCTAGATACATCATGGCTTGGCATGGCAACTGCTCTGCCCAGAGAGTTATGAACACAGCTCAGTCCACCATGCAAGCCAACTTTCCATCCATTGTCTCTACCTATACTTCTCACTGCCCTGAAAAGACCCCTCCCACACCAGTTATAATCTCTTCCAATCTCTTCTGTTAGGCAAAAGATACAAAAGCTTCAACACACATACTAACACGTTCAAGAACAGCTTCTTCCCCACTGTTTTTATGAGACTTCTGTATGGACCTCTCAAATTTCAAATCTGAGGCTCATTTTGATTTTTTGCGCATCTTTTCTGTAGCCATAATTTTGTATTCATCGATGGCTCTGTTCTATCACCCTATGATCTTTATATGTTATGATCTGCCTGTACTGCAGGCAAAACAAACTTTTCACTGAACCTACGTACATGTGACAATAATATTTCAAATCAAATACACGAATGGTGTCCACATCCTGCTCCATGTTGGCACAAACTGCTTCAGTATCTGAGGAATGACCATTTCCCGTGAATTTAGGATAAAGAAAATTGCCAGTACAGCAAATAAATCCACCCTGTGGTTATTATGATAGGAATATTTGCATACTGCCCATTAGCAAGTAGAGAGTGTTACATCTTGAAAACAAATCAAGTCTTCCAATGCCAACAAGTTACGACTGCTCAGGGGAAAATCAGGCCCCACATCTCCTCTTCAGTCGTAACAAATACGTCTGTGATACAATTCAACTGTAACGTCTGCAAACGGACCTCTCTAAACATAACTGCAGTTTACATATCATTTCCTGCTCTTTGTTAAAACGTTCTCCCACACAGCCTGTTCTCACCATCCACTGATCTTCGCCTAAATTCACATTACTAAGCTCAGAGTTAACTCTCTCATTGACAGATCATGATCTCATGTCTGCCCCCAGAACCTAAAGATTGTAATTTTTTCCTCAGACAATCTGTTAAATTAAGGTGAATTCTCTGTTATTACAGCACGTTTAGCCAATCAAATCCATGTTGTTTCTCTCTAGAGCAATCCTGTCAGTCTCATTCCCCTGATCCTCAAAGCCTGCAAATTTATTTTACTCTCGTGTCATTCCATATTCTTTGGAAATAATTGATGATTTGTACTCCCACTGCCCTCATAGGTAGTGAATTTCTGACCACTAGTACTCACTGCATTAAAAGAAGGTTTTCCTCCTAATCCTTTGCACCTCTTGGGCAAAGCCATAAATCTGTCTCACCATTCCCCCCAGCCCCACAAGTTCTTCTACCAACTAAGAATCATTTTTCATTCCATAAACCCATTTCTATCTTATCAAATCAAAGAACACCACCAAGAAATCCATCCTAAACTTGTAGTTTGAACACCCATCCCTGGAACTATTCCAGTAAATCCCCACAGAGTCCTCTCAAAGATAATCACATCATTTCGAAGGCGTGCCTCCAGCTCTGGTCACCAATATTCTAGTTCTGGTCTCTTAGAGGTTACAACATAATCCATATCATATTAAAAGGGGTTACTGTATTTATCATAAGAAAATAGCAAGGAGAAACTTGCAATCACCCGAGCTTGCTTCAAAACCTCATTTTTCCATCAACCTTTATGCACATAATTATTTTTTTGCAAATCAAGTCGTGAGCTTCTCTACTATTGCATAGCCCACCGATACAGAGAGCTTGTCTTGTGTTGTGCTCACAATGTTCAATTGTTTTGCTCATTTATACTGTCTGTATCAGTGATGCATATGCCATTCGCGCAGTGATTCCTCAGGGCAGTATATCTTTATTTATACAAAAGCATTATTGTCACTGGAGCAACCTTCAATTACACAACTTTCAGGCCATTACCTGTTGTTTTTAAAAAGTAAAAGCTACATTTCTTTCCTCCCTAAGTCCTTTCAGTATTCTGAAATATTTCAATTAGCAACACACTGTCACCTAACCCAAATTGCTGTATTGGTGATAACATTATTACTGTTTTATTCCTAGCTCCATTACAAGCTCACTTGATATTTGGAAGGACAACCTTGTATAAGCCAGAATAGAAAAAAAAAATGGATGAGAGCTTTGCACAATTCTTCAGGAGATTATGGATAGTAGGAACTGCAGATGCTGGAGAATCCGAGACAACAAGGTGCAGGGCTGGATGAACACAGCAGGCCAAGCAGCATCATAGGAGCAGAGAGGCTGACGTTTCGGGCCGAGACCCTTCATCAGAAAAGGGGGAGGGGAAGGGGGTTTTGAAATAAATAGGGAGAGAGTGGGAGGCGGATAGAAGAGGGATAGAGGAGAGGAAACAAACAGGTCGAAGAGGCGGGGATGGAGCCAGTAAAGGCGAGTGTAGGTAGGGAGTTAGGAAGGGGATAGGTCAGTCCAGGGAGGACGGACGGGTCAAGGGGGCGGGATGAGGTTGGTCGGTAGGAGATGGAGGTGCGGCTTGAGGTGGGAGGAGGGGATAGGTGGGAGGAAGAACAGGTTAGGGAGGCAGGGACGAGCTGGACTGGTTTTGGGATGCGGTAGGGGGAGGGGAGATTTTGAAACTTGTGAAATTCCTCTTCTATCCGCCTCCCACTCTCTCCCTATTTATTTCAAAACCCCCTTCCCCTCCCCCTTTTCTGATGAAGGGTCCAGGCCCGAAACGTCAGCCTCTCTGCTCCTATGATGCTGCTTGGCCTGCTGTGTTCAGCCAGCCCTGCACCTTGTTGTCTTCAGAGATTATGTTGTCTGTGGATCCTTCATCCCATCACAAACAAACATTCTCACTGAAGCCCACATGAGAACACGGGTCTGGCTATCATCAAAAAACCGATTAACTTGTGTATCACCTGAATGCTGTTGGTGGCTTTTTTGCTGTGCACAAAATGGTTGCGACAAATATCCATACAAGGCTAAAGCACATTGGAGCAATACCATATAGCACCATACAAACCGCCAGACTGAGATTACTTTTCCCTTGAGAACGGTGGAACGTGGATTCACGGAAAGACAAAGTCCCACTGTCAGTATCAGCCTAGACAAAATAACTGCTTCAATTGCATCAAAACGCTAGAATTGGCCTGAACACCTCTGGTCTTACGGATCTGGGACTGGTAGAACACCTAGGTACTGCTACAGATTGCTGTCTGTGGATTTTCCTCTTTTGATTTTATTCATTCGCAGGATGAGGACATCATGGCTAGGCCAACATAATATTGCCCATCCCAGAGGGTATTTAAGAGTCAAATACATTGCTGTGGGTCTGGAGTTGCATGTAGTCCAAACCAGGTAAGGATGGCAGTTTTCCTTCCCTAAAAGGACATTAGTGAACCAGATCTTTTTCTGAACAACCAGCAATGGATTTACGGTCAACATCAGACTCTAATACTAAATTTTTATTTAATTCAGCTTCCACCATTCAAACCCTCAACAGTCCAGTGATAATACCACTAAGCCACCATCTCCCCTATATTTCCATCAGGAAGCACATGTTGAGTGTGACCAGTGTTGGGACCAGCTGTGATTTACCCCAAATATGTTCCACAACAGCAAAAAACAAAAAAGTGTGTACTGGGAGGCTGCTGATGCCTGTGGAACTATATTCCATTCAGGAGTCACCAAAACCCAGAGAGGAATGTGATGAAATTAATTAATATAATTTTGGGATTTTGAATTTCAAAAGAGGGACATGGGTGTTGGCTCTGAGGGTTTTTTTTTCCCTAAACAAAAACAAGTTCAGAGTCTTTCTGTAACAGTGACTATACTGAACATTTTGTCAGAAAAAGGACTGCAGATCCCTGTGGCATTCACGGAAAGAGATTTACATTGTTGGGTTTATAACAGTTGGAGTAAAAAAGGTGCTTTGTTATCAGCTCAGAAGAATCTGAGATTGTGTGTTTTTAAAAAAATTCAGTTCAGAAAACAGGGATAAATTTAGAAGTTTACTTTCTCTTGTAGGAAATGATCAGGGCAGATCAACGAACAAGTCACCTCAGAAGGGTTCAGGTAGTGAATCTTCAAAACCAGGAAAGCTTAGGTAGATGTCTGCTGGTTATGAACTGAGAAAGTTTAGGGTCTCAGATCTGTGATAAGTTAACGGCAGCAGACTTCGAAAGACACATGGAAAGTGGAGACAATTCAATGTCAATGTCAAAGAGACTGTTCAGAGTCAGTTATGCAAAATCTTAAAGAATTGAGATAGAAGTTTGAGAAGATTGAGATGCAGCTAAACATGTGGCGACAGGGCTGGTGTAGGAGGGAGGGCTTCCATTATGTGGAAATCGGAGCACATTCTGGGGAAGGTGGGACCCGTACAGTAAGGATGGGTTGCACTTGAACCGGAAGGGCACAAATTATCCTGGGAGGGAGGTTTGCTCGAGCTATACGGGATGGTTTAAACTAGATTGGCAGGGGGTGGGGAACCGGATTTGTAATTCAGAGGAAGAGGTATTCAGTCTTCCAACAGACACAACAGGGAGTGACGTAGTTAATAAAGAAATGCAGTCGATGGATTGTAACTGTGGACACAGATGGTTTGAAGTGTGTATACTTCAATGCTAGAAGTATCAGAAATAAGGTGGATGAACTTAAGAGCATGGGTCAGTACTTGGAACTATGATGTAGTGGCCATTACAGAAACTTGGGTAACTCAGGGACAGGAATGGTTGTTGGAGGTTCCAGGATTTAGATGCTTTAAAAGAAATAGGGAGGGTGGAAACAAGAGGCGGGGGAGTGGCATTGTTAGTCAGGGCGAGTACAGCAGCTTCTGAAAGGCAGTTAGAGAATGATATGTCTACAAAGTCAGTTTGGGTTGAGGTCAGGAACAGTCACTTTGTTGGGGTTTTTTTTTTACAAACCCCCTAATAGTTGCAGAAAAGTGGAGCAGAAGATTGGGAGGCAGATACTGGAAAGGTGCAGAAGTCACAGGGTTGTAGTCATGGGGGACTTCAACTTTCCAAATATTGATGGGAAACATTTTGGTTGTAATAGTTTAGATGGAGCAGATTTTGTCCAATGTGTTCAGGAAGGATTCCTGACACAGTATGTAGATAGACCAACACGAGGAGAGGCCACTTTGGATTTGGAGCTTGGCAATGAACCGGACCAAGGCTCCCACCAGTTAGACCTGCTGGTAGGAGAGCATTTTGGCGGTAGCGATCATAACTCTTACTTTTACAATAATCATGGAAAAGGATAGGTACATACAGCAGCGCAAGGTTTATAATTGGGAGAAGGGTAATTACAATTCTGTTAGGCAAGAACTGGGTAACATAAAATGGGAACAGATGCTGTCAGGGAAGAGCACTATTGAAATGTGGAGATTGTTTAAGGAATGCATACTGCGTGTGCTCGATATGTTTGTCCCTAGCAGGCAGGGAAGATGCGGCCGAGTGAGGGAGCCTTGGTTCTCAAGAAAGGTCGAACGACTGGTTAAGAGGAAGAAGGATGCTTATATAAGGTTTAGGAAACAAGGAACAGAAAAGGCTCCAGAGGGATACAAGTTATCCAGGAAGGAGCTGAAGAAAGGGCTTAGGAGAGCTATAAGGGGGCATGAGAAAACCTCGGCAGATAGGATCAAGGAAAACTCCAAGGCTTTTTACACGTAAGTGAGGAATAAGAGAATGACCAGAGAAAGGGTAGAGCCGATCAAGGATTGTAAAGGGAATTTGTGCACGGAGCCTAAAAGGATAGGAGAGATCCTTAATGAATACTTTTCTTCAGTATTCACAACTGAGAGGGACCTAGTTGTAGAGGAGGACAGTGTGAAACAGGCTGGTAGGCTAGAGGAGGTCGATGTTAGTAAGGAAGATGTACTGGGAATTTTGAGGAACTCGAGGATAGATAAGTCCCCCGGGCCTGATGGGATTTATCCAAGGATACTATGGGGAGTGAGGGAAGAGATTGCAGGGCCTTTGGCGATGATCTTTTTGTCCTCACTGCCCACGGGTACAGTGCCGGAAGATTGGAGAGAGGCAAACGTCATTCCCTTGTTCAAAAAAGGGGAAGGGATAACCCCGGAAATTACAGGCCAGTTAGTCTTACGTCAGTGGTGGGCAAATTATTGGAAAGGGCTCCGAGAGATAGGATTTATGATGACTTGGAAAGGCACAGTTTGATTCGTGATAGTCAACATGGATTTGTGAAGGGTAGATCATGCCTCACAAACCTTATTGAATTCTTTGAAGAGGTGGTGACCAAACACATGGATGAAGGTCGAGCAGTGGATGTGGTATACATGGATTTAAATAAGGAGTTTGAGAAGGTTCCCCATGGTAGGCTCATGCAGAAGGTAAGGAGGCATGGGATAGGGGGAAATGTGGCAGATTGGATTCAGAATTGGCTGACCCTTAGAAGACAAAGGGTGGTAGTGGATGGAAAATATTCAACATGGTGCTCAGTTACGAGTGGTGTACCACAAGGATCTGTTCTCGGTCTTCTTCTATTTGTGATTTTTGTAAATGATTTGGATGAAAAAGTGGAAGGGTGGATTAGTAAGTATATGGATGATACGAAGGTGGGTCGCGTTGTGGACAGTGCGGAAGACTGTTCTAGGTTACAAAGGGACATTGATAGGATGCAGAGCTGGGCTGAGAATTGGCAGATGGAGTTTAACCCTGAAAAGTGTGAGGTGATTCATTTTGGAAGGAAAACTTGAAAGCAGAATACAAGGGTTAACGGAAAGATTCGTGGCAGTGTGGAGAAGCAGAGGGATCTTGGGGTTCATGTCCACAGTTCCCTGAAAGCTGCCACCCAGGTGGATAGAGTTGTTAAGGAGGCGTATGGTGTGTTAGCTTTCATTAATAGAGGGATTGAGTTCAAGAGCCGTGGAGTTATGCTCCAGCTATACAAAAGCCTGGTTCGGCCATATCTGGAGTATTGTGTCCAGTTCTGGTTGCCTCATTACAAGAAAGATATGGAAGCATTGGAAAAGGTGCAGGGGAGATTTACCAGGATGCTGCCTGGAACGGAGGGAAGGTCTTACGAGGAAAGGCTGAGCGCGCTAGGGCTTTTCTCTTTAGAACAACAAAGGATGAGAGGTGACTTGATAGAGGTGTACAAAACGATCAGAGGTATAGATAGAGTAGACAGCCAGAGACTTTTTCCTAGGGTGGAGGTCGCCATTACGAGGGGCATAGTTTTAAAGTGAGTGGAGGTAGATGCAGAGGAGATGTCAGAGGTAGGTTCTTTATTCAGAGAGTGGTCGGGGCGTGGAATGCATTGCCGGAGAGGGTAGTGGAGGTGGCCTCATTAGGGGTATTTAAGTGGCTATTAGATAGGCATATGGATGCTAGTATAAGGTAGGGGTGGAGGTTAAATAGACCTTAGTTTAGGGTAAAAGTTCGGCACAACTTCGTGGGCTGAAGGGCCTGTACTATGTTCTAAGCGTAATATTCCTAGACTTGAGACATTGTAACAGTATACATCAGGAAACAGGACAAAAAAAAACTTTGCTTTACTGTGCATTTCAACATCTTTCTAACTGTCTTCTATATTGAAATAGCTTGACTTTTTATTGATTCCTTTGTGCAATAAACTTTTGTTCTGTTGTTAAAAGAAAATCTGCAGCTTGTGTGATTAACCACCATGTTAACTAACTCATGAAAAGAAAGTCATATGATCACAGGTTTCATTCTGGGATCTGACTTGCCCAGGAGTAACATCAGTTGGTATCATGAAACGAAAGAGAGAAACTGGAGGCCTGGGGACGGGATCCTAAAAAAAAAGCACAATGCTGGAAATCTGAACTGAAATTTAGCAGGGAAGCTCATTAGGCTGTTTGCAGTTCTGATGAAAAGTCATTGAACCAAAAATTTACAGCATATGCTTGCTCAAAGATTGAGGTTGAGACCATTTTTTTTTAAACCAATGATACACTGTCTCAAGTACATGCAAGTAATCTTGGAGAGGAGTTGAAATCTACCCCCGTCTATAGTATTGGTTAGAAGGGTCAGGTTAGTAACATCAGCTGATCGCAATTAACTGGTCAGAGGCTGTTCCTGCCAACTCTGCTCCACCACTAGTACAAAAGGAACTACACTTATTTACAAAAGTAACAATCTCCATGGGAGACAAATACTCATTAACGTGTACTAAATTCATCAAACTCAGATGCAGGAAACCATTGTCTGTCATCCCAGTTCTACTGGGACCTTGTATGAGAGAAACTTTGGCTGTCACAGTTCAAAATTGTTTCTCTTCATAAGAATGGTACACCATCCAGGGCTGGCTTTGAAATCTGCAATTACTGATTTCCTTGCTCACCTCAGAAATGGATTGATCATGAAAATCTAAGAATCCAATTTCACGATTTTCACCAATATATTTTGCGAATTCATTTCCAACTGCGGCCACACGCAAACCTTTCCTCTGTTTGCTCATTTATTGTTAGGCATCGGCTTCAGCTGCTTGAAAGGTTTCTCCAGTCTTTAGTATTTTTCTTCAAAATTTCCGTGTATTCTGATAACCTCTTGAAACCTGAATTTGAGGTGCTGCAAAATTATGTGCGCTAAAATCTTAACAACTAAGTTTGAACTGAGCTTTGTATCTTGATGTCACATTGTTGGCAAGAACAGAGTGCACTCCAGTGAAGTGGCAAGCCTTGATAGATCGTGTTGATGCGTTTTGACGAGAGGAGGAGATTAACTTTGAATAAATAGGTTTACATCAGGGAGAGCTACGATTTACCACCTGCTTACCCAAAAGGATTTGGACTTTTTTAGCTAGAAGTTGTGGGTCAACTTACACACAATATTGACTGTTGCTCAAGAACAAAGTAACTCTGCACCTGCCTCCACATGGACTGTATGGCCAACTGAGTATTTCTGGAATGGTGTACCCTTATTGAAGGGATTAAGATCGAGTGAGAACTACAGTGCAGCAGTCAGCATTGGGATGTGAAACATCTTTACATTCTATTCTGTCAAGTCATAATGTCAAACCGACCTCTGGGAACGACTGACCTAAATTTATATTCATCTTTAGTTCCAGTCTCCTAGAGGCCTAGGAATGGCCAATCTGACACAAACAAGATTGAAAACAGATTCAGAAAGGGAGGACCAATGGACAGCAGGCCAGAAATATCACTGAAACCAATGACAATTCTTCAGTCAGAAAGCAGAGCCTGGAAATAATTTGCTGTGCTAGCTCAGTTTCTGTTACAAACAGAATAAAATGGCATTTTAGAATGAAAAGAGGGTACTTTGTAGATCCGTTGCCAAAATCAGCAGACTCCACCTTTCTTCCAGCAAGTCTAGTAAATTTTTTTTCCACTGCTTGAGAATTATCCAGTGGAGGGATGAAGGTAAAATGTCTTTCAAAAGTGCAAATATAAACTGACATGAATGATAGCACAACGGAGTAGTTAAACCTGAAAGGCAGGAGGAATTTCTGGTTTTTGAAACATTAAAAAAAAGTGATCAAATGAAGTCTTTAAATTAGAAAAAGATTTGGCAGAGTAGACAAAGAGAATGCGCTATCAGCCGTGGTGGCATGAAAAAGAGGTGACATTATAATGTAATCATTGTTAAATCCATACAGAAATTCAGAAGATATGTCATTACCAGAGTACATGAGAATCAGAGTCATAGAGATGTATAGCACAGAAACAGACCCTTCGGTCCAACTTGTCCATGCTGACCAGATATCCTAAATTAATCTAGTCCCATTTGCCAGCATTTGGCCAACATCCCTCCTAAACCTTCCTATTCATATACTCATCCAGTTTCCTTTTAAGTGATGTAATTGTACCAGCCTCCCCCATTTCCTCTGGCAGCTCATTCCACACATTCACCACCCTCCGCGTGAAAAGGTTGTCCCTTAGGTCCCTTTCATCTCTCTTCCCCTCTCACCTTAAAAACTTATGCCCTCTAGTTTTGGGCTCCCCCTATGTTGGGAAAAAGACCTCGGTTATTTACCCTATCCAAGCCCCTCATGATTTTATAAACCTCTAAAGTCACCCCTTAGCCTCCAACGCTCCAGAGAAAATAGCCTCAGCCATTTCAGCCTCTCACTATAGCTCAAACCCTCCAGCCCTGGCAACATCCTTGTCAATCTTTTCTAAACCCTTTCAAGTTTAACAAATTCCTCCTTCTGACAGGGAGACCAGAATTGAATGTAACCTTCCAAAAGTAGCCTAACCAATGCCCTATACAGTTCGCTGGGATGGGTTGAGACAAACAGCAAAGATTCACTTAAGAGGAGATTGAATTAAAATCGGTAAAGATATGGAAATAAGGTTAGACCAAGAGAGTGTTCAGGTTAGGACAATAAAAACACTGGCACAGACCAATGGCATTGACTGGTCCATTTCTGTGTAGTAAGTTCTATATAAATCACAAGTTAGCAAAATATAACAAATCACTGCAAGTCCCAATAATTGAACAAGGAACAGACAATGAGGAAACTGCGAGAACATAACCAGAAAACAGCCATGTGTGAACGACAGCCGAAATACCTACATTAGCCAGTTTATAAAGGAACACAAGGGCCCTTGTGGCACACTACTAGTGTCCCTAACTCTTGGCCAGGAGGTCCAGGCTCAAGTCCCACCTGCAAAAGGTGTGTTTACATCTCTCAACAGGTTGATCAGAAAATGCCTACAAAAGGATCACATGCATCTTTCTTCAATAGACAGAGACACAGTTTGTTATAAGTAGTTCAAGGGCCAAATTCCACAAGCAGAAGGAAAGTTGAAGCGGAAGGTCTCCATGGAGTACTGGGCCTGAACCTGTGCCATTGGCATCATTCTGTATCACATTCTAGCCACCTGAGCTGATGATCAATACTGCATCCCCTAATCACTAACAAAGCTAGAATATTATGGAGGATAGACCAAGGGACCGTGAATTGAAAACCAGAGATTAAACCCTTCACTGAAAACAAAGAAAGACAACACTCAGTAACAAAGCGATGCAGATCACAGCTCAGAATAGAAATACAAACAGGTCTGAGCATTGTTAGTTGCCTGGCTTGTTATGCACTAACCAGAACTCAAAATATACAAGCTTGTCTAGACAATTTAAAGGAACATTTCTCCCAAAACAGTGTGAAAATAAGATATGCTACCAAAGCACTTTTGTCTCATTTCCATCTGGACAAAATTGCAAGAATACCAAATCTCAAAGAATCTGGCAATTCTGTCCCGATAAGTGCAAGACAAATGGTTCACAAAAACCATGTCTCTTTTCAGCATTACTCAAATTCTGTATTGCCAAGTGTCAATTTCACATCGTGGATCAATGCAAAGCTGACCCTGGCTAAAAAAGAAGCCACTCTTCCTCCAGCTCACAATCATTTTTTTTTTTTTAACAAGTTTACCAGCATTCACTCAAGGTCCATTAGATCGAGAGATGAGGAGAATCTGATGGTAGTTTCATAAACCCCACAGACACAAAGTAATGACAGACCTAAAATACAGTTGGTTCTGCTATAAACGCACATTTCTTCAACGTGAATTGGTTTTAACACAATTTAAGAATTTAGACCGCTATTTGTAGAAAACGAACTTTCTTTACCTGTATTGGATATAAACACAATTCTGGTCCCATTAGTTTAAATAGCACAGTTATTACCTGATTTTCTAATAACACAAGAACACAACTATCAAGTTATATCAGAACTGACTGTAGAATCATACCGCACAAGAGACCATTCAGCTCTTTGAAGGAATTGATCAATTAGTCTCACTTCCCCACTCCTTCATAAGCCCCAAAAATAGAACATAGAACAGTATGACACAGGAACAGGCCCTTTGGTCCACTAGGTCTGTGCCTTTATTCTTTATTCACTCACAGGATGAGGGTGTCACTGACTAGGCAGCATTTATTACCCGTCCCTAATTGGCCAGAAGGCGGTTCAGAGTCAACCACATATTTGTGGGTGTGGAGCCACATGTAGGTCAGACCAGGTGAGGATGGCAGTTTCCTTCTCTAAAGTACATTAGTGAATCAGATGCGTTTTTCCAACAACTGACAATGGATTCATAGTGATCACTAGATTCTTAATTCCAGATATTTTATCGAATTCAAATTCGACCATCTGCCATGGCAGGATTTGAACCCAGGTCCCCAGAATATTATCTGGGTCCCTGGATTAACAGTCCAGCGCGAATACCACTCGACCATCGCCTCCCTTATGATGTGCTGATCATGATGCTATTTTAAACTAATACAGTCTGGCTGCACATTGCCTGCTCATGCGTCTGTTTAAATGCCTCTTAAAATGTTATTGTATCTGCTTCTACCACCTTCCCCAACAGCATGTTTCAGCCACCTGAAACTTGCTGCACATTTCCTTTAAAAACTTTCCTCCTCTCCCCTAAAACCTATGCCCCCTAGTATTTAACAGTTCCACTCTGGGACCCTATCCATATTCCTCAATTTTCTATATTTCCTATCAGGTCACCCATCAGCATCCAAATGCCTCAGCAAAAACAATCCAAATTTGTCCAACCTCCTGTTTTAGCAAATGCACTCCAATGCAGACAGTATCCTGGTAAACTTCTCTTGCACCTCTCCACATCCTTCCTATAGTGCAGGGAATTGCGTACAGTACTCCAAATGTGGCTTGACCAAAGTCTTAACCAGTTGCAACATGGCATCCCAACTTTTATACCTAATGCCCCGACCAATAAAGGCAAGCATGCTTTATGCCTTCTTTCCACCTTATCCCCACTTTCAGGGAACTATGGACTTGGATCCTAAAATCCCTCTGTATATCATTGATCTTAAGGTTCCAGTCATTTACAGTATACTTCTTGTATTTGACCTCGCAAAATGCATCACCTCACATTTGTCTGGATTAAACGCCACCTGCCATTTCTTCACCCAACTTTCCAGCTGATCTACATTCTGCTGCATCCTTTAACACCCTTCCTCACCATCCACAACTCCACCAATTGCTGGTCATCTGCAAACTTACTAATTAGACCACTGACATTTTCATCCAAACTAAATGTTTTCTTTTCAAGTATATATCGAATTCCCCTTTGCAAATTCACTAGGTAATCTGTTTCCATCGCCCTTTCAGGCAGGGCATCTTAGATCATAGCAAATTGCTGCATTAGTCATGAACATTCCAATTCTCCTCTAGATATTCCGGTGAGTGTAGGTAGGGAGTTAGGAAGGGGATAGGTCAGTCCAGGGAGGACGGACAGGTCAAGGGGGCGGGATGAGGTTGGTCGGTAGGAGATGGAGGTGCGGCTTGAGGTGGGAGGAGGGGATAGGTGGG
>NC_063360.1:31529038-31562585 GCF_021869965.1 Rhincodon typus | reverse complement strand
CTGGCTCCATCCCCGCCTCTTCGACCTGTTTGTTTCCTCTCCACCTATCCTCTCCTCTATCCCTCTTCAATGCGCCTCCCACTCTCTCCCTATTTATTTCAGAACCCCCTTCCCCTCCCCCTTTTCTGAAGAAGGGTCTAGGCCCGAAACGTCAGCCTCTCTGCTCCTACGATGCTGCTTGGCCTGCTGTGTTCATCCAGCCCTGCACCTTGTTGTCTCGGATTCTCCAGCATCTGCAGTTCCTACAATCTCCTCTAGATATTCTTTGTCAATCAACTTAAAAAGTGTATCCTCCAGTTGCCATCCTTTATGCAAATGGAAACATTTCCAACACCCCCACCACTTCCTCCATCTACCCTAACAACCCTTAAAACATAGAATTAGCAGGGATAAGCCACGTGGCCCAGAAAGCCCACTCTTCCATTCAACATGATCATGATCATCTCAATGCTGTAACCACCTAGCCCCCCATATCACCATTGATAGGCACTGGATACAAGTTCAATAACAGTTTTCAAAAATAAAGTGGATAAATACTTGAAGCAAAAAACTCCAGAGATGTAGGGAAAGAGAAAGACTAAATGGATTACTCTTCAAAACAGGTGGCATTGATTTGATGGACGAAATAGCTTGCTTTTGTGCAGTACCACTTCATGATTAATATATAAAATACACACACAAACATACAAGTCCCCACGCACAGAATACGCTACTTAAAAAGTCAAACCACTTTACTGGAAAGTGTCTGTGCTTGCATGGTTTGTTTGATTCTCTGCAACATCTATGTCCTTTAACAACAACTAATTTGTTTCTCAATTTCAAAGTGTGAAGGGGAGGTATGTGGCATATCTGTTATCTACAAGGGGTTAGAAAATAAGCAATACGTGTTAGCATGGCCAGCCCTTTAACCGTTAACAACAAATCAAGGACAAAGGCAGAACCAAAACATCAACTGACAGCACAAAAATCAAAACCGAAAATGCTTAGCGAGTCAGATAGCATCTGTGGAGAGACCAAAGCAAAATTAGTTTCTAAGGTTTTGGAGTAGATTTGTAGCTCGGGTTGTGGGTGTTGAGGTTGGTTGGCTCGCTGAGCTGGTTTGTTGTTCCGCAGACGTTTCGTTACCGTGCTGGGACAGAGACCAGCACGAGAATCCCTGGAAGCATGGCACTCCACAAAGCATGCTATTAATAAACACATTGAACTCGACCCCATATACATTCCACTACGGAGGAAACCCGGAAGTGAGGCAATCCATCGCAACGGACCCCAGAGTTTAAAAGCCAGGCGGGAAAACACACCGACGCTCCATCAGAGGCTGCACTGAGGATGTTACCAAGCACGGTAACGAAACGTCTGCGGAACAACAAACCAGCTCAGCGAGCCAACCAACCTCAACAAAATTAGTTTCACGGATTGTCTTTTCACTCAAAGCTTTACCATGTGATCTGGTGATCACGCTCAGCATGATCTGTTTTTATTTCATAATTCATGCAGCAACAGTCTTTTCTTTCTCAAAGCACACAAGCTGCAACAAAACTGCTGAATTGCTTACACTGATGATTCATTTTTGGTTTGAATGCTAGAAATTTCAGAACGAGAGAATTGAATACATATTTGATAAAAGGGAGAAATCTGCTGGGACAGAGCAGAGGAGTCTCATAGTTGGAAATTTCTTTCACAGAGCTGCTACAAGTACAAGAATAAAGGGGCAAACCATTCAGGACTGAGATGAAGAGGAATTTCTTCACTCAGTTGTGAGCCTGTGGAATTTTCTACTACAGAAAGCTGCTGTGGCCAATTCATCAGATTTATTTAAGGGGAAATCAGGACATGGCCTTTGTGGCTAAAGGGATCAAGGGGCATGAAGAGAAAAGCAAGAGTGGGTTACTGACATTGCATGATCAGCCACGATCATTGGAATGGCGGTGCAGGTTCAAAGGGCTGAATGGCCCACCCCTGCATCTATATTCTATGTCTCAAAGTACAATGGGCTGAATAGCCTGTAAAAATTGGTCTTTAAATTTGCATTTTTTGTATATTGAACAGAAATGGAAAAGAACTTCTTGTTTTAAAAACAAAAATGGTGAAAAATTGCTGCATTTTTTGAAAGCAAGTAGCCTGACACACATTGTAAGTGCTGATTAGACAGGTGCAGGTTCAGGGAGTAGTGGAAAGTTTACAGGTGAGCTGGAGCCAATTCAATACAGGTAAGTATGAGGTATTGCATTTTGGCAAGTCAAACCAAGGTAGGACTTATACAGTGAATGGTAAGGTCCTGGGGAGTGTTGTGGAACAGAGGGAACTAGGAGTACAAGGACACAGTTCATTGAAAGCAGTGTCACAGGTGGACAGACTGGTGAAGAAGGCATTTAGTATGCTGGCCTTCATTGGTCAAGGCATTGAGTAAAGGAGTTAGGATGTCAAGTTACAGTTGTACAAGTCATTGGTGAGGCCGCACTTGGGAGTATTGCGTACAGTCTTGGTCACCCTGATATAGGAAAGACATAGTTAAACTGGATAGTGTGCAAAAGAAGATATAGGAGGATGTTGCCAGGACTAATTGGCCTGAATTATAGGGAGAGGTTGGCCAGGATAGGACTTTATTCCTTGGAACGTAGGAGAATGAGGCTTTACCTTATTGGGGTGTATAAAATCATGAGGGGCATGGATAGGATGAATGCATGTAGACTTTTTCCCCCAGGGATGGGGAATTGAAAACTAGAGAGCATAGGTTTAAGGTGAGAGGGGATAGATTTAAGGAGGACCTGAGGGGCAACTTCTTCACGCAGAGAGTGGTGCATATATGGAATGGGCTGCCAGTGAAAATGATTGAGGCAGGTACAATAGAAACATTTAAAAAACATTTGGATAGGTGCATGGATGACGAGGGTTTAGAGGGATATGGAGCAAATGCAGGCAATTGGAACCAGCTGAGTGGGCACTATGGACCAGTTTAGGCCGAAGAGCCTGTTTCCATGCTGTATTACTTTATGACTCAAGTTCTCAAGGAGCTGGAAAATGCTCTGTGATACTCTACAGTAAAGAAAGATGCTAGGGAAATAGAAATTCTCTCTTTATTCCTCCACATAGCTAGTTGGAGACAGTGCTTTCAACTAACACCACATTACATTTGTCGCAAATCGTCAGGTCAATCAAGTTTCTTGGATCTTAAAATGGTACAATTGTAAACAGGACAATGACAGGGCACTTTTAAAATTAAAAAAGGTGACTCCTCTGACAGCCACTCAGGATTGAAAGAACATAGTAGCCTTCCAAATTTCAGAGCCTCCTTGTTTACTGATAATTTCGCTTACTTGCTGTGCTGACACCAAGCTGGCTGCAGGGAGTGCACAGACTCCAGATGTGCTCCAGTAAACTTACCAGGAGTCAGTCATACCTGATGTTAAGGTAAACAGAAACTAGGAGAGACCTACATAGGACAAACAGGCTGTTACGTGCTCCTTGGCCAATTACCCCAACCTTAAGTTGTTCAGAAAAGGCAAAAAAAGTGTGTGCACACACTTGCTTTTATCTCCCCATTGTGGACCACACACTGAACCCAATTTCCTAAGCTGGTGACAATACACAGGCATTATGGGTTGTGACAGCTTTGGTTCAGACAACGCGTCTTTGGGAAAAGCCTTCCTGCCACTTGCGTTCAAAGAAGCATACAACATCTACCGATTATAATTTCTTTCCTTATGTGGCTCGACAACTCCCATCACTCAGTTCCACAGACTGTAATCAGCACATATTGATAATAAACACTAAAACAAAATCAAAATTATTGTTAAGGCAAGTCATAGTAAAATGCTGCACACTTAGAAATATGGTCAAGATATAGAATGAAGACACTACCTTGGAATCCATCTAAAGTGTAATGATCAAAGTGCCTTCTCAAGCTCAAGTAGAAATCCCAACTGATGCAAATTAAAAACATTACCTTAAATGCTCAAGTCCATGAGTCAACAACTCAAAACCTTAGACTGACACTAAACTGGCAATTACACAGGAGTGGCACTTAGCACAGCTGAAGCAAGGCCTATGACACATGCAGAACCATGATGCTTTTCCAGTCATTGCACCATGACCACCTGCATATCCCAACACACTTCTAGAGGCCTACAATATTCAAGGATGTATCCTCCCAATTCAAAACAATTATTACCATGAAATTTCAAGTGTTAGCATTGGAAAAGAAATGCATTACTCATACAGCAAGAATACCAGTAAGGCGTTAAAAACAAATATCAGCTCACCTCTGGTCCCCTTGGATATTCTCAGACCGCCTGGGTTCTATTGACCTTAGTTGGAAAACATATGACTGCACAGCATGGAGCTGAGCCAGAACAAGGACAGCTCTTCAATTTAACTTATGTCTGGCCGCCTAGCATTCACAATATTACCATCAACCTCTGCATTTCTCAGTTAGAGAGTGCATAAGAATCAGGACACACCAGGCCACAGCTGTGACTCTGGAGGTGGGACACCAAAGGGGGTTTCTTTTTGTAACAAATGTGTTAAGCTGCAGCTAATGGCATTTCCAAAAGTTGTTTTAATGTTCTAACACTCTTTCCCTTGACAAATACAAAATTTTCTTTATTTCTTTTTCACCTCATGAAATAATACCCACTGTTGTATACAAGGTGCTGGATGAATTCAACAGTCCCACACCTTCAAACTGCCACCGTTGGGAGGGCTGTGCCTTAAGTAAGGCATTTGGACCCGATGCGGCAACACTTACATTAATTTCCAAATACAAGAACAAGACTTGGGTAACACTGTACCAAAAGATTCAAACATTACAGCTTCAGACAGATAAATATATTAGAAACACAAGCATTTCTGACTTAAGCTATTTGGTCAGAACCTGTAGCAACCCCTCCACCTACCCTAGCCACAGTGACCCCTACCCTTCACTGCTCTCCCACCCTCATTCCCAAGCACACAATAAGTCAATGCTATGGAAAGATCCTTTGGCCCAATCAAGCACCCTGCTGACTATCCAACTATAAAATCCCCAATGTTTTGACCCAATCAGAGATTGGGTGAATTAGGTTGAGTTGGCACCTGTTTTTACACTCCATCAAAGGTAGATGGAGTCAGAATCATACAGCGCAGAAACAGACCCTTTGGTCCAACAGTCCACGCCAAACAGGTTTTCAAACTAAACTATTGCCCACTTGCCTGTGCTTGGTCCATATCCCTCCAAACCTTTCCTATTCATGAACATAGCCAAATGTCTTAAAATGTTGTAACTATACCTGTGTTCAGCACCTAAAGTTAGAGGCGTGCAGTATGGAAACAGTCCCTTCGGTCCAACTCATCCATGCCGACCAGATATCCTAAGTTAACCCAGTCCCATTTGCCAGCATTTGGCTCACATGTCTCTAAATCCTTCCTACGCACATACCCTTTCAGAGGACTTGTAAACATTGTCATTATACCAGCCTCCACCACTTCCTCTGGCAGCTCATTCCATACACGCACCACCCTCTGCATCAAAAAAGTTGCCCCTTGGGTCCCTTTTAAATCTTTCCCCTCTCACCTTAAACCTATGCCCTCTAGTTTTAGACTCCCCACCCTGGGGAAAAGACCATGCCCCTCATGATTTTATCAACCTCTGTAAGGTTACCTCTCAGCCTCCAATGCTCCAAGGAAAATAGTCCCAGTCTATTCAGCCTCTGCCTGTAGCTCAATTCCTACAACTCTGGCAACATCTTTGTAAAGCTTTTCTGAACCCTGTCAAGTTTCACAACATCCTTCCTACAGCAGGGAGATGAGAATTGCACACATTATTCCAAGAGTGGCCTAACCAATGTCCTGTACAGCTGCAACATGACCTCCCAACTCCTATACTCAATGCACTGACCAATAAGGGCAAGCACACCAAACACCTCTTCACTATCCTATCTACGTCCAACTCTACTTTCAAGGAACTATGATCCTGCACTCCAAGGTCTTTCTGTTCAGCAACACTCCCCAGGACCTTACCATTAAGTGTACAAGTCCTGCCCTGATTTGCCGTTCCAAAAATGCAGCACTTCCTCTGGCAGTTCATTCCACACACCAACCACTGTGCAAAAAAAGTTTCCCCTCATGTCTTTTTTAATATCTTTCTCTTCGCACCTTAAAAATACACCCCCTAGTTTTAAGGCCCTTGTCATTCAGCTCATCTATAAACCTCACGACTTTATAAACCTCAAGCTCACTCCCCAACCTCGCACGCTCTAGTGAAAAAAGTCCCAGATTTTCCAGTCTATTTTTAAATCTCAAACCCTCCATTCCTAGCAACATCCTGGTAAATCTATTCTGAACCTCTCCAGTTTAATAATATCCTTCCTCTAACAGTGAACCCCAGAAAAGGCCCCACCCAGATCCTATACAACCTCAACATAACTTCCCAACTCGTACATTCATTGATCTGAGCAATGACAATTGGAACTCTCATCTCTGCAAGCTGGTTTGTCTGACGACTCCCTGTTTCCAATTAAGAGGGTTCGATATTTATTTTAGTTGTATTTTTCTCTAACTCCAACATATATATCCTGTGACATTATTTTCCAGACTACTTTTGAACTAATAAAGTCTCAGCCTTTAGCCAGATTCCCAGCTGCCTGAGTAAAGGAAATATAAAAAAAATTACTGCATTTTTCATTGTTGTCATCGGCTGTAATGATACCAAGTGTAATGAACACGGCAGTGTATACCAGCCAAAATCAACCTGTCAGCACAGTTCTTGTGTGCCACATTTCTCAAACTGTCATCCTCAGTGATAGGTCTGCATGTCTCATCCTTCATGGAGACAAAATCCAATTTCACCAGTTAAGGGAACGACAGACATGTGGCTAAGCCATGACTTTGCTCGTAGCTCTCTGGTCTTGGACTCACACTCCAGAGACTCGACTCTCACAATCCAGACTGATCCTCTCGTGCATTAGTGCAACTTCATTATCAGAGATACTGTCTCTCTGATGTCAAATCAAGGCTCCCATCTGTGACACATTAGGTGGATGCAAAAGGTGTCGGGACATTGTTTGAGAATGCACTTGAGACTTCTCCCTAGTGTCCTGGTCAATATTTAAATTTGGAAAAAGATTATCTGGATCATCTGCAAACTGCTGCTTGTAGGACCTTACAGTGTACAGATTGGCTGTCGTTCCTACTATGTTAAAACAGCGATTATACCTCACTTATAATAGTTACCTGCAAACACTTTGGACAAATGAAGGTGTGAGAAACACTTATAAATGTATGTCTTTCTTGGATCTCCAACTGCATTAAGTAACATTACATAGGTTGGCAACATGCCACTCAATATATTGGCACAAGGCTCATGTGAAACTGGAGACTAGTCTGGAGGGCTTTTTTTCAGAAAAGAATGGCAAGATGATTGGCGTTGGCACATGTATAGCTCAACACTGCTGTGATTCAACACAGAGAAAATGGTGTAAATAGGACAGAGGTAGACTTCTCAAAGACTGGCAATGGTCCAGCTGCCATCACAATAGTGTGTCCTTGGATTTGGCTCTGACAATTGTAGAACACTGATTTAGTTGGAATTAATTAGGAAAAAACAATCTTTTAAAAAGGTCAATGTAAAATAATTTTACATCAGTGATTCACGGTCCTGACAGAAGGTGGATTAAGGTCATCAGTCTGGCATTTTGGAAGTAATTGTAAAAGACTTGCATTCATTCACAACTGTACCACATCCATCAGCGAAGTCCCAAGTACTAACTACAACAGATGACCTTTTGGTTGTTATGCAATTTGAGCACAGTGTGATCTCACAAACAGCAAATGGGCACACACACCAATTAATTAGTTGGTTGTGGGATGAATATTGGCCATGTCACCTGGAGAATGACTATTTCTTTTCTCAACAGCACTGTGTTATTTTAACCTCCACTTGAATCAGTGAAAGACAAGAATTATCGGTGTGGGGTTGGGGTGGGGGTGGTGGTGGAGGAGGAGGTGGTGGCGAGGAATGGATATTACTATCCTTTGGATACAATTGTATCTCCAATTACACAGCACTCTCCGAGTACTGCATTTGGCAAACAGCCTCAAGTCAAACAAAACAGTGGTCAGAAAACTCCGCAGATGTGGCAGTATCTGTGGAGATATAGTTAATAGTTCTTCAGAACTCATCTGACCATTTAAAAAGCAAAAGGGTCTCTAGACTCTCACAGATGCTGCCAAATGTACCGAGTCCCTCCAGCACTTTCTGTTTTTGTTTGTTTCAGATCTCCAGCATCTACAGTTGTTTTATTGGATCACCAAGTCCTGAGTTAGGGTTCGAAACACAAAGAAAAGCTCTTTTTAAAACATAGTGTACTCTAGATCCTGACTGTTCACTAAGAATGTGGTGGAGGTAGATTTAATTGTGGCTTTTAAAAGAGAGAGACGGACAAGCACCAGAAGAGAAGATGAATTGCTATGCTACGAGGAAAGGGCAGAGAACACACAGAACATTTGTTTAACATCTCAGTACAAGAAAGGCCAGCTGATGTTCTGCTCATTATCTTGGTACAGTCACGAATTTACAGAATCTTTTAACTGACATAACTTACTGGGTCTCAGCATGATGGGGTAAGGGTCAATGACTTACAGATCATTGCACTGTTATTACCCATTCTGAAAACACTTGCCAGCCACAGCTGATGTTATCATGCAAGTGACTTGACTGGTTTCTGAATGTTGCCAAAACAAAAAAACAAACTTGTGTATCAAATTCTGCCATCCATTTACATGGATGAAGAGGTGGCTAAAATTTGTTGAGCACTTCTCTTATCTTGGCAGCCATCTCTCTGATAAGATGACCATTGACAAGGAGATCCAATAGTGGATTAGCTGCACCAGCTCAGCCCCTTACAAACTACAACCAGTAGGACAACAAAGACCTTTAGGAGTCAACTAAACTAAGGTGACATAAAGCAGTGGGTCTGTATTTTTTTGTTTAAACATTGCTCCTTAATTAAATAATAGGATGACATTTGCAAATTTCCAATTTGCAGGAATGATTCTAGACCTTGTTACCAAGGCTGGAGGGTTTGAGGAGAGGCTGGATAGGCTGGGGCTATATTCCCGAGAGCGTAGGAGGCTGAGGGGTGACTTTATAGAGGCTTATAAAATCATGAGAGGCATCGATAAGGTGAATAGCCAAGGTATTTTTCCCAGGGTGGTGAAGTCCAAAACTAGAGGCATAGGTTTAAAGCATGAGGGGAAAGATTTAAAAGGGACCTGAGAGGCAAATTTTCATGCAGAGAGAGAGTGGTGCATAAATGGGAAGAACTGGTAGAAGAGAGTACATTTATGTCATTTAAAAGATGTTTAGACAGGTACATGAATTCGTAAGGTTTAAGAGGGATATGGGTCAAATATGACCAGTTCAGTTTAGGAAACCTGGTTGGCATGGACAAGTTGGACCAAAAAGGGTCTATTTCTATGCCGTATGACTCAAATGGTTACCAATGCATTTATTATCTCTATAGCCACCTTCTTTAACACTTGTGGTCTGCTGTGTTGCAAAGTCAGTGTTAAATCAATTTATAATGCTTACACTGTTAACGTAGTGACTTTCTCTCTACCGTTCCCTGTCCATACTGGCATGCTCCACCTCTTTTCAGCCAGGGCCAACCCTTTAGAACTCCATCCTTAAACTCCTCGAAAAGTCAATCAAAAATCCACCTATTCATCCGAGGTTTTGGAAATCTTTCCTTGTAACTCCTTTCATTTCTCTACCTCTGCTATCTTTAATTATAAAGCATCATGATGCATTGACAATATCCAAGTAGAGGAAATAAACACTTGCAATGTTGCTGCAAGCAAATTTGTCAAATCCATCAGCATCATCTCACCATGACCCTGGCCACTGAATAACAGTCTCACTCAGGTAAAATTCAATAGACATTTTGATCAAGAACTATATATTTTAATTTTTTAAAAAAATAACAGAGGATAAGCCCTGGTTATCAGTAACATATTTCACTCTTATAGATGTTGGTCTTGTGAATTGTATGGTAATACAATGACCTTTCTAAAGGATGTGGTTTGCTGAGTAGCTGGTTTATACAGTGTAACATTCTACATGTCCTCAAGACACAGTGCCTATAGGCCTCAGGCAAGTGTATGATTACAACTGGCTCAGAAAAAAATATGCATTTCATAATCCTCCAAGAAATGTGCTGGGGTTTTCGTTGCTACGCCTATGCTTATGTAAAACATAGGTCTGTTTAATGGAAAACATTCCTGCAGAAGTAAAATTATGCACTATCAAAGCAAAATGTAGAAAAGTCTCTCTGCTTGTAAAGATAATTTCCTGTTGCTCTGATGCTATTCTCTTATCATCTCTTGACTCACCCATGTCTATACCTTAAACTTAGAATCCAAAGTGTTTGACTTTTACAGCTCTTGTAATGTTGTTTGGAAAATAAGTTATGTTTCTGCAGTGTCTTGCCGATACTTGCTTCTCAACCACCACTACTATGCCAGATGATTTGGCCATTATCACATTGCTGCTTGTATTAGGTTTTCAGAAAAACAATGCAGCAGGAGTAAGCAATTCAGCCCCTTCAGTCTGTTCCTTTATTCAATAGAACCATGACTTCTCATTTTGGCCTCAACTCCATTTTCCTGCCGACTGTCTATGACCCTTCCACCCAGTACTAATTAAAAATCTGTGCCTCCTCAAGTTTACCATGTAGTAAATTCCACAGATTCATTCCCCTTTGAGAGAAGTAATTTCTCCTCATCTGTTTTTAATCCATTACCCCTTATCTGAAAGCAATGACCCATCGTTCCCGATTTCCACAAATGGAAACATCCTCTCTACATCTACTTTTTCTAATCCCTTCTAGCATCTTGTATACCTCACTTTATTCTCCTCTCATCATCTAGTGTAGTCATGTTGGTTGAGAGACAAGTGTTGCAGGGTCCTAATTTATTTTCCAACCAACATTACAGGAACTGTAAAAGTCATAGACTTTGGATTCCAAGTTTAAGGTACAGACATGGACTAGTCATGAGCCGATAAAAAGAAGAAATTATAACCTTTGGGATGTCCTGGGATCATTAACAGGAAGAAAATCAGTCACACGAGTACACAAACATCAACTAGCAACAAAAAGACACAACCAATACTCACTCATCTCCATCCATATGGATAAGGAAAAACCACCAGTTTGATTGGAACACCACCAGGATCCTGGGACAGGCCAAGCAGAGACAAGCACGGGAATTCCTAGAGGCCTGGTTCTCCACTAAGAAGGCCATCAACAAACACACAGAGCTAGACCCTATATATACTACACTGGGAAGGAAAACCGGAAAGGAGGTAACCCAGCTCAACAGACACCAGACGACTTTAATTGGCAGGCGGGAAAACAACAGTTCTTCAGAGGCCGCACTGATGATTTTACCCAACAGGGTAACGAAATATCTGCAGAACAACGAACCAGCTCGGTGAGCCAACCACCATAAAAGCTCTAGATCCAACAAGACTTATATATAAAGATCAGTCATTGTACACAGATCTTACATTAAGCAATCTGAAACGTAATAGTGACTTAGCATGCAGCATAATATGCTCATTACTAGGCTTCATTCAAGGGAGATCAGAGGCTAGGAATCCTGCAGCGAGTCTCACCTCTGACTTTCCAAAGTCTGTCCACCATCTACAGGGCAAAGTCAGGAATGTGATGGAATGTGACAGAATACTCCCCACTTGTCCGAGAGAGTGTGGATCCGACAACATTCGAGAAGCTCGAGACCATCAATGACAAAAACAGCCCACTTGACTGAAATCACATCTACGAACATCCACTCCCTCCAGTACCAACACGCAGTAGCATTAGCATGTACCAGCTACAAGACACACTGCACGAATTCATCAGGATGTTTAGACAGTACCTTCCATATACAGCATCATATTACAGAAAAATCGTTCTATTGAAATAGTGGGGCTTCTGGGAAAAGTGGGGTTGCGGCAGACCACCAAAAAAAAACACTCAAAAGCCTAATACAAAGGATAGCACAATTTGAATAAATGTTTAATTCATATCAAATCATGAAATAAAAAAGTAAATTTAACACATTACCTTAGAAAAATGTCAAAATTACTTGATGGGAGAGGAGGGTGTACTGTACGTCTCACAGAAAGCACTTCACAACAAAGCCCGCGAAATTATCATGTGAGGCCAGCGCAGAGACTCTTTCGGTGCTAACATTGTTTCAGGGCTTGTGTCATGGATATGTACAATCATGTGATGTCAACACGTACTCATCCATGCAACGACAGAATCACGCTATAGCCAACACAAATTCGCATTTTAGAAATAGTGTTCCCCTATTTGTCAACTGTGTTACAGCCAATTCATGTTGACAGAACACACGTGATAGCGGGACCAACTGTATACAACCATTTCCATTTAGAAAGAAAAGAACAGCAGGTGCATGGGGAAACCGCCATCAGCGAGCTCTCCTTCAAGTCACTCACTACCTTGACTTGGAAATACATCACCATTCCTTCGGTTTTGCTGGGTTATGCAGCCAAGTCATGCAGACTGTAAAGTTCCCTGACACGATTTCCAGAATACCCCACATTAGGTTTGCTTTACAAACCTAATGCCTTTATAACCTCTAGGACTCAATATTGAATTCCACAACTTCACAGCCTGGCCTCTATCTCCTTCCATTGTTCTCCCTCCACCCCATCACATGCCTCGTTTGTGCCTTGTTTATATTGCGGTTGGCCAAGAGAACCCATTTTTACCCTTCCACACCATAGTTTACACCATTTTACATCTGCATTTCTCTTTCACCCTAATTGGCAACCTTGATCTTTCTCGTCAGGCCTCCACACCATCTGTTCCCCTTGCCCCTCCTCTACCTCTCTCAAAAGTATAAAATTCACCATTTTCCAACCCTTTTCAGTTCCGAAGAGTTATTGCAGACTTGAAACATCAATTCTGTTTGTCTCTCCAGAGATTTTGCCAGACCTGCTGAGTTTCTGCAGCACACTGTGTTTATCATCTTCAGGTCATCACTGGGGCCTGGGTGGGTATAAGAAAGTACTGGAGCTGCCTGAGGTGTCCCTCCCAGTCAAACAACCAGCTAACACGCCCCGTCTGTAGCCACTCATGAAGGAGTGACTCCTGGTTCCCACACTGCAAAACAAATTACACGTCACACTTTACAGCACTTGGGGAGCAATGGTTTCTCAATGTAACCCCATTTTAATGCTTCATACTAGTTGTGACACCAGAGTGAAATGTGGCACCAGGTGAAGGGTGTGGGTGAGAAGGAAATCAGGTGGGAATAGTCACACATCAGGAGGTTCTACAGGCACATAATTGTTTGGCCCCCTTTTGTCCCCCCCGCTTTATCATCATTTTATAGGCTCTGCTCCCATTGCATTGGGTCATTCCCATATCCACCACCATTTGAAGGGGCCTCACAGCCAATCTCAGGACTCTCACTGCTCCACAGTCACCAATGCTGCACAAAAGCCATAATGCTCATCGCAGGATGATCCACAGCTTGGGAACCTCTGCTTTAGTCTCAAAATGTTAGCACTTCTTCAAATGTTTATTACAGCTCCCCATGTTGGTCATGGAAACAGCACGTGGCTACAATGAATGTGGACAAATACACACACTCATAACAATTAGTCGTTAGCTTTTTATGATGAAAAACGACATAATACTGACACTTGCCAGAGGACCTGGCTACAGGCTGGTACTTCAACCGAACTGTACTTCAACCAAGAGTCAACAAGGGAAGGAAATCAGCACAAAAAGGGGAGGAAGAATAATTAGACAAAGCTCTGAGCGGAAAAAAAAACAACTGTATGAATACCTGTAAAAGTATAAACAAAATACAACATACTTCCTCTGTAAAGAGCAATTAAAAAAAGTGGCCAGCACAGTCTGAATCATATGCAATAGCAATCCATCTAAACTGCACAATTTCATCATTGAGACATCCTGTTAATCAAACTCCACACATACAATAAACAGAAAATGGTACTGACATAGCCCCGTGCTCTGAAACATGTACCAAACAACAATGAGCTCATCCCAATTGTCCTTGAGCCGAGTGGTTTGCTGGGTACATTTCAGAGGGCATTTAAATTCAATTAATTATTGAACCTCGGGCTGAAAACTGGTCTCAGTAGCCATCAAACATGCTTCAATGGTAATATCTTCTGAAGCTCATGATCACGTCACACTCCAGAATCTTAAACCCATAATCTATGCTGACTCTTCAGTGTAACATTGTTGAATACTAACCAAGGTTTTTCACTCAACCATACACGAAAATGGGGCCATTATCTCGATCTTACACATTGGATTCTGCTCAGCCCAAACTGCTTGGTACATAACAAGAATGACCACATTTCTGAAGTACATCAAGAGCTAAGAGAGTTTTGGTATGCTTCGAGATTATGGAAGCTATTACTACTGCTGCAAATGGTTCGATGGTCGTGCGGTATTTAATGGTATTTGATGAGTAAACCAGAAACCAAAGCTAAAACAGATGAGTTAAGGGTGTGGATTGACACATGGAATTGCAATGCTGTTGCCAGAGGAGTGGTTGGAGGGGGGTCAGGACGAATAGCTCAACATTCTGGAGTTCAGGATTTTCAGGCAGGACATGGAAGGGTGTAAAAGATGTGGTGGTGTCGCATTATTATTTAAAGGAGACAGCCCAATTTTTAAATTCCTCTCTGGCCACAGGGGAGGTGCCAGAGGACTGAAGGACAGCGAATATGGCTCCACTTTACAAGAAGGGTGGCAGAGATAAACCAGAGAATTAGAGGCCAGCGAGTCTCACATCAGCAATAGGGAAACTGTTGGATATGATTCTGAAGGAGAGAATAAATCTCTACCTGGAAAGGTTTGGTTAAGGATAGTTAGCATGTCTTTGTCACAGGGAGGATATGCCTCACAAAAGTTAGAGAAGTGACCAGGTACTTAGATGAGGGTAGTGCAGCTCATGCAGCCTATACAGGTTTCAGCAAAAACTTCGATGAAGTCCCAAGTGAGGGACTGATAAAGGTAACAGCTCATTGGATCCAGGGTAACTGGCAAGCAGTAACAAGATAAAGGAGTATTCAAATGAATGACAGAGCACTGGGAAGCTCAGAGGAACAGAGGAATATTGGGTATTTGGCTACAGATCACTGGAGGAAGCAGGAAAGATTAATAGGTTGATTAAGGCAATATACGGGACAATTTATTAATTGCGGCATAGATTATAAGAATACGGAGATTACACTGGAGTTGTTAAAAAAAAACAAACTTTGGTTAGGCCACAGCTGGAGTGCTGTGTGCAGTTCTGCTCACCACGCTGTAAGAAGGATGTGATTGCACTCTAAGGGGTGCGAAGGAGACTCACCAGGATGTTGCCTGGGATGGAGCATTTTAGATGTGAAGAGGCTAGATAAGCTTAGGTTATTTTCTCTGGAGCAGAGAAAGGGGAGGGCGATCCCAATTAAAGGTCTATAAACAATGAGGGCCATGGACAGGGTGCACAGAAAACAGTTCCTCCCTTAACTGAAGTGTCAGTAATAAGGGGGCATAATTTTATAGTGATATGCAGGACATTTAAAGAGGATTTGAGGAAATTTGTTTTGACCCAGAGGGTGGTGGGGATCTGAATGCACTGCCGGGGTTGGGGATGTAGTTGTGGAGATGGGAAGCCTCAACCCTTAAAAGTTCTTGGATAGACACTGGAAAGGTCCTCACAATCAAAGCTATTGTATCTACCTTCACCAGCAACACATTCCAGACACTTACCACCCACTATATAAAGAAAAAACAAACTTACATCCTTTTACTTTATAAGTTAATTTACTTTATACTTTAAGTTATGATACCCTGTAATTGATATTTCTTCCCTGGGAATAAAGATTCCCAGTATCCATTCTGTCCGTGCCGCGCAAAATTTTGAGAAGTTCTATCAGGTCACTCCTTCAGAGGGACTGGGAGGTTGGGAGAGTGAACAAAAACATGGCAGATGGAATGTGGGAAAATGTTAGGTTATGCACTTTAGCAGGAAGAACAGAGGAGCTGATTATTCAAATAGAGAAAGATACTCAGAAGCTGCAAGAGAGAGGGGCATGTGGGGGGCCTCAGGCATAAAAACCACAGGTTCAGCAGGTATTGTGTAGACAAATAGAACTTTTTTCTTTATTTCAAAGGAAAAGTAGCAAAAATAGGGAAACCTTGCCAAAACAATGCAAGGAATTAGTCAGATCACATCAAGAATACGGAGAACAATTATGGCCCCCTTACACTGGCATTGGAGGCAATCCAGAGATGGCTCAGTGGGTTGATCCCTGGTATAGAGAATAAAGGTTGAGTAGGCTGGCCCTGTACTCATTAGAATTTGGAAAAGCGAGAAGAAACCTCATTGAGGCACCTAAGATTCCAAAGAGCTTGACAGAGTAGCTGTTGAGAAGTTGTTTTTTTCTTGTGGGAGAAACAAGGAAGAAGACAATCTTCGAATAAGGGGTCACCAGTCAGAACAGAGTATAAAGAATTTCAACTCTCAGGAGAGTAGTAAATGTCTGAAATTCTTTACCACAGAGGGCTGTATCTAAAAATATATTCAAGGCTGAAGTAGACAGATTTTTATATCAGTAAGGGGAATCAAGGACGATACAGAAAAAGGAGAGTGTAGTTAAGGACTATCAGATCAACCTTGATCTGACAGCAGACTCAGTGGGCCAAATGGTCTCCATCTGCTCTTGCATCTTCTGGTCCAACAGGCCTCCAACACACTAGTACGATACAGAATGTAAAAATGACTTACAAAAGGGATTGTGTTGTGAAATTGTATGGTCTCAATCTAATAACAAATGCACAAGATCATCAGCACAAAGCTGTGTCTAATTCAGCCCTAATTATAGATCTTGATAAAAGCTACGCTAAATGTTAGGCCATGTATCACTGCTCTCCCACACCACCCCCACTTCTCCAAATCCCCAATCCACAGTATATTTATTATGGTGTTACCTCATTAAAAAGGTGAGCACATTCCATAATTCTGTCTTTACTTTATAAAATAAAAAAGAATTCTTAGGCTCAAAGAGATAAGACTGGCCCTGCGTTTTATGAGTTAACTCCAAATTTTCAGTATTCCTCTGCATCTTCCCAGCCGGTGGGTAGAGGATTGGTATGGGGGTAGTGGAAGACAGAGTGGCTCCCATCACCCCAGGGGAACGGCCAATTAGTGTCATGAGATCATTTAAGGCCACCAGAGCAGGCCTTGGTTTAACATCTCTCACTAAAGGGAAGTACCCTGGTCAATGCAGCACTCCCACAGTTCTAGACGGTGGTGAAAATAAAACAATGCTGAAAATCACAGCAGGTCAGGCAGCATCCATGGAGAGAGCGAGAGCGAACATGGAGTCTAGATGACTCTTCAGAGCTGACATGAAGTGTGAAGGGGTTGGCATTTCTGCAATCATGGAGTAGGAGGGGAAGGTGGAGTTCTGGGAGAGAAAGGTTGTTGCTATTGCAGATTAAGTGATTGGAATATGACAATGACAGAACAATGGTGTGTCTAACTGCCATGCTGGGAAAAAAACAGTCCCACCGGAGTTGGAGGAAGAGGAGAGAGGACACGGTGACAGAGAATGCAACAAGTAAATCCAAAAGAAAGGGAAAGAATGGAAGTGAGTTCACAATCTGAAGGCGCTGATCTCAATATTAAGTCCAGAAGGTTGCAAACTGTCTAATCTGAAGATGAGATGTTGTCCCTCCAGTTTGCACGGTGATTCACTGGAACATTGCTGCATGCTGAGGACAGACATGTAGCATCTAGACTGTGGCATCAGCCAAGACAAATAATGTGCTACACTTGTGTCTTGTGGAGAGCGAAGAGGACAAAAATGTGTGTGTTCGCGAGAGATAGCAGGAGGTAAAGAAAAGTGCACTCAATTAAAAAAAAACAACTAAAGCATTTTTCAAATTCATTCGCTATTTTATCATGTTCAGCAATAAATTCTTAGGTTTTGTTCCCAAAATAACAGCTGCTTAAAACACTTAATTGTTCAGAGACTACATATAGACTTTTCTGACTTCTTTATCATTGTTGAGCATTTGTAAAGCACAAGACCAGTGATAAACTCAACATTGACAACTAATTTATGCATAACATATGTTGTATTTTTAAAGTGTTCCTCTGAAGACAGAGTAAATTCAATCCATGCTGTGAAAGAGTATGACTGCGTTTTGATCCCCAGTGGTAAGTATTGCCTTGTAGACGCCGGACAGTGACAGAAGTGGACTATGACACATCATGTATTTAGCATCTTTTTGTTGTTTATCCTCTTGGAATCTATCAAAAAATAGCCACCAAGATTCACTTAACTGCAAGAAGTATTGGCCAAAAGCACAGAGCATTGAAACGTGAAAGGTCCCAGATTACTACTGTCTTTTCTTTCTTTATTCATTAACGGGATGAGGGCATTGCTGGCTGAGCAGCATTTATTGCCCATCCCTAATTCAGTTAAGAGTCAACCACATTGTTGTGGGTCTGGGGTCACATGTAGGCCAGACCAGGTAAGGATGGCCGTTTCCTTCCCTAAAAGGACATTAGTGAACCAGATGGGTTTTTCCAACAATCGACAATGGATTCAGGGACATTAGATTCTTAATTCCAGTTATTTTATCAAATTCAAATTCCACCATCTGCTGTAGTGGGATTTGAACCCAGGTCCCTAGAACATTATCTGGGTCTCTGGATTAACAGTCCAGCGGTAATACCACTAGGCCATCGCCTCCCCTAATCTCCTGTGAAGTATCTTGAGATGTTTATTACATTGATGGTAGTATGCAAGAGCGTCTTAATATTCTTTGTTGCAATGTCTCCATTTGAAAAACTGCTTTCAGACAAACTACTCAAAATCGGAGAAAATTCCAGCAGGGGCAATGTTTCACGATTTCCAGCTTGCAATGACCACACTAGGTGTTGATTCGAGGTTCAACGTGCAATGTAGAGTGGACTTGCTCTCCAATCCATTCAATAACTTCAGCCTTACTTCCATTTTCTTTGTGCTGATCCTAATGTTCTAGCCTGTTCCAGGAAATCCCCATTTTCAGTTTTTAATCCAATGTTGACAGTTTCTATCAATATCACTTATCTCAGCAGCACACCCTCTCAAGCTGTCTATGTTTAAAATTAGCAAGTGGCCATCAACAGACTTCAGACAACAGTCTAGGAATGAACAGAGGCAAGTCTGGCTAATAAACCGAGAGTCTGTAAAGCAATAGCCTTCCCGACTCCACTGTACTGAAGACAGTCTTGGATGGTCTACCAGCTCCTTGCCAGGAAGCTCAGCCATTGTCACTTGACCTTCTATAAGCAGCAGAAAATCTAACAGCACTCACCCAAACTGGCATACTGTGAGAGAAAGCATAAAGAATATACATATACACTGATGTCTGGGATGGTGTATCACAGAATCCCTACAGTGTGGGAGCAGGCCATTCGGCACATTGAGTCCACACCGACCCTCCAAAGAGCATCCTAACCATAGCCCTCCCCTGTCCCCATAAGCATGCATTTCCTGCAGCTGATCAACCTAGCCTGCACATCTCTGGATGCTACAGGCAATTTAGCATGGCCAATCCACCCAACTTACACATCTTTGGACTCTAGGAGAACACAAAAGCACCCGGAAGAAACCCACACAGACAC
Organism: Rhincodon typus; assembly: GCF_021869965.1. Classification (NCBI taxonomy): domain Eukaryota; kingdom Metazoa; phylum Chordata; class Chondrichthyes; order Orectolobiformes; family Rhincodontidae; genus Rhincodon; species Rhincodon typus. Next base: position 31,542,869 of record NC_063360.1, on the reverse strand, counting down.
GAGGAGACTGTACAAATTCCACACAGACAGTCCCTGGTGCTGTGAGACAGTAGGGCGAACCACTGAGCCACTGTGCTGTGTATGAAGACAGTCTGGATTGATTAGGACTATATTCACTGGAGTTTCAAAGAACAAAGAGTGATCTCCTAGAATCCTATAAAATTTCAACAGGACAAGACAGGATTTATGCAGGATGCTCCTGATGACTAAGGGTCACCGTCTAAGGATACAGGATAGGCCAGTTGGGACAGAGATGAGGGATTTTTCTCCCTCCACCCAGAGAGTGGTTATCCTGTGGAATTTGCTGCCAAAGAAAGCAGGCAAGGCCGAAGCATTGTCATGTTTTTGAAAACATGACAGTTCTTAAGACTAGAGAGATCAAAAGGTATGGGGAGAAAGCGGGAATAGGGCTGGATGATCAGCCACAATCATATGGAATAGTGAAGCAGGCTCAAGACTGAATGGCTGACTCCTGCTCTTTTTTTAAAAAAAATTTCTAACATATATACCATATTTTGGGATTTGGATTTCAAAGTTGTGGGTTAGTTCTTTAAAAGTAGATTTTTTAAAAGACAGGTTCAGATTGATCAACAATGGATGGATTAAGTAACTGCATTATCTACATAGATTACTTGGCTGTCTTCAGCCAAATCTAGGAAGAACATCTTTGCTACTTGAATGAGCTGTTTGATCAGCTACAAAGAGGTAATTTGGAAAAAAGTCTGCCTAAAAGTGAATTGCCAAAGCAAAAGTCTTGGTCCACTGCAAGAGACAAGGTCAAGGAGCACCTAGAAAAGTTAAAAAAAGGGCTGCTTTGGATTTTTGTATGCCTAAGACAAAACATGAAATTCTGTGATATGTAGGTTGAGAGGATTTTATCGGAAGTTTATTTTAAATTTTGACATTTTTGTGGCCCCTTTAACATTTCAATTGAAGAAAGGCAAAAAATTTGGATGGACAAAAGTATTTCAAGGGTGTGTCAAAAATTTTAAGCTGTGCTGATAACCACGCTAGTTTTAGCAACATTAATAAATGAAAAGTCATTCAACTGGCTTCAGCAATAATCGGTATGGGTGCTGTTTTTCTACAATGGGATTTGGCTCGAAAGATCAGTTATTCTTCTCAACTCAAATGCAAGTCAATACAAATTTTCAGCTGTGGAGAATCAGACAGATAGTCTTGTGTTGGCTATATAGAAATTCAATGTTTACATAAGCAACAACTCTGCAGGAACTTATATAGATCATAAGCCCTTAGATTTCCTGGAGAGATTTATACAGTATGAACGGAGAGTTCTGATTGTGTGGCAAATATACTGATTGCTAGAGGCATTTGAATAGTGAAGACAGTATTTACTGACAACTGATAGTTAACAGCCAAGCTTTGTTTAAAGTTTAAACCAGGCAGATAGACACTGATCAAGTCATTGCCCTGATTAAAATGAACTAATGAGATTTTTGATCAGAAACTGAAAACTGTTTTATTGGAGGGTTTAATGTTACAGCCATACAAATTAGGATCATTTACAGGCTCCAAAAAACAATATTTAGCAGACATTTCATCAAGATGAAACGTACAAAAAAAAATGGACTTGTATGGAATATGGTGATGAATATCACCGTTTCATGTAACATGGAATTAGTGATAAGAACAAACATTGATAGAAAACGAGAATATCTCAAGATAACCTTTTCAATTTTATCTTTAGTCCAACGAAAAGTATATTATAACTTGGGATTTAGATTTCAAAATAGAGGTAGTAAAACATGGTACAGTGTTTCCTAAAGGTGACTATTTTAAACAAATCAAGGTCATTTGCAATTCAGCGACCTAAGGGTATTAATTCCAAGAAAACATGTAACTGCAGTCAAGTGCCTGGCAGGAACCCCTGTAGTGTAAACGGATAAAGTGATTATACTGTTGAATTTATGACAGATGGAGTAAACACTTCAGGGTCACTCATTTAGTTTTAAATTCCGAGCAGAAGGTTCAAGCTCTCAGTTCAGAACCAAGTTTTAGTTTTCTCCAAGCAGGAGCATTAAGTTTTAGTTCAGGCGAACCAGTCACTACGCCAAATTATTTTAGTTTGTGAAGTTTCCAAGCCAGATAGAAATCTTCAGGTTATTTGAATTGAAAGAGTTTAGGCCATCAGACGGACAGTCACTAGTGACCCGAGCTGGTCATGCAGCCAAGATCCCGATACATAGAAACATAGAAACTAGGTGCAGGAATAGGCTATTTGGCCTTCAGGCCAGCACAACCATTCAATATGGTCACGGCTGATCATATAATTTCAGTATCCAGCTCCCCATTGAATTATGTCTAATGAACTGGCCCAACAGGTTTCTGGTGGTAGAGAATTCCACAGGTTCACAACTAAGTGAAGGAATTCTTCCTCATCTCTGTCCTGAATGGCTTACCCTTATTCTTAGGCCGAAACCCCTTGTTCTGGACTTCTGACATCAGGAACATTCTTACCACATCTAGCTTGTCCAGTCCCATCAGGATTTTATATGTTTCCATGAGATCACCCCTCATTTTGCTAAATTCCAGCAAGTACAAGCCCAGTCAATCCAGTCTTTCTTCATATTGTCAGTCTTGCCATCCCAAGAATCAGTCCAGTGAACCTTCGCTGGGCTCCCTCAATAGCAAGAATGGCATTCCTCAGACCAAAACTGCACACAATATTCAAGGTGTGGCGTCACGAAGGCCCTGTATAACTGCACTAAGACATCCCTATTCCAACACTCAAATGCTTGCTTACAAAAGTGAACAGAGTTCAGATAGTTCAAGTTTAATGTGTCCTCTCTTGAAAATGAAATTAAATGTTACAAGGACATTCTCAAGGCTTCACTTAGGGAGTTCTGATGTTGATTTTGAATCCTCAGGATTGCTGCAACTGGCATAACCATGTGGAAAAAAACCAATGGCTTCTCCTTTGAAAGCAAGTGCACGTTAGAGGCAAAGAGAATACCCACAAAAGAGAGGAACAAATAAGCAAAAATACACCCAAGTTAGTCTTCTGCTAAAACTATTTCTAATCATCCTGCTGAGTCTCTGGGGTAGTTGTGACTCAAATTTAGGCTGCTTGGCACAGAGGTAGGGACACTACTATTGTACCTAATCTTCTGTGTATACTGTCCTATTCATATGTAAAAGAAATGCAGGTGCAGATCAACCTAAGCAGTCACCTACACACCCATTAGAACCCTACCAAGCACTCCAGATGAATACAGTCATTCTCATCTTGAAGGACAAACACAAAAGGAAAAGCACACAGAATGGGCAAAAGTTCAGTCCAGTGAACTAGCCTCCACACTTGTGCGCTGCAGTGAAGAAAGAAACACTTGGGTGGGGGTAACAAGAAAGCTTTTCCATTTTGCTTGTCTAATAAAGTGTATACAAATATCAAGTGAGGGTAGATTGATGCCTGCTATTCCCCCATGCTGGTATGACGCCGTTGCACAGTATCAGAGGGCTTCTGGGCATCACGGAACTAAATTCCAGCAATCCCTAACCCTAACCCTATCACTTTTCTGATGAAGGGTCTAGGCCCGAAACATCAGCCTCTCTGCTCCTATGATGCTGCTCGGTCTGCTGTGTTCATCCAGCCCTGCACCTTGTTGTCTCGGATTCTCCAGCATCTGCAGTTCCTACTATCTCCAGCAATAGTCAGCAGCTTGAGAAGAGTGATGAGGCGAGAAACACGAAAGGGTGAAAACAAAGAGACAGTCTGGTGAAAGTAACATTTATTAAAAGAATGACTGAATGTCTTGAGGCTGCGTTCAGTGTATTATTAATGCAGATTCAAAGTGCTCAAGTTAAGTACTCCTTGAAGTATAGGAAAAAGCTGTAATTTTGGGAAGCCAATTTGCACAGAGGTATCTACAGATAATGTGATAAATGACCAAATAATCCGTTTACCAATGTTGATTGAGGGATAGATATATATTGCCTTGTTCTTTATTAACTACCCTCAATTTGCCTGGATGAGTACAGCTTTAGCAACACTAAAGGATCTTGACATCATCCAATATAAAAGCAGCACAATTGAGCTGCCAATCAATTAACACCTTCAATATTACTCACTCCACCACTAATGCAATGTGTACCATCTATAAGACATCCTGTAACAACTCATCAAGGCTTCCAAGAGAGCACTATCCAGACCCATGATCTATAGTGCCAAGAGGCAATGAATACATGGGAACATTACCTACAAGCTCCCCTCTGATTGATCACAGCAGCTCACAATTATTCATTAGTTCATTTTAATCGGGGCAATGACTTGATCAGTGTCTATCTGCCTGGTTTAAACTTTAAACAAAGCTTGGCTGTTAACTATCAGTTGTCAGTAAATACTGTCTTCACTATTCAAATGCCTCTAGCAATCAGTATATTTGCCACACAATCAGAACTCTCCGTTCATACTGTATAAATCTTGGTTACCCAGTTACATGGTTTTTCTTGTTTTGTGCTTAATAGGACGATTCACAAAAAGCTTTTGACAAAAAAAGTTGTGCTTTTCTTCAGCAATAAATTTAGTCATACATAGAGGAGAGGTGGGCCAACAGAATACAAAAACAGTAAAGAATGATAAAGATTAATAAGCAGGGAAAATTGAAAGAGAGCTTGCTAGATATATAAAAACAAATATTAAGGGTTCAATAGATATCTATGTAGTAGAAGAGTTTGCGAAGTGAGTGTTGGTTCTATGCAGTAAAATTGGGAAATCAATAGAAAATAAGATGTCAGCTAAATTGAACAGATCATAGAATCACAGAACTTCTACAATGCAGAAAGAGGCGATTCAGCCCATCAAGTCAGAAGCGCATCCCAGCCAGAGCCACCCACCGTGAGTTGCTCAGTGTTGGGGCCTCAACTTTTTACAATCAGTATCAATAATGTGGATGATAAGATCAAAGATGTAGCTGCTAAATTTGCTAGTGACACAAAAAGTGGGTAGGAAAGTAAACTGTAATTAGGGCATAATAAAACTTTAAGAGGTTTACGTACTATGTAAACTTCTGACAAATAGAGGAAACTGTGGGAAAATGTGAAATTATTAATTTTAGCAAGAATAAAACAGCATTATCTCAGGGATGAGAGAGATATTGTAGAATTGAGATGTAGAGGGATCTGGGCATCCTAGTGCATGAATTGCTACACTTATGTGTTAACCTTTTGCAAGTAAGTAGGAAACATTTTGAATGCTATTGTTTATTGCAACAGGGAATTGAAGACAAAGCATGGCAAGTAATGCTTCAGTCATTTACGGCATTGGTGGGACCATATCTGGAGTACTGTGTCCAGTACTGGTCCATTTCATTAAGAAAGAATGGAATGAAGTTCAGGTAAGACCTTCTCTAGTATACCTGGCAGGAGTAAGTTTAATTATGAGGAAAATCTGGACAGATAAGGCTTGTATTTGCTAGGGCTTAGAAGATAAGAAGCAACTTGATTGAAACATACAAGATCCTAAGGGATCTTGACAGCATATATGATGAGGAGGGTCTTTCCTCTTGTGAGAATCTAAAACCAGGGAATATTGCTTCAACGCAAGGTGTGTCCCACTGAAGACAAATGAAAATTATTTTTCAAGTGGGTTATGAACTTTTGGAACTCTTTCTCACAAATGTCAGAAGTAGAGTTGTTGAACAGAAGTTAACAGATTCTCGGGGGTAAATGGTTATCAGGGTGAGTGGCAACATTGAATAAGATCTATATTTTACTCTATGACAACCAGAATCAAGGGCACGACACCTGTTCCTTATTTCTAAGTCCCTAAATAGAAAGGAAACAAAAACCACATGAAAAACCTCCGCAGAAATGCTTGTCTCAATCTCGAAGATTGACAGGTCAACTTCAAAAAGGTATGAAGAATCCACATTCCATTCACAAACAGCAGACCGAGGGTAAATGCTTCTAATCCTAAAATTGCCAGGAATTCAGAAAAAAATAAGAAATTGTATTGATGTTTTCAAGATAAGAAAGGGAGCCAACAGAGTTGATAAAAAGATAAACTGTTGGGCTTAGATTACTTAGGTGGTTGTTTTTGATCAGTGCAGATGTGATGAGCCTTTTACTATGCTGTAGATCTCTGACTCTATTTCAACTGGTTCAGGAAAACGTGACCAATGTAGCATGGCATATAAAACAAGCACCAGATTTTTCGGGAGCAAAATTAGGAAATATGCAAAGACTGATAGAAGTTTGCAACTCTTTCACAGATAACAACTGATGATCAATTCTTCATTTTAAAACCAAGACCTATAGATTTTCCTAAGCAATGGCATTAAGGGACAAAGAACATGGTAGAGGTGTAGAGTTAGGTCACACACCATCCTTGATCTCACCGAATAATGGAATAGCCTTGAGGGGCTAAATGGCCTTCTGCTCCTTTAAAATACACAAGGATTATTTGGTTTCATGATGATCATGACAGTGTGTTAATTACTTGTCTGTTCTGAATTCAGAATTGATGTGATCTAACAATTCAAGCAAAAAAAAAACCATTTACAGAACTGAAAGAAAACATTGAATAATTAATTTTTCACAACAAAACTGAAACGAAATCAATTTCTATTTTTGTCTCTGATTTACAACATCCACAGTTCTTTGGGTTTTTTTAACCAAATCAATCAGGAACCAACTGGGCTCATCGCTGTACTGCTAGAGATGTAGCTGCAATTAATTTCCAGCACCACATCACAGGTACAAACAATAAGGGGTGTTCAAACATGTTAGACACTGGTCTTACTTCTGTCATTCTCCAGTCCTATTATGTCTGTAAACAAAGCAATGACAATTTAGGACAGTGCCGGCCTGCAAAGTGTGAACCTGATGCTAATAATCTATTTGAAATGCGTCCACTTCGCGTCACCGTCACCATGGTGAACTGAACCGAGGAATCCACCAGAGATTACTTTCGCCTAAACCCAACAACGCCCGTGAAAAAAATAACACTGCAGAGCAAAAAGTGCGATAAATACACCCCCTTTTCATTAAAAAAAAAGGGGCCAGAATCAGACACATACATGATATTAACATCTTTCTGCATAAGAAGGGGATGTGTTTGGGTGGGATGCTCTGGAGGGTCGGTGCGGACTTGTTGGGCCGAAGGGCCTGTTTCCACACTGTAGGGATTCTAAGAGGACCGCGTGCAAAAGGACATCTATGTGTGTGTGTGTGTGTGGGAGATTTTTTCGTGTTGCAGATGTTCCAGCCGACCCACCCGCCCCCACACCCCACAAAAGCGGTCGTACAAGTACAGGGAAAGAAAACAAAAATCAGGCCGATGGCCGGTGATGCAATTGCAAGAATAGGACGGATCCCATCCAACGGCGAATTAACCCGCCCCCCCCACTAAATACCGTATATGTTCCACACGCCCCCCTCCCCATCTGAGAGATGACACAGAGAAACCCAGACGATCAGGCCTGGAGGAAGACGAACAGCATTCCAGCGGCAGTAGCATTGAGACCCGTGAACGTGAATTAGGAGCACTGGCAGGCTAACAGACAGAGACGTGGGTTTGGCCTGACTTCCATATTAACACGACGCATTTCCTCAAACAATGATGCTGCCTTTAAGGGGGGGGGGGGGGTAAGAAATACGTATCATACTTATTTTTGGATGAAGATACATAGAAAACAAGGGGGTCAGGCGCATAAAATATCACGTGAAGAGAGGGCGGAGGTGGAAAGAGGAGAAACAACAGAGCAATGCACCAAGAGACGTCCGCGAATACACGCTGGCATTAAACAGCAACACTGTATCCGGGGAGGGAAACCGAAAAGGATACTATTGACATTTTCGACACAATGTTGCTTTTTCATTCAACATTACCCCCCCCCCGCTCCGCGTTCCAACACAAACCAGAATCGCTACCGAAAAGAGCAACAATGTTTCCCCGACGTTCTTCCCTCAGGACACGCTTCAATTTTAAGTAAAATTCCTCAGTATTTTTCCCTTCTCTGTGTTAGCAATAAACTCAGGAGTAACGAGAAGGGGACAGGGAAGAATGACATGAAGGAAACTGCCACAAAAGGCCAGACATGTTGAAGTTTTACCGAACCCCCCCCGCCAAACAAAAGATTTTTTTTCTTCCCAACTTGAATAAAGAGGTTGCGAAACGTTTTGTTTTTTTCCGTCCGGAGAATGGCCTTGGTGCATTTAAAACCGTGCAAAGATGAGAAAGTATGAAATGGAAGGCAGAGAATTGCAATCTTTTTTACCTGCAGTTTCTGACGCTGCCTCACGCGTTCATTTTTGCTCGAGCGAAAAAAAAAAGCCACCCAGAACCCCGGGGTCTGGCGCAGACGGGAAGCAACCATAGGAGGGTGCACATGCGCAGAGACAGCGGGCATGCTGGGAGTTGTAGTCCACTTGTTTCCCCCTCTCCCATTCCTTTTCTCTTTTGCCCCCAGTTCACATTACTAAAGTACAGGCGCCTACTTCAATTGTTTCGACATCACAGGCTAACATTCCTATTCTGTTTAATTGCTAACCACATTCAGGATAAAAACATGTGAGAATGGCCAGAAACAACATGCAGAAGTCCTGAAGAAGAGTCATTAGACTGTAAACTCCGCTTCTCTCTCTACAGAGGCTGCCAGATCTGCTGAGTTTCTCCGGCAATTTCTGCTTTTGTTCCAGATGTTCAGCATCAGCAGCTCTTTGTTTTATATTGTGTCCAAAGAAGCCATACCAGACATGAAAGTCATAACCGTTTTTCCCCTCTCCGCAGATGCAGCTAGATCTGCTGTGTTTCTCCAGCAATTGCTGTTGTTATAACCTGTAACGTTAACTTTGTTTCTCTCTCCACAGATGCTGCCAGACCTGCTGAGTTTCTCTAGTAATTTCTGTTTTTGTTTCAGATGTTCAGTGTTGTGATTATAAGGGGGTCAGCCAGGTGTACTCATAAAATATGAGTTCCCCTATTGGGGCTGTTAATCTGAGCCCTGGCTGACAGATAAAAAGAGGCATGTTAGACATTCTGACACAGTGAGAGCTGTCTCTGATGGAGTTGGATCAGTGTCAAGGACTTTACACGTGTAGATAAAGGGTGACTTGGTGACAGGATGCTGACCTCTTTGGAGTTATTTTGTTCAGTATCTGCAGTTTTTTGTTTCATATCTAAACAGCGTTGAATATAGGAGTTGGGACTTCATGTTGTGGCTGTACAGGGCATTAGTGATTCCACTTTTGGAGTATTGCATACAGTTCTGGTTGCCCTGCTATAAAAGGGATGTTATTAAATTAGAAAGATTACAGAAAAGATTTACAATGATGTTACCTGGACTGGGGGGTTTGAGGTATATGGGGAGTTGGAATAGATTGGGATTTTTCTTCTTGGAGTGTAGGAGCTGGAAGGGTGATCTTATGGAGATTTCTAAAATCATGAGAGGCATAGATAAGGTGAGTAGTCAAGCTCTTTTTCCCTACGGTAGGGAAGTTCAGAACTGGAGAGCATAGGTCTAAGGTGAGAGGAGAAAGATTTAAAAGAGTCCTGAGGGGCTTTCACACAGAGGATGGTGCTTATCTGGAATGAAATTCCAGAGGAAGTGGTAGAGGCCAGTACAGTTACAACATTTAAAAGACACTTGGGCTGGTTTATGAATAGTAAAGATTAAAACGGATATGGGCCAAACACAGGCAAATGGGACTAGTTTAGTTTGAAAAACCTGGTTGGCATGGTGAGTTTCTGTGCTATACGACTCTATGACTTGAAACATTCACTCTGTTTCTCTCTCCACAGATGGTGCCAGACCTGCTGGATTTCTGCAGCAATTTCTGTGGTTGTTTCAGATTTCCAGATTCTGCAGTGTCTCGCCTTTAGGAGAATGGCCAGATTTTTGTGTAATGTTGATTGAGGGACAGATGATCCACAATGTTTTTGGGTCGGGGGTTGGAATTCCAGGAATTTGACCCAGTGACAGTGAAGGACCGGCAATATATTTCCAAGTTAGGATGGTGAGTGGCTTGGAAAGGAAATTGAAGATGATGGTATTCCCCCCCACCCCACCCCCATGTATCTGCTGCCCTTGTCCTTCTAGATAGAAGTGGTCGTGGGTTTGGAAGGTGCTGTCTGAGAATATTTGGTGAATTTCTGTACATAGGACACACTGCTGCTACTGGAACCTAGTACCTTGTAGCTCAGAGGCAAAAGTACAACCATATGAGCCACCACTGAGGATGAGAGACATCGGTACCTCTTAGTGATGGAAAAAGCTGGGATCTCCTTACGGTAGAAAAGGTTAAGACAAGATTTGATGGTGGGAATAACTTGTATTTGTATAACATCTTTCAAAACCTCAGGATGCCAGTAAGCTCTTCACAACAACAAAAATAGCTTATACTTCTATATTGCTTTTACTGTGATGAGATGTACCAAGGTGCTTCATGAATGGAAAGCTTTAATAAACAAGGCATAACACTGGGCCACATATGGAGATATCAGATCAGATGACCAAAAGATCGGTTTCAAAATTTGTTTTAACATAGAAAAGTGAGGTGTCATAGAGTCATACAGCATAGAAACAGACCCTTCAGTCCAACTCATCCCTACTGACCAAGTTTCCCAAACTAAACTAATCAAATTTACCTGCCTTTTGTGTGTGTAATGTTACGATCGCAGCTGATAGTGTTAGTGAATAGGTCAAATCCCAGACAGAAATCTGGCTTAATAGGGCAGAATTTACATGTTTTTTGGGTGATCTATCATTGAAACACAAACATGCAATGCTGCGGATTTGGTTTTCACAATAAAACAGAAGTTTATTATGCATTATTACATATAACGCAAGTTTGAAGATTTTGAGAGATGTGGTTTAATGCTACTAATCTCAATGGCACTCCTTTACATCATTCATACCAAAAAGAATGCCCTTCTCTGTCATATCTAGAAGGCTTAGTTTAACTGTGACTTCAATTTCCATTCTCAGTAATCTGATAGCCTCTTCCTTGAGTCTTCATACAACCAAGTTTAGACTTTCTCAGCTTCAAATAACAGCTTCAAGGTATTAACCAAACAGTCGGGAACATCAAAACTAAAATCCTTACCCTGAGGTAATATATGTCTTAACAGTTTGAAATAATCTCTTGTCTATAGCAACAACTCTTTTAACAGCTAGCTTCAGTTCTATGAAGCCTGAAGTCAAAATAGCTTACTCCAAGTTATGTGTGTTTCTACTAGGCCAAAAAGAATGTCTGGATCCTTCTATCCGAAACCTAAAACACGACAGTTTACTCTGTTCATTCATAAAACTTACCAAATGAAAACAAAACCCTGTTAATCTTTATTAAGTTGGACCCTCTAACCTTCAGTCCCTCCACAGCAGCAGCAGTAGGAATGTGTACCACCTAAAATATGTTCTGCAGCAATTCACCAACGCTTGGTAGACAGTATCTTCCAAATTCATGACAACTACCGTCTAGAAGGGCAAGGACAGCGGATACATGGGAACACAATCAGCCGCACTTTCCTCTCCAAGACACTCACCATCCTGACTTGGAAACAAATTATTGTTCCTTCAGTGTCATGAGATCAAAATCCTGGAACTCCCTCTCTAATTATATTGTGGGAGTATCTATAACAAATGGACTGTAGCAGCGCAAGTGAGCAGCTCACCAGCATCTTCTTAAGGCAACGAAAGTTAGACAATAAATGCTGGCCCATTGAGTAACGCCTTCATCCCATGAATGAATAAAGAAAACAAGATTTTGTATGTGCACTATTAGTACAATCAACATAGCACATCAATTCATCAAAATCTGTAACAGATGTTGTCAGCTTTTTTTGAAATCTGTGTAGCATGTGGCACCAAGGGATATTGGCCATACATATGCAGGATATCTGTTTCTAAAAGCCAAGCCAGACACCAGAACATTACACAAGTGATCAACAAGATTGTACAACACCACAACACTGCCAGAAAGGAAAGTGCTAAGGAGGTACTCAAATGCAAACAAATCAATGAAGTTCACAGTCAATCAAGTGAAAGGCAAATTTCAGAAGATGGACAAGCTTTCTATATTGTTAATATCACACATAGGCAATCAGAAGCTTTTACAACCATTAATGCATGTCCTGAAAAGATTGGACAACAAAAAAAGCTAAAAATCACATGCCGCAATCTATTCAGTCAACAATCTCCAAGGATATGCCTTTGAAGTGAAAGTGAGGTGATTTTGAAGTGAGCCAGGTACCAGGATAATTACTTCTAACATGCTGAGCAGATTACTCAACCTTCACAAGGATCAAAATATTCTGCTTGATTCGGACATTAATGCTCTAGACTATGAAGTTGAAGACATTCTCAAGGTTAATCATTTTGGCCAGAATTGTGTGAATGGTTGAAAATACTAAACTGCTAAGGATAAGCAACTACAAGATCTCCATAGATTCATTAATGAGAGATGGCCTGGCACTATTAACGAAGTATCTGCCAACATTCATTCACTTTGGACATGCTGAAGTGAACTAGTTACATCAGGAGAAGTCATTTTCAAGGGTAAACGGCTCTAATACCAAATAAATTGCGCCAAAATAATAGGTCACAGTACACTGACAGACAATTTTAAGACATGTATGATGTTGGGAGGGATATATATCATTTATATCACCATTATCCATGTTCAACCAATCTAGCAGACAGCATGATACATATTACTGAATCAAAGATCATGTGTTGACCAACTGCTTTTGCTGTCGCTGTTCCAGGAAATATCAACATTACACACAGCTCACAATATGCTCCAGGTAAACATGATCTTTGCGCGGTTTCCTTGGTTTAAAGCAAGATCTTCCATTTTTTGTCCACTGTCCGAAAATAAACAAAATAGAGATCTGGTCTTTACACAACATTGCAAAGGAACAGAAACTAGTTCAAATCAATGTAGCCTATACCATTTAGGCACAAGAAGATTGAGGAAGAACACTCCAACAATGAATTTGCAGCAATGCTGAGTGAAAGGAGCCAGCAGCAAGACAGCCAAGTTATCAGATAAGTGCAATAGGGAACAATTTGCATATCTTTGTGTAACAATTTGGTATATGTTCCAGATCAGGACAAATGATCAAAGCTCTTTGAAATGTTAGTTTTGTAAATTATATTTTACTTGTTTTTATAATTATTGAACTGACAACATATGCCTATGTTCAACCATATATATTTGTTCAGGATAATTTATTATCTTTGCAAAAAACTGTGTGTGTGTTATGTTTCATAGCCAGTGTGTCAGTATTGTTATGGACCAAACTAAACCCCCTCATTAGATCCTTTTTTAATTTCATTTAAGGGCAAGTGTAAGGTGGTGTGTTCCAGGTGTGATTCAATTGGTCCACTACTAGGCTTTAAGCAAAACACACTTTAATCTTAAAACGCAGTTAAATTACAAACAAAAAGAGGAAGAATTGACATAACTTTAACTGTATCAAACTACTTAACTAAATAATATATTGTTTAACTGCAAATCATCAACTTTTCCAATATTTGGCATTCCATAAACACACTCTTGGCAAATTCAGCAAAACACATTTTCCTCACATGCTATCTCCTCTCCACTCCAGGAGAATGGAACACCAAAATAAGCAATCAGCAGCAGAGAGAGAAGTCAAGCCTTTTTTTCTTCAGCAGGGAGAGAGCTGTGTCTGTCAGCTTCAACAGTCAACTGCAGACCCCAACTGAAAGCAAAACTAAAATCAATCGTAAGCCCAACTCCACCCATTCAAGACAACAAGGTGCAGAGCTGGATGAACACAGCAGGCCAAGCAGCATCATAGGAGCAGAAAGGCTGACGTTTCGGGCCTAGACCCTTCATCAGAAAA
>NC_063360.1:31499600-31524038 GCF_021869965.1 Rhincodon typus | reverse complement strand
GTTCATCCAGCTCTACACCTTGTTATCTCAGATTTTCCAGCATCTGCAGTTCCTACTATCTCTGATTTCGATTTTATCATTTACCATACTGTCATACTTACCAACATTTGCTGGATCAGATCAATGGCAAGAGAAATTCAGTTATGATAACAGAGTTATCATTAAAAACCAGGTCCTCGGCCTTACTTAGTACCAATAACCTGGTGCCTTCAAGACTACCAGCTTGAGGGAAAATCTGTCATATCTCATCGCGGTAGTGCGCTGGAAACCAAGCTCTGCTATTCTCTGAGTCATCACAAAAGTTAAAGATTTTAAAAAATGCACAAAGATTCCCCAATTTATCTGACTTTAAGACGCCGGTTAGCAGAAAGTATGGACCAGATTCCTGAACTTAACGAATATAATGATAACCCTCACAAGGCCAATGTGGAATCATTAATTAGTCTCATTGTAAAGCTCACTGAGTATGATTCCCTTGGTAACATGCAATGGCCTGCCCAGTTGAAACTCACCACTTCAGTCCTTTACAGAGCAGAGCTTTAGGCTGTCTTGCGGCACAGTGGTAGTCTCCCTACCTCTGGACTAGTAGGCCTGGGTTCAAATTCCATCTGCTGTAGAGTTGTGTAATAGTATCCCTGAACAGGTTGATTAGAAAAGTAGGTGAAAAGAAAAGAGCAGACCCTTCTGATTTAGTCCCCTCTCTATCCCTTCTCCTCACTTTTTTAGATGATAGCATTGTCCTTAACAGGCTTTGCTTGTTAATGTTTCATTAGCCATAAGGGTGTTTCCCTGGTGGTGGGAAAAAATGTATAATAAAGACTTTGCACAATTGTATTTTTTTTACTGCATCACTATGTAAAACATATATATATATATATATTTACACACACAACCATGGGTGATTTAGGGCAAATATAAACATTACTGTTGAACCCTGTTGGCTGCAACGGCACTGTGGGCAACAAATTTTTAAAATAAATAAATAAAAATAATCTGTATAAGGGAGGGCCCTCTTGTGACTCAGTGGTATTGTCCCTACCCCTGGACTGGAAGGCCTAGGTTCAAGTCCCAGCCATTCTGGAAGTGTGCAATGACATCTCTGAACAGATTGATTACAAAACTAGGGCAGGCCCAGAAGTGTCCTCTTCTTGCACAGTTGTAATATCCCTAACCTTGAACTGGGAGTCCTGGGTTTAAGTCCCACCTGCTCCAGAAGTGTGTAATATTATCTCTGAACAGGTTAATTCAAAAAATAGTTTAATTTTTAAATAAAATGTTAGAGCGGACCCAAGCTTCTTTGGATACTGGGATTACCACATCCTTGACAACATGAGAGCAAAGTGGTAGAAGAAGCATATGTGCAGGCTGAAGTGTAAAAGACAAAAGAAAATGCAGACATCCAGGTGAACAATTGCTGAAGATGCAGCGCTACTCAGGCTTTGTTGAATCTTTATATGGCAAATGGACTCTGAAACTCTGTTTCTATATGTTTAATGAAGATCATCCATCTTGGAGGCACCTTAGATGTTGGTGAGAAGATCTTCTCTATCAGTCTGTTGTACTGTGCCTTTGTGTGTATTGGTTGTGAAATAGAATGTGAAAACTCAAAAAAAAAACAGACGCAGGGCTCTTCTGGTGCAGTGGTAGTGTCCATACCTCTGGATCAGGAGGTGGGGTTCAAGTCCTACCTGCGCCAGAGGTGTGTGAAAGTATCTCTGAACAGATTGATTAGAAAATTTAAAAAAAAAGACAGACCCACGTTTGATAAATGATGTTCATTTCCAGTCAGGCTTCCTGAATTCTTACAACAATGAATTACAAATAATTAGACTCAAGCTACAGGTAAACAATTATGAAACGTTGACATTTAACTCTACGAATCAAAACTCTAATCCCCTTATACAAACAAAAACATGGGTGTTACGGATGGATAGATGGAAAACTGGTGTACCAGCCTCCTGGCTGCTAAAGAGTAGATAGATTGCTAACTTGGCCAAACAACAGAGTATGCTGGGGACACTGGCCAAGTATAACTCCGAAATCACAAAACCCACACATCAGACACAGTGCAAACGCAGCAGCCATGTGCTAACAACCTTAGCATAATGTAAAAGGCAACTGTTATCCAGTAACTTATCCACTAAACAAAGGAGGGCCCAGACAGAAAGGCACCGACTGGGTCCTGCCACACAAACAAACTAATGGTAACATGCCATCCAAATGATTGACACTGTTTCAAATTATTACGTGCGTCTCCCTGATTGGTGAGAACTACAGAAAGTTCCAGAATACCATCTAAAAGATATATAAACAGCGTTCACCAGCAAACCACTCTCTTGGAATCTCTCTTGGACCTTCCGAGGAGACCAGCGTGGCCAAAGGCAGAGACCTGCTGACCTCTCAGAGAGAGATAGAGGAAGAAAGCAACTTCGCAGTCCCAGAGAGAGAGAGCCACTGTGCAAATCGTCAAGAGTCTGGGGAAGTACTGTAAGCGAATAGGATTAGATAGAATATGTTTAGTCTTAAAGTTTATTGTAATTTGTTTCCTAATAAAGCTGGGAATGTTTTGCATTGGTACCAGCTTGAGTTTTTATTGATTTGACCACTTTGATATTGCGGGACACCTGGACAAATTCATCCACAGCATATTGGTTGGAATTGTCTAACTTGTTTTATGGAGGAATAAGACAACAGTGGGAAGACAATTCAGTGATCTCTATTCACAGGATCTGTGGAGATGATTCTTGTGCTGATCAGAACCCTCCTCTTGGTCTTCCTTTTCTGGATAATTTCATTACTTTGCAGGAGATAAAGGGGTTAGTTCCCTCTCATAAAAGGTTAGCAATATATAAATGACTCTGGATACTGTAATCAAGTCAATAGAACAGGTCTTCGGGACAGATAGCAATCCCAAACTTAAAGCAGAAATTTTAAATATAAAAAGAACCTTCCAGATTAAGTTGAGCAATGACTTGCCTGATTTTTATTCAGCATTCCCTGCCTGACATACTCACAACGCTAGCAGGTTTGCTGTGGTCTTTGGCATCACTCTAACCCCCATCCACACCTGCTCACTGTTTCCGCTGAGCTGGCACTTCCTGAGTTGAGAAACCTCTTCCACGGCCCAAACAGAAGTGACATCCCTTGCACGTGTGCAGTCTCAGGCAGTCACAAGTTGCAGGAGTGTCTTGTTATTGAGGTGAAAACATTAGGCTTGCCTTCATTGTGTCCATTTGAACATCACTGGTATTTTGCTCCTTTTGTACTCCCTATCTCCTGGGCCTGGTGTTGGGGTTGACGAGAGATATTGCAAGGGTGGTTAGCAAAGTAAAGGGGATCTTGGGTTTCTTGAATAGAGTAGCAGAGAAATTATGATGGTCCTTATAAAGCTCTAGTTAAGCCACAACTAGAGCACTGTTTGTAGTGCTGGACACCGCAGTTTCAGAAATGTGAAGGTCATAGAATCATAGAATCCCTACAGTGTGGAAACAGACCATTCAGTCCAACAAATCCACACCTACTTTCAAGTGAGAGAGAGCATCCTACTCAGACTTAACCCCCTCTCCTATCCCTGCAGCTCACATGGCTAATCCACCTAACCTACACATCCCTGGACACTACAGGTAATCTAGCATAGCCAATCCACCTAACCTGCACATCTTTGGACTATGGGAAGAAACCGGAGCAAACCCACACAGACACAAGAAGAATGTGCAAACGCCACACAGACAGTTTCCCAAGGCTGGAATTGAACCCAGGTCTGTGGCACTCTGAGGCAGCAGTGCTAACCACTAAGCCACCATGCCACCTTGAGAATGTTGAGATTTACTAGAAATAGTTTCGTGGATTTAAACTACAGGGTTAAATAGGAGAAGCTAGAGCTATTCTCTTTGGAGCAAAGAGGATTTAGACTTACAAGATCATAACAGGTTTGAAAAAGGTAAATGAAATAACTACACAGAGGCCAGTATCCAATCACTGAGTCACTCTTTACTTACATATGCATAGTACATGGGCTCTGACCAGCCAACTCAGAGCCAGCCCCTAGACCAAGGAGACGTTCTGAATCTCTTGTTCATGTCTATCAGCCAGGGCTCCCTGATTGGTCCAAGTTAACAACCCCAATCAAGGATCTCATAGTCAATAGATCCACTTGGCTGTCATTCTAATCACTATAGTATAAAAGAAAAACCATTTCTGATTATGTGATGATACGAGGAATAATACCACAGGTTTAAGGTTTTTAGCAGGAGAGATGGGGTTATGTGAATAGGAGCTTTTCCAATGCTGTGAGTGATAATGATGTGGAACTTGTTGCCTATGAGGATGATGGAAGTGGAAAGGATCAATGATTTCCAAAGGTAATTTGATGGGCATTTGTTGGAAAGAAACTTGTTTTCTACAGTATCCAACCCCTATAGGCAGAGAACAAACACAAACTTGACGGGCCAAAAGACCTCTGTCTGTGCTGTAAATGAATTCATGATTCTCTAAATCAGAGGGTTGCTCTATTAATTGTTGGAAACACAGATAAACAGGTGAAGGGATAGTAGGAACTGAAGATGCTGGAGAATCTGAGATAACAAGGTGTAGAGCTGGATGAACACAGCAGGCCAAGCAGCATCAGAGGAGCAGGAAGGCTCTTAAACAGGTGAAGAGACATTTGGGAAACCAGTGAGGTTTAAAACAGCTGTGTTCAAAGTGAAGTTCTGGGCCTGTAGCTGAAAGCTGCAAACCTGAGAAAACTGATTTTGCAGATAAAAGATACACAGAAAGGTAAAGCCAGAAATAAACGTCGAAAATAAAGGTCAAGCAGTACAGTTTACCACTCTTCTAAATACTCAGAAAGTGAAAATTAACTAAAGTAAGTGAAATATATTTTAACACTGTTGACTGAAAGAATGAAAATTAACAATACATATCAGCCTTGTCTCTTAATACTTTCCTGGAAAATTGGAGAATTGTAAATATGAAAATAGGTGAAATATGTGATGTATTACTCAGAACACAAAAGGTTATGTTATCAGAAAAATATAGTGTAGAAACATATCATTCAATGCCAACTAGTACATACCACTGTTTATGCTTTGCTTGAACCTCCTCCCATCTTTTCTTATTTAGCTCAACCAGTATACCTTACCAGAAACTTTTGAGGTTCTTTGACATAATTTGCTTTCAATAGTTGTAATTTGTCATAACATCAATAATTTTGGCATCACTTGATCTCTTTTGAACTAAATAGCAATCATTCAGCTATCAATTGACATCAATTGCAAACAAGTGCGATCACTGAGCTGTAATTTGACATCCTAGGGGCTATCAACTGGAATTAGTCATAAATTAACAAAAGTGGAATATATCAACATTAATTGATCAATTAATTACTGCATTGACTGTTTAATACGCACGACACAGCTGAGGCGTGAATATCTACACCTCCCTTTTCATTTTTTTGGTTTCTGTATGTAAATAGCCACACTCATTCTGTTAATCATAGAATCCCTCCAGCATGGAAGCAGGCCATTTGGCCCATTCGGACTCTCCAAAGTGTATCTCACCCAGACCCATCCACCCACCCTACCCCATCCCTATATCCCCGCATTTCCCATGGCTAACCTACATAGCCTGCACATCCCCGGACACTATGGGAAATTTCCTATGACCAATCCGTCTAACCTGCACATCTTTGGACTGTGGGAGGAAATTAGAGCACCTGGAGGAAACCCATGCAGTCACAGGAGAAAACGCAAGCTCTGCACAGATAGTTGCCTAAGGGTGGGATTGAACTTGGGCTCCTGGCATTATGAAGCAGCAGTGCTAACCACTGAAACACTGTGATGCCTTAAATGGTTCTACAAACTCCTATCTTTAACCATCATCACCTCACCCACTGCTCAAGACTCCAAGGTAATTTTATCCAGTTAGACTTATTGTTAGGAGAATATAAATATACATTTTGCATTGAATTAACTACAGTAGCATTTGTAATGAATCTGTCCAGGTCCCATCCTCTTTGCTAACAGACTTGGCAGTTGACTGTCTGGAATAATCTAATGACCACAATGTTTTAATATTTGCCTTGGATTGGGGGGGGTACTTAAAGGTGGTGCTTCAGGTCTGTAGGACCAGGAAATTTCAAAACATTAGAGTAACCAGGTGAAATAACAGCTTTAGGTTCAGATAACAAGTGGGATGAGGAGCTTCAGGTTGTTATGACCCTGTTATGAACATGCTGGATAAGTTGGAGCTTTGTTATAATCTGTCTTATTAGATCATTATCAGATCCTCTGAAACAATAACTTTCCAATCTTGATTTGTCAAAATTTCTAGGAGATAGTAAGAACTGCTGATGCTGGAGTCTGAGATAACACAGTGTGGAGCTGGAGGAACACAGCAGGCCAGGCAGCATCAGAGGAGCAGGAAAGCTGACATTTCGGGTCGGGACCCTTCTTCAGAAAACAGAAAGTACTTTCTAGGAGTTCTCTCACAAACCTCTGGGATAGCCGTCTCCTTAGCTGTAGCCAGTCTAGAGTAGTTCAGGAATCTACACAGCAGAAGGATTGGTGTTGAACACATACAACATTTTCCATGACAATTCCTTGTACATTCCAGGGTTTAAATGTCCTGAAGTCACTTTCATAGTGACTGAGACAATGTGTGTAAAATCAGTGAGGGGGTAGGGTGCTAGATGGATGGGGTTGAGAGACATTTAGGGTGAGGAGGTAGAGTGGCAGGAAGCTGAGGGAAAAGATGCCAGGTGGGTAAAAGATAAGGAGGCAAATACATAAGAGATAGGGTGCTAGGTTGTCAAGGAATCAGGTGAATGGGACAAAAACACTACAGGTCTGCAAACTGGAACAGGCTGAGTTCTGACAAAGAGTCACTGGACTCAAAATGCTAACTCTGCTTTCTCCCCACACATGCTACAGAACCTGGTGAGTTTCACCAGCAATTTCTGTTTTTGTTTCAGATCTCAAACATCTGTAGGTCTTTATTTTATTCCAGTATGATGGCTGGAGTTTGAGTCATTGTTGTGCCAGGTAGTCAGAGTGGCAGCTAAGTAAGGGGCACGCTGGCAGGAGGGAAAGGATTCACGGTCATACGCGAATAGGTCGCAGCGGTTTGCAGTAGTGGGGTGCTAGATGGGTGAGGGGAAAAGGATTCAGAAGTGGGAGTGTATTTTGGGCAGGATGGGAGTTCAGATCTGGTATGGGGGTATAGTTTGGGACTGTAGGGATGGGTCCAGATAGATTAGGGCAGGGGTGAGTCCATTGGGGGTGAGTGGCTGGGGTGGGGGGTCAAATGATTGTTTGAGTATAGATGTAGGGATGTGGGGATGTGGGATGGGGGTTTGAGTATTTTGGGGGGAGTCAAGCATAAAGTCAGATCTGACGGGGTTGGGAAAAATGGATTGCAAAGAGTTGGGTTGGATCAGTAATTTGTGAAAGGAGAAGTGGCCGTCGAGTTTGGAGTGGGTAGATCTGGGGGACTTTGTAGTTGGGTTACATCCAGGCAAATCAGCAGAGATTGACTTGGGTCTGGAGTGGGGGCAGGGGTTGGTGGAGGGGGCGCGGTGGGGAGATGTTGGGCAACCATGCAGGGAGAGGGTTGTGCAGTCAAAGGGGGTATCTTTGGTGAGTTTGGAGTGGGGTGTGGGCTTCTGCTATTTATCACTCAGGAGTTACAGTATGTTTTAATTCCACTAATCTTTCTTGCATAACAATTAAGCAAAGTCAGTCAAAACCCTTCGAAGTTCCAAGGAGTCACTGCATCAGGACTTCTGCATAGTGCCAATACGTTATTATTGTCTACGATGCTGTGGCAACAATCTTCCCTTTGGAAAATCTGGAACCATAATCTTCTAAAGAGTAGAGTGTGTGAAAGGAACAAATGTATTAAAATAAGCAGTAAAAGTAAAGTTGTTATAGTACCAGAGACCAAATGGCTCCTCCATTAGGGTTCTAAGGTTAAATTGAAATGCCAAAAAACACTTAATTATATGAACAAAAACATTTGGAATATTGCGTGCAGTCCTGGTGGACTACCAGAAAGATGTGGATACTTTGGAGAGGTTGGTGAGAATGTTTGCCAGATGTTGCCTGGTCTAGAGGGTTTTAGTTATGAGGAGAGGTTCGATAAACTCAGATTGTTTTCACTGGAAAGACAGAAGCTGAGGAGTGACATGATAGAGGTCTACAAAATCATGAGAGGCATAGATAGGGTGGAGAGTCAAAGGTTTTTTCCCCAGTGCGGAATGGTCAACTACAAGAGGGCACAAGTTCAAGGTGAGAGGGAGAAAGTTTAGGGGAGAAGTATGGGGAAATATTTTCACAGAGGGTGTTGGGTCCCTGGAATGCACTGCCAATGGCAATGGTGGAAGTAGGCAAGTTAGCAACATTTAAGATGCATCTTGATAGACACATGGGTGGGAAGCAAACAGAAACTGCGTATGGACAATACATAGTGGGTCTAAATAAGGAATTGGAATCAGTGCAGACTTGGTGGACTGAAGGGCCTGTTCCTGTGCCCTATTTTATCGTTTTGTACTGTATTGTGAAACAAACAGAGAAATAATGACTAATAGGTGCAATGAACGGGTAAGAAAATGGTTCTAAACCACAAACATGATATGTATAACTCTAACATTCAAGATTGACTGGAGGCAATGCCAGTTAATAGAGTGCACTTTAAATGGTCAATGCAGTTCAATCACAGTCACTACAATGCAGAGAAAGGCCATTAGGTCCATTGAGTCTGCACTGCCCTCTAAAGAGCATCCCATCCACACCCAGCTCCACTCCTTATCCCAATAACCCCACATTTCCCATGGCTAATCCACCTAACCTGCACATCCTCAGACACTACAGGGCAATTTAGCATGGCCAATCGACCTATTCTGGACTGCTGGAGGAAACCAGAAAACCCAGCAGAAACATACGCAGTCATGGGGATAATGTGCAAACTCCAGACAGTCACCCAAGACTGGAATCAAATCCAGGTCCCTGGCACTGTTAGACAGCAGGGCTGACCACAGAGCCACTGCGCCACCCAATTGTTCAGGAGAAATTTGGGTATGACATGATTTCATTGTAAATCCATATGAATTTTCAGCTGTGATTAGAGATAGAGAGTTTTAGTTAACTTCATAAGCAATAATCTATCAATTATTAAAGACTCACTTTCCATTTATTCTTATTCAAGAAAGTAGTCAGGCTAAAAGAAAAGTTGGTTAAACTGCACAGACATGCTGAGATGCTGTTGCAGCTGACAGACAGACAGACACAGTTAATGTGAAAATGTAATATTGCTGAATCAGCATTGACCCTGAGATTTTGTTTGGAATTGGAATATGAGGAAGACCCCGTACTGTACTGAGAAAAACATAGCAATGGGGGTTTAGTCAAGAGTGGGAGCGAAGCATAGACTTCAGAGAGGAGATAGAATGGCATATGGGAAGAGAGGGAGTGGTGAGACCAGAGG
Source organism: Rhincodon typus (assembly GCF_021869965.1). Lineage (NCBI taxonomy): Eukaryota > Metazoa > Chordata > Chondrichthyes > Orectolobiformes > Rhincodontidae > Rhincodon > Rhincodon typus. Next base: position 31,514,558 of record NC_063360.1, on the reverse strand, counting down.
TAACAGGCACCTTGCCACTTTTGGAATGTGTGAAAAACAAGGCTTTTGTCTAAAATAGACCATTTTGGCATTCGAATAATGTACTTTCTGCTTGACTTACAGTGTATAAATTTCTGATAAATCCTTGTTGAGTTACCTTGGAATATTTTCTGGGGTGGACTCTCCCAACATTAGATCAATAAATGATCATTGACTTATACCTCAATGCTCCTGAGATTATTTCATAAAATATTCTACTACAACAAAGTCAAGATCCAGCCCAGACATTAGGCATGCTGTGGATTACCAAATGTCATTAAAACTCTATCTCCTTTGCAAAATACTTTCAATTCTTTATTTTTAAAGATTTAACCTTTTAATGCCCTCAAAGTGTCACCAACTCAAAATGTGTCAACACTGCTCTCAGCTTGTTATGACGATCTCTTTTTCTGCAAAGCAATTTCAAAGGACTCCTGAAATTATTCTTAAATGTGAATTACTGACACAATTTTAGCTTTTATCAAGTATTTATCTTTATTGAACTGTCGCTGAATTCACCTAAGGCCCAATCTTTCTCAGTTGTATCAGGAAAGTACTGCTTATGAGCTTTCTTCACCCATTCTTAGCTGTTCTGAACTATGGAATCCAGGACTTCTTCTTAGCCCTAAACTTGCTCCATAGCACAGAGTCACTACTCACTGGGATATCTCCTGAGCTCTAATTACCTGGAATCTGTTAATACTATTCTTCTCATTCCAAACTGCAACTAACTTCTCCCAGCAAACACACGTTTAGATAAAGTTAAACCGGAGAATCCTTTTAAACTTCACCAATCTCCATGATGACATAACCTGCTCTGAGCTAACTGTAACCTAACTTTTAATTTGAATATTCCTCATTTACAATTTCTTCTGATGCAGTAAATAGGTTTTATAGCCATTGAATGAATTAATGTAGCTTTAACTTCCAAAAGAAAAAAAAGCTGTGTGGACTATCATTAGAGTAACAGTGTAGACACCTTGTCTCCAGTTCAACAAGCCCACGTGCTATTTCAAATCCTACCTTTCTATCTGTTAATCTTTGAAAGCAACATGATCCTAACCTGAGAAGTGTAATAGACTTTCACATGCTTCAATTGCATTTATCTCACATTCCACAGTATGACTGTAACTCCTAAAAATACAAGTTATGTTCTAATAAGAATACATGCACCATGCCCTAGATATTCACAAAAAGATGCAGTTAGGAACATAGGATAGAAGAACCTTGAAAGAGCAGAAGGCCATTTAGCTCCACAGAGATGTTTCCGATTCAAAGAGATCATTGGCAACCTAAGTCCATATACTTTACCTTTAGACTGGGACAACACCAAAATCCTGGGACAAGCTAGGCGGAGACAGGCATGAGAATTCCTAGAAGCCTGGCACTCCACGAAGCATGCTATTAATAAACACATTGAACTCGACCCCATATACACTCCACTACAAAGGAAAACCGGAAGTGAGGCAATCCAGCTCAGCCGTTTCCAGAGTTTAAAAACCAGGCAGGAAAACACACAGACACTTCATCGGAGGCTGCACTGATGATGTTACCCAGCAGGGTAATGAAACGTCTGCGAAACAAGAAACCAGCTCGGCGAGCCAACCAACCTCAATACCCACAACCCGAGCTATAAATCTATTACAAAACCTCTACCTTTACCTAATTTCCTTTAATAACTTTGAATAACAAAAACGTATCAATGTCAGATTTAAAGTTAACTATTACCTTACTGTGAACTGCGGTTTGCCCCAACTTTCACCACTTGTAGTTTGTTGAATTAGAGTCATAAAGTAACATAGCACAGAAACAGACCCTTCAGTCAAAATTGTCCTTGCCAACTAAAGTCTCAAAATATACTATCCCACGTGGCAGCGTTTGGCCCATATCCCTCAGACATTTCTTATTCATGTACTTATCCAAATGTCTTTTAACTTTTGTAACTGTACTGCATCCACCTCTGGCAGTTCATTCCATACATGAACCACTCTCTGCGTAAAAAAGTTGCCCATCATGTTTTTTTTAAATCTTTCTCCTCTCACTTAAAAATATGCCCCCTAGTTTTGAAATCCCCACCATAGGGAAAAGACTCTTGCTATCCACTTTTTCTCTACCCGACATGATTTTATAAACTTCAATAAGGTCACCCCTCAATGCTCCATGTTTCCTAATTTTGCTTTTGAAATGTTTGAAAATTTTATGTTAAGCCTTCCAGCTTTAGACTTAGCCACCACCTTGCAATAGTTTCTTCCAATCTACCCTATCCATTCCTCTTAATATTTTGAAAAGTTCAATCAAATCATAGAATCGCTACAGAATGGAAGCAGGCTATTTGACCCATTGGATCCACACCAACCCTCTGGAGACCATCCCACCCAGAACCACTATGCTGCTCTTAAGCTTCCAACTTTTAAAATACACAGCACTAATTTGTACACTCAGAGTTCAGGTATCTTTCTGGGAAATGTACAATGCAGTCAATCCAAAGTCATAATATATTTTGCAAGGTCTTGTGCCCAGAACTGCTCACAGTACTCCAAGTGTGGATTAAACAGGGTTTTGTATGGCTCGAGCATGACTTTCTCAAAATGTACATTGGATAAGAAGACCCAATGGCCTTGTCCTGGAAACAACTGAGGGAGAAATTGAAGGTGTAAACAGAGGAGAAAGAAGGAAAATCAGGTGGATTGCTGTATAACATTGAGGTATAGAATGAGGGAGGCTGGAGGAAGGGCAGAATCGTAGCAAGATAATGCCAATAACCGCAGAAAGCTTTAGTGAAAATTAATGAGAGAGCAAGGCTTCTTCCTCCTTGTATTCGAGCCAGTGGGAGCCAGGGTTTCAGGTGCAGTTGAGCAGGAAGATTCATGCTGCTAGCACTTTTTGTTGTTATAAATGGAAATACATCTGTGCAAGCACACTGGGAACGCTGATGGCAATTGTAAACATGTCAAGCAGAAGATAAATGTTCAGTGTCAAACTAAGGAAAGGGGTCAACATAAAATAATTAATGTAAAGGACAACATATATCATGAATAAAAAAGAAATGTGAATCAATGTAACCAGGACAGTCATGAAATATTTGTTTCATTATATTCAGAGTCAGTCATTTGGTTCTCTCAACAAAGTAAAGGGCTTCTTGTGGAAGAGATGAGCTGGATGGTAGTCTTGTTTAACAAAATGCTAAAATGTTACCTGGAGATATATTCAATATTTAATTTGTTTCCACGAAGGGCGGTGTGAGTGATAAATTAATTAGAGACCTCAGTCAACTCACTCAAAATGTTTTTCTTTTTCACACTGTTGCCTACAAGAACGGAAAAATATGGTAAATTATAATTTCAATGTGAAGAAGTAAAAATTGACATATTTCACAATAGCATAATTACAGTAAGCTAAATAAACCTATAAAATTGTTATGTGTTCATTCACTAATTTGTCAATTTTGATGTATAAGACTAACAATCGGACAATATTCCCAATGCATAAGCTCATGAAATTCATGAGCTGATCACATGCAGTTGCATATTCTTTGCTCCTAATCAGTGGAATTTACATTTAATTATCCCTCTCTTAGAGGCTCTGTAATAAGAAAATGTACACTAAAATGTTTCAGGGATAGTAGGGACTGCCGATGCTGGAGAATCTGAGATAACAAGGTATAGAGCTGGATGAACACAGCAGGCCAAGCAGCATCAGAGGAGCAGGAAAGCTGACTTTTCGGATCTGGACCCTTATTCATTTTTCTGAAGAAGGGTCCAGACGCGAAACTTCAGCTTTCCTGCTCCTCTGATGCTGCTTGGCCTGCTGTGTTCATCCAGCTCTACACCTTGTTAACTGAAATGTTTGTTCCCAGTTTATGTTTAATCAACATTTAAGCACTGAATGTGCTTAGAAGGTTCAGATCCACACCAGAATATAATTGGCTCAACTGGACTTTCATAGCAATGCGGAATGGTGAGATGGAGGCCTTCTGGCACAATGGTAACATCTTCATCTCTAGGTTAAAGTCCATGATTTGTTGACCATGAAGGAAGTAATTCAGATGTGATTTAACGTGTTGCTAAGCAGACCACAAATCCTTCCATCACTTCCCTAATATTCATCAAAGGGAAAACAACGCACATGAAGATATGCTTAAAAAGATGTAGAGATGCCATTTCATAGATGAGAAGCTAAACTGAGGCCACAGTAACATTTCTCCAGAGACATTAGCATTTGTCTGCTGTTTCTGTAAGAATGCAGGGTCTTCAACACGTTGAAAGCAACATCTTTCATTCTCAGCCGTATTGACGTTAGTGTAGCATATCATAGCATAGCATAGCAATTAATTGCAACATAGTGCATTCCTATGCTGATTAAGGCATTTTCTGTAACAAAATAGGACAAACTTAGACCACATTGTTCAGGCTAAGTTGCTATTCAAGTTTATTTACCATTAAAGTGAGCCAAAAAAGGAAAATAACAAAGTCATGGAGACACACATTTATATTGTTGGTGCCATTTTAATTTCAGCAGTGGACTGCTAACATAAACACTTTGGGGAAAATCTAAGCATCAACCATTTAAATTACACACTACAGGCTGACTATTTAAGAGGAAGCTGAATTTCTTGCTGTTCCCCTTGGCAAGGACTTGAAAAGATTCAAGGATCAATTCCATGACCCTAGAATCAGAAATGCAAGAAACATTAGATTTAAGATAACATTAGAACAATACAGTCCTAATTCCTGGCAGGGTTCTGACAAGGGATGTGGTATTGTCAAATTATTCCTATGATCCCATTTAGGAAATAAATAAAGGGTATGCCTTTGTATGATGTGCCAAATAATCCCAGACTATCCCAAAGCACTTCACAGCCCATTAAAGACATTTGAAGATTTGTTATTAATGTTGTGTGCAATTAGTTTAAAAATTCCTTCAGCCTTCATATATCTCTTCCTGTTAACTCTTCCAGGTTGTATGGTAGCTTGGTAGAATGCCTTCTGTCAGCTGTGACTCTTTGGGAAGCACTTTCATTTTTGAATTAGAGTTTTAGAGGTAGGTATAAAGTCCCTTTCCAGTGTACGGTGAGTGATATGAGAGAGCTACACAATCAGAGTATCATGCTTCAAGTGATCCCTGATAAAATGGCATCTGATATTTTTATATCCTCTGGTCACATGCTAGGATGCAGTGATGATACCATGAACATTTCTTTTTGAGAAATCTCAGCTTAGTCTCTTAAAGGTGTGCTGACGTTATGACTGGGAGAATAGATGTAACAGTGATCACAGCTGCCAGGCCAGAATTACGGAGACAATCCACTTTCCAGGATGTTTGGTGGTCCCAGCTGCAACTGCAGATGTGAGGATCGGGGGTGGTAGAAATTAATGATAGGTCGCTGGTCCCTTCGCCTCGCATTGGGATGATTCCTCCATAAATCCACTGGAACTTAGCCTCATAAATTGCTCATTAGCAATCTATAAAATCCCCAACGCCATATGAAGAGTGTCCTAAATAGGCTTTTGAATTGGGATAAGTAACCAGTGCAGCACAGCTGGCTGTTACACATCCCATGGGGAAAATAAGCTAATAGCACAAAGTTGCCCGTAACTTGTCATATGAGGAGTGGTTGAAGACTCTGGTTCTGTATTCATTGGAATTTAGAAAGATTGGGAGGGATCTCATTGAAACTTTCTGAATACTGAGAGGCCTGGATTGAGTGGACATGGAGAAGATGTTTCCGCTAATAGGAGAGACTAAGCTTCGAGGGCATAGCCTCAGAGAGAAGGGATGACCTGTTAGAACTGAAATGAGGTGGAATCTCGTAAGCCAAAAGATAGGGAATCTGTGGAACTCATTGCCAGAGAGACCTGTGGAGGCAAAGTCATTGGGTGTACTTAAGACAGAGATAGGCAAGTTCTTGACTAATAACGGGATCAAGGGTTATGGGGAGGAGGCAGGAGAATGGGGTTGAGCAACATATCAGCCACGATCTAATGTTGGAGCATATTCAATGGGCTGAATAATAATTCTGTTCCTATAATTACCTTTGTTGAAAGAACATTCAACTCAGTGCTACAAATCCTTTCACTTTGATGTTCTCCTTTCTACATTATATTTGCTCAAATGGTGAAGGCAGTTAGCATCGGCCTGAAAGATTTACTGTGTTTCTTGGTCCGCAGGCACTTGCTGAGCTGTTAGGTGTTTCCAGCATTTTCTGTTCCAGTTTTACACGATGCTGGCACCTGTAAAAAAGTAACCTCAAAGTGGTGTCATTTCACATTTAGTGATAACAGAGAACAACATTTGTACTCTTGATGTGCAGCTTATAGATTAGGACAGATTTGCCTACCGGTACTTTTAGATAGGTATATGTTTATCTGAATTATTAGCCGATTATGACTGTGTACTGTTGTGCTATGTGTAGAACTTCTTTGACACATCAAAGAGCAGAACTAGAATCCCTTGGCTTGGAATGGTGAGCAGTATTTTCTTACTTTCAGACTAAATCCAAAAGTGGGAAAGTTTCAGGGAACGAAACCTGTGACTTACCTCAGTCAAAAAGCCTGGTGGATCTGAAACCTCCATCAGGCAATTGTTTGGTTGCTAGTGCGCTCACTGCTGAAATTACGAACCTGGAATAGACCCGCCAATTAGAGGCCAGCATCTCCAGAACTCAGAAGAGGCCATGGTTGTTTCTTGGCATCACCCTCTGGACCCCAAGCTGGAGGATCAGTGTCAAGGAATGTAGGTGTTGTTTCTGCTCTGGGGCCTGGGGTTTCTGCAGTTGGGAATCATGGGGAATGTGTTGTGGGGTGGGGTGGGGTGGGAGACAGTGGGATTGGAAATGAGGGTGGGTGTATAGAGTAGAACTGAAAAGTGTGTGATCAGGTAAGGAGCAACTAGGTGTTGTGTCAGGGTGCGTTTTTGAAGGTACTTTCTATATCAATAACTTGGAGGCACCTTTGCTGTGGTTTGCAAAGGACATGGAAAGGCACCACTTGGCTCAAATATTCCTGTAATAGTTCTTCCAAACAGCTTTCCAGTTAATTCCACTGTGCACATCCTTTCACTGCAGCTCAGTGAATTTTTATTCTGTTTTTGTCTAATGTCTCAATTGGTAGCATTCTTGACTCAGAACTGGGTAATTCTGGGTCCATTATCCTACTCCAGGATTTGATGATCACAGGAGGACTGTACCTGATATGGTTGAACTGGCTATTTTTCAGGTTGTAACTCTTGCTATAACCCCATACCATTGTCCAGGGAAGATAGGAGAGTAAAGTTATACCAAACTAATTCAGAACAAAATCCTCTTTGAAAGCCATTATTGAATCTGCATCCACTGTGATTTCAGGGAATGCATTCTGTATTCCATTTCTGTGCATTTTCTATTCCCCTTATGTTGTTTCTGGTTCCTTGGCCATTTATCTACCTCCCATGCAAATGGGATCTGGGGTCACAATCACTAGCTCAATGCATGGAGACATTAGATTTCCTTATATCGTATAGTTTTATAAGGAAATTCATTCTATTTGCTAAAAAAATGACTTGTGAGTCAAAATGCACCAACTGTTCTGATTTGGCAGCCGTCTTTATATTTTGGGAAAAGTCACTGTCTGTCACATGCAATTCTCTGTGTTTTGTAAACTGGTGTATCGAGCTAAAATATATTTTCCACTGATCAACAGATCAGCTATTTACTGTTCTTGAAAGTGTTTGTTGAATGCACAGCACAGAAACTATAGCTGACTACCACTCTGCCAACTTGTCGCAAAATATCTTGAGGTAAGCATTGCTGCAATTTCATAATGGACATTACAAAAGGCATCATGCATTGGGATCTTCTAACCCCATTGTTTATCCAGTCAGAATAATTACTTCTTAGGACATTTCACCCCCTTGTTTCCTGTCTTAAAGATGCTATCTTGTTAGAATACCCTTCCGTTATGATTCCAGCTGATGGTAATACTGCACAAGTCAGATCCCAGAGTGGAACTCAGCTTCATAAACTATAATTTTTATTTTTTCAATTTGTCTACCATGGCGTTCAATCACTGGATTTATTGACAAAAGGCTGCAAATGTACTTTTAACAAATGAGCATTAACGTTTATTACACGCAAAAGGAAAAAAAAACACAAACACTACACAAGAACTAATTGAAACAGGTCTTATTTTAAATAGCAGGAAAAAAGATCAACGCTTTTACCCTCAACAATAACCTTGCAGATACTCAAGCCTCAAGGAAGCATCAATCTGTTCCCGCATTAATGTTCCTTCTTCATTTGGTGCGATTGTATTTGGCTTCTTTCTGGCAAACATTTGTATTCACCTTGATGCAAAGACTCCATGTGGCTGTGTATATGCAACAATATTGCAACTCTGTCAGGAAGATTTGAACCACTTGAAATTGTCTGGTGAACAAGATTAGTCAGTGGCTAATCAAGTGCAAAAACGTCAACTATAGTGTGTCAGGAGAATCAAATTCTGGAACAGCTACTGCAGTCCATGCCAGGAAAAGCTGGACAACATGCACAGACAGACAACATCACTCAAGACTGTGGCATTCAGTGTCACCTCCAGAAAATGTTACCATCAAGACATTTGCAAATTTGCAAATACAATAAATTACCTTTATGTTACAGACAGTGACCCATTTGTTTTTGTACATGATTACACTTTCTTTTGGATAGAAAGAGGATGATCTATGAAATAACTGCACAGAGAATGGTATCTTGTCACCACGTCACCCTTCATTTACATGTGCACAGTACATGGACTCTGACCAGCCAGCTCAGAGCTGGTCCCTAGAGTGTGAAGACTTTCTGACACGCCTTTTTACATATTTTTTTTTTCTTTTTTTTTGAACTGAGGAAATTCTGAATCCCCTGTTTATATATATTTTTCTTTGTTGTGCGTGTGCAGGTGAGAGACACAGTAAAAAACACCAGGTGTACAAATAACTTTATTAACATACCACCACCAGGACAAACATCCACAAGACCAAAGATTCAGTATCAAGTAGACCCCGTGCAGGGGCAATGCCTATGTGAAAGAAAAAGTGAGGGGGGTGGTAGGGATCAAATCAAACTAGAGTTTGTGGTATGCTCCATACCCTGCGGTGCCCACCTCTCCTGAAAGGCATCGAGAGCGCTGGTGCACACTGCGTGCTCCTTCTCCAGGGACACCCGGGCGCGGATGTAGCCATGGAAAAGGGGCAGGCAGTCGGCCATAACGACCCCCTCCACGGCCCGCTGCCTGGACTTGTTGATGACCAGTTTGGTCAGACCCAGGAGCAGGCCCATGAGGGGATCCTCTGGCCTGCTCGCTCCCCTCTGCACGAGGTGCCCAAAGATCAGGAGCATGGGGCTGACGTGCAGCCAAAAACACAAAAGGAGGTCTTTAAGATAACTGAAAAGGGAGCGCAAGTGCCCACCTCCAATATATACGTGGTCCACGGACTCCACAGCGTCGCAAAACAGACTCGGGTTGGGAGTCCATTAAACATCGCAATCTACAGTTACATGGGACTGCTGCGTGCAACACACTCCCCTCCAGATCCCTGAGAAAAAGGGGGAGGAGCCCCTCATAGAGAGCCCTCCACTGGGGATCCCCGCCACCCGGTGGTAAATGGGCACAGCAAAGTGTGTCCGGGCAGTGGGTGAAGGAGAAGAGGTGGATGGTATGCAGGAGCAGCCTGTAAAGGGCCCGCCGTTTTACGTTTTTAAAAGACACAAAGGTGAAATTCCGGAGGCAGCTCAGGTTGTGGGGCACAGTCTCCTGGGGGGAGGTATGGGAGCCTGGGGCCGATGTGAAATTCCATCTGAGCAGGGGGTACACACAGGCGGAATCCCACAGCACACCTGAGCATCCTCCAGCTGGTGCACGACATTGGGTCTGAGCCCCGCTGTTTTGAGGCGTTGGATGACGGTGACAGTGAGCCGGACATCTATCGCCGCCCTGCTGGCCAATTCCTGCGGCAGCATCCAGCCAAGGCCCCCCCCACCCAGCACGTCCCCGACACTGGTCACCCCACAGCCACGGCCCTCCCCTCCGCCAGCCACTCGAACCGGCGACAGCGGAGGTGCGGATTCCTGAGCAGCGGCTCTCTGACGATGGCCGCCAATCCTGCTGGAGGGTAGGCGCGACGCGAGTCGACCACGTCCCAGTCAGTGATCAGGCTCCTGGTAAAAGACAGGCAGCGTCCTGAGGTTGACCTGCAAACCCTCATGGGCGATAAACTGGAGCTGTGTGTCGTAGTTGAGGTTACGGACCTGGTGGGAAAAATACACCACCAGGGGGCACCACCGAGGTGGAGGCTCAACGTAAAGGCATTGCCACAAGGTCTGAAGGTGGAAAGTCGCCACCTGGGTGCAGACACACACCAATGACTGACCACCCTCCTCAGTAGGGAGATTCAGAACCTGTGCCATGGTCCAGTGCATCTTTTTGTCCCAGAAGAAGTGAACCAACCTTCTGTGGATGTCAGTGACAAAACCTGAAGGGGGGACACTCCTGTTTATATCTGTCAGCCAGGGGGTCTCTGATTGGCCCATTTTAACAGTCCCAATCTGGGATCGCGTATTCAATGAGATCCAACTGGCCCTCATTCCAATCACTACAATCTTGCTCATCAGTTCAAATCTTCTTGCTTTATCCACCCAGCACAGGAGAGACAGTGGCATACTGGTAGTATTACTGAATGAGGAAATCCTGACGCCAAGTTAATGTTCTGAGGGCGTGGGTTCAAATCCCACCATGGTAGATGGCGAACAAAAAATTCCCAAAGAACTGTGGATGTTGGAAATCAACAACTGAAATTGCTGGAGAAAAGCAACAGGTCTGGCAGAATCTGTGGAGAGAAAGCAGAGTCAATGTTTCAGGTCCAGTGACCCTGCTTCAGAACACTGATGGTGGATCATAGAATAGAATCCCCACAGTGTGGAAGTAGCCACGCCAACCCTCTGAAGAGTATCCCACATGGAAACCAGAACACCCGGAGGAAACAGATGCAGACACGGGGAGAATGTGCAAGCCCCACACAGACAGTCACCTGAGCGTGGAATTGAACCCGAGTCCCTGGTGCTGTGAGGCAGCAGTGCTAGACACCATGCCACCAATCACAACAGAGTATTATGAAGAGTGGGCATCTCAACTTTGCTGCGCTGGTGGGACCTGTTGCAGGTTTTCTCCCACAGTCCAAAGATGAGCAGGTTAGTGGGATTGGCCATGCTAAATGGCCCATTATCTCCAGAGATGTGCAAGCTAGGTAGTTAGCCATGGGAAATGTAAGGTTACAGGGATAGGGTGGAATGCTCTTCAAAGGGTCTGAGTGAATTTGATGGGCTGAATGGCCTCTTCCCAGCTGTACAGATTCTATGATTCCGTGAAGACTGGGTATCAGATGTCCCATGTGCAATCAATGTCTGTCACTTCATTGTAGCTACTGGGGATGCACCACTGCCACCACAGCGATACTGTCTCCCATTCATGCACCTTAAAACAGGAAAGGACCCAGACCAGATAGCAGCTCAGGTCACTGATCTTTCATCGCAGCCAGCAGAGCGTACAAATCTAACAGCTATTCACCAAAGACTTGCATGAGGCGCAGGCCCAATCACAAAGAATGGTTTTTTGAGCTGAGCCCTCTTTTGAGGTCAGCCCTGGTTACTTGCACTGGTCAGTTTGCTAATGTTAGCCAGTGCATCTGCCTCACTCAAGCAGGCATTGTTGGCCTGGTCAGCTTTCACCCCTAAAACTGTGACCGCTTACATGAGGAGACACCTTGGTTACGAAGGAGTCAAGTTAGTGAAGACATTTGTACTCATCAAAGCTTGGAGGAAGGAGTCTACCTCTCTAGCTCCATACTTCATATATTAATAATTAGGTTTGTGAATACATTTCCTGTTTTTGCCTAAATAGGTTGTGCCTGTGAACATAATTCCAGCGGCTGGGGTGTTAATATAGAAACGTAGAAGATAGGAGCAGGAGTAGGCCATTCGTCCCCTTGAGCCTGTTCTGCCATTCATTATGATCATGGTTGATCATTGCGCTCAGTATCCTAAACCTGTCCTCCCTCCTATCCCTTATTTCCTTTATCCACAAGAGCTACATTTACCAACACCTTGAAAAGACATAATGTTTTAGCCTCAACTGCTTTCTGTGGAAGTGAATTCCTTCACAAAATGTGAATGAAAGTAGTACGGGTTTCTGACTTTGATGCTGACCCAACTGAAATTTCGGAGAGCTTCACAGAAAAATTGATGATCTGGCTTGGGGAACAGAATTCTCAACCCTACTCCCCATTTCCCACTGCCTCCTTATAAAAGCTCCAGAGAAGGCCCAGAAATTCCACCCATGATTTGAGCCTCATGACCTTAGAATTGGAATTCAGTCCTGAGTCTGCATTTGTATGGAACACAGATGGGGAAAGGATCAGACTTAGCTGTGACACCCCTCATTATCAACCAGCCACTGTGTTGAGAAGTAGCTCCAAGTTGAAGAGGAGAAAGAAGACTTGCATACAGAAGGGGGCTGGTCCCCAAGTTGGAATGTCCCAAAGCTCTGGACAATTAATGAAGCATATTTATTTTGATTATTTGCTGTGACTGTCTTTGTTGCACAATCCAACCTCATCACTTCAAACCTCTTGACATGTCACCCATTGCCCAGCAGATGTCAGAAAAAGAACAGAGTTTCTGTGTTACCTCTGTGAGGTGTCTCAAATGATGTCACAACCAAAGGATTATCAAGCTTGGCACAATAAACCTGTCCTCCTTCCTATTCCTTGTTTCTTTTAGCCACAAAAGCTATATTTACCTTCACCTTGAAAAGATGTAATATTTTAAAAGCATTGTCATGGGTGTTACATAAGAAAATGTCACAGCAAATGTTAGCATTTGGGTCTGACGAATTGGCAAAATAATGACAAAACAAAGTTTGAAACTGAACTTTATCAGAGATGACAAACACCACTGTGGATGCCTTGGATAAGGAGGTAGGTTTTAAGACGCAACTTTGGAGCTGAGAGTTTTAGGGAGGGGTTTCCAGTGGAATGAAGGAAGTCAGGAATGCACAACAAGGACAGAATGAGAGCAATGTGGAGTTGTGAGACTGGAGGAGATCACAAAAATAGAGGGGGTAGTGAGGCCATTGGAGCATTTGAAAACAAAGATGAGAATTTAAAAAGTCAATGCGTCCATTATCCAGGAGCCAATGTAAATTAATAAGCATGGGGCTGATGGGTGAATGGGGTTTGCTAGTAAGCACATAAGCAGCAGAATTTTGAATGACCTGAAGTTCATTGAGGCTAGACTTTGAGAGACCAGCCAGGTGTGATTTGGAATAGTCAAATTTATACCAAAAAAAGGCAGATATGAGAGCTTCTGTTGCAGGTGAGATAAAACGGGAATGGTGTCAGGCAAAGTTATAGGGGTGATAATAATTATAAGTATCACTAAGATATTCTCTGTATGTCTAATACTTTCCAACTCAAGATTGAACAAGTATTTATCTTGTGGGCATTTGTCGTCTCTGTCTCCACAATACTGTCCATTAAGTTGACGATGGAACAGTTTTGGAAGCAATCAGATACAGTAGGGATGGGGCTTGTAAAGAGTCATGCTGATCCATTGATAGATGTGTTGAGCTTATTAATCTATTGAGAACAGGGAATAGTCTACATTGAATCCTGCATTAGTTCTAGTACAGCTGACATCAGCTTAGATTTTGATGAGATACCAAACCTTGGGTAGGCCAGGAAACATTACTTGGGGTTCCTTTTCTAAATTGTTAACAGGATTTGGGCATCACTGGCTAGGCCAGCAGTTATTGCCAATCAGTAATTGTTGGAGGGAAAGTGATGGTGAGCTGTCTTCTTAAACTGCTCCGGTCCTGGGGTGTAGTGCTGTTAGAAAAGGAGTTCCAGAACCTTGGTTAGTAACAGCAAATGAATGGCTGATGTAGTTCCAAGTCAGGACGGTGAGTGGCTTGAAGTGGAGCCTGTAGACAACAGTATTTCCACATAGCTTCTGCCTTTATCCTTCCCGGTGGTAGAGGTCGTGGATTTGGAATTTGCTGTTTGAAGGAGCCTTGGTGAGTTGCTGCAGTGCATCTTCTAGATGGTACACAGAGCTGCTACGGAGAGTCTGGTAAAGGGAGTGAGTGATGAAAATTTGCCAATCAAGTGAAGCTGCATTCTCCTGGATGATGTCAAGCTTCTTGAGTATTGTTGGAGTTTCACTCACCAAGGCAAAAGGAGAGTATTCCATTATACTCCTGTTCTGGACCATCATTCTGCTTAAAAGCACTAGTGTGTGAAATCAAGTGAGGACAGGATTCGAATTGATTGCTCCATGCCACACATTGAAATGGCCATTGAGACACTGTATTGGAGAGCAGACGTTGCCGATGGGAGTATATTCCAACTTCAATGCTGTCTGTAAAATGATAAAACTAAACAATTGTACTCTTCTCTGGATTGCAATCTTGATGAGTTAAAACATTTCATTCTTATGTCTAAAGGCTCATGACATCTTAAGGCGTAAGGGCAGAAGTGGGTTTTCAGCCCATTGAGTCTGCTTTGCCATTCCACGAAATCACGATCTGAAAGTCCTCTACTCCGCTTTCCAGTCTTTTCCCCACTATCACTTGCTCGCTCGCTCAATCACTCATTCACTCACTCACCCTTGATTCCCTTATTGGTTAAAAGTCTGTCTACTCAGCTTTGAATATAAATAATGACCGAACCTTGACAACCTTCTTTGGTAAAGAATTCAACAGATTCACTACCCTCTGAGAGAAGAAGTTCCTCCTCACCTCTGTCTGAAGCATTAGAGCAAAGGAGATAACAAGGTGTAGAGCTGGATGAACACAGCAGGTCAAGCAGCATCAGAGGAGCAGGAAGGCTGACGTTTCGGGCCTAGACCCTTCTTCAGAAAATTTTCTGAAGAAG
>NC_063360.1:31475070-31499200 GCF_021869965.1 Rhincodon typus | reverse complement strand
CCCTGAGGAAGGGTCACCGGACCCGAAACGTTAACTCTGTTTTTTCCTGCACAGATGCTGCCAGACCTGCTGAGCTTTTCCAGCAACTTTGTTTTTGTTCCTGATTTACAGCATTCGCAGTTCTTTCGGTTTTCATCTGAACAGGAATTTGATTCAATGCTTTAAAAAGTCTGCTCTTATGCTTAAAGCTGCTTGGTTCAGTTTGGCTCCTCTTTTTCAGTCACCACACCCAGGTTTAACTAATCACAGTAAAGAACAGTCTATAGACACATGTAATCAAAGCATGCACAACTGAGAACAACATTTTAATTTTTTTACAATATAATTTTGTACTCTTTCTGGATAAGTACCAATCCATTCAGGCTAACAGATTTTTAATATGATCAGCATTTTGAATGTAACCCATTAAGTCTTAGTGGGGGTTGGATTTCAGACACGATAAGCAAAACCAGAATGACAAAGTGAACTATTTACGTCGACCAAATAATTCACTAATTTGAGATGTGGTCAGATTAGTAAAGCAATAAGTTTTAGATTTTTAGTATGTGCAAACTCTTAGCGGTTCTATTGAAACCAACACGCTTTCAGTTTCAGGGCAATGTCAGACCACTCTAAGTGCCAATGTGTCAGAGCTGCAACTTCACAAGCAGCTGCAGGCTTATTAAAATTGTTCACACCTTTCAGTTTTAAACACTAATTAACCTTTTGCCCTCTTGAGGGTTAAAGCCTATTTACAGACTAAATGCATTGAACCTAACCAGTATGTACACATTAAGCTCTTTAGGGTCTACTGTGGGAGTTACGTGTGGTTCACATGCACCCCGCATGATCCCAGTTGGCTCGAAATGAATGCACGCAGCATCAGCCAGCAATGTTTAAGGTATTAACATGACATTTCTGTACTCACTATTTTGAGAGAGGTGTCATATTTTTGCCTTTCAAGTGCGAAATGTTGCACCAAAATGATTTCTAAGCAATTATAGGCCCTCTTGTAATGCAGTGGTAGCATCCCTACCTCTTGGCTAAGACACTAGGTTCAACTTCCACCTGCTCCAAAGGATAATAAGACAGCAATTTTTTTTCAGACCTCACTTTCAGGCTATAGCATCACATTTTTATTTTTCTAACACCCTGGGATGTTTACTCTAATCAAGGTGTGATATAGATGTAAGCATCTACTTGGGGAACACCACCACCTACATGTTCCCCTCCAAGGCACTCACCATCGTCACTTGGAAATATATTGCCATTCCTTCAGTGTTGCTGAGTCAAACTGCTAGAACTCCCTCCTTAAAGGATATTGTGGGTCCTCTCACAGCACATGGGCTGCAGTGGTTCAAGAAGGCAGCTCACCATCACCTTCTCAAGGGCAACTAGGGATAGGCAATAAATGCTGGCCCAGTCAGCAATACCTCTTGTTGCTTGAGAATGATTATATGATCATCATGAAGCAATCTTTTAATTCTAGATTTTAATCAAATTCAAATTTCACCATCTGCTTTGGTGGGATGGAAACCTCTATCCCCAGAACGTGGAGTTCTGGATTACAATGCTATCACCTCCCTCGTTGCTTGCTGATGGACAATGATGGGCAATGTATCTTCCTCCCCGAAAGAATAAGAAAGATGTTGATGATGTTTGTCTAATTTCCTTCTAAATCTAGTCATAACTTAGATAGCCTCTTGCATTTTCTGCAAAACCATTACTCCTGGATTGGCAGCAAGGCTGGAACAAGACAATATCTTCCTGATTCCCTTTTTAAAAAATAATGCATTTGATTCATTTATGGGTTAAGAACACCAATGACAAAGTTGGCATTTAGTAGCCACCCATAGCTGCTTCCTTCGAGGATGTTCTCAGTACAGCATTGATGTGAAGGTGTCGGTGTTGGACTGGGGTGGACAAAGTCAGATATCACACGATACCAGGTTATAGTCCAACAGGTTTATTTGAAAACACAAGCTTTCAGGAAGGACTGAGGCTCCAAAAGCTTGTGTTTTCAAATAAACCTGTTGGCCTATAATCTGGTGTCGTGTGATTTCTGACTCAGTACAGCATTAAGCAGGCTTTCAACGCAACGAAAAAGAATCAATGACAACAAATGCCCAAGTCCAGGATGGCATGAGACAGAAATTGTGGGCCCTGGTGCTGCTCCTCGCTCAGGACCCTGGCCCTGGCCCCGGCCCCAGCCCCGGTCCAGGCCCCAGCCCCAGTCCCAGGCCCTGACCCCAGCCCCCTGAGTTGAGCACAGCAGCTTCCCCGACTCAAGAACAGCAGCCAGGCACCTCCCCACCAACCTGAGTGAACCCCTGGCTCCAGTCACTGGTCCCTGATATAAACCCCCTGTCCTGGGTCCTGCTTGAAGGGGAATGTGGAGGTGATTGTGCTCTTGTGCTCCTTCCCTGAGAACATTAAGATCCAACTGCAATGCGTGTTATCTGAATCATGAATATAAAAGGCAAATTTCCTGCTCTGAAGCGGCTGCGTTCTTGTTTGTTTCAATTCCTTGGTCTACTTTGAGTGATTACTTTCTAGCATTGGCCCACAAATGACCAAACTTATTGAATTGAGATTTTTAACTCAAAACTGCTAGAAATCACTCTTTAAAAGATATTGTGGGTCCTCTCAATGTTAATTAACATCATTACATGGGCTGGATTTTGTACTCCCTTGATGATGGTCTTGGAGCAAGGGGAGTGAGGTGAGGTACTTAAATGCCAAATGGATAACTATCTATCACTGACACAGCCGACATTGACCTGTTCCAAATTTTACAGGGAGTAGGGAAAGGCGTTAGGCAGCCTCCTGCCCCAACTAGCTGTTGATACCCTCAACAGCCCCATTCTGCTGTCGCCGGTGTTTAACCTGAGACAAGGGTGAAAGGTAGCTTACACAGCTTGGGAATCCCAACAGTGTAGCTGGTGTCAGGCAAGTAAATGGGAAACACTATTGTGAGTTCCTAGGTTGATTGGATGCACCCTCAATATAGGCCATCCCATTGTCATCACCCCATCTTTTAGTCCTCCTTCCATGTCTCTTGAGCCTGGTACATGCAACTTGCAGTTTGAAGCTATGGATAGTGGTGTTGGAATATCACTGGCTGGGAGTCTATCTTACTCTTACAATCAGCCATCAGCATTTGTTGGAAAGATTTGCGGGTTGACAGCCAATCTGTTTAGCCACCTAATGTATGCACCTTCCCTGGCTATCAAGTCCTGAGATATAACTCAAACCTGGAGCCTCTGGCGCAGTGGAACGGCCACAAGACCTGCCATAATTAATGAAGTTGAGAAACATATGGTGGTTTAGCAAAGTGAAGGGATTCTGAGGTGGAGAACAATGGTCTGTGTCTCTTGTGCTCTGGGTAGGCTTCATGCACAATTCAGTGAAACTTAACAATTCTTATATCTCAATATTGTAAGGACAGTAACATTTGCTCTGTCTGTATTAAATGAAATGTGCTTATCATGATGAGCTATTTAAAGCATTCTTGTCATCTGGCAACTTTGTTCTCTGCGTGAGAACAGTTTTCCACAGAGCCAAGAATGACAAGACTGAATTTAAACTATTATCAGTTACCAACATTTCAAAAGTGTTCCGATTCACACTGCATTTCCAGTTTCCACTTGTGATAAAGCCCAGTATAGATTCGACACTGTTTGAAGTATGTCTTTATTGCATTGAGTGGTTTTTGTCTGAAATGTATCTGGTAGATTGGGCAATGCATCGGGTGAAATAGGATTCTCCCATAATCCCACTGTAACATCAGGAGAGACTGTTTGTGTCATTCCTCCAGGAATCCTGCCAGGCTTCTAGGATCAAGAATCTCTGGAAAATGCCAGACAAGTGACTTGCTAACTACAGGCCTAGTTAACAGCTTATTTGAAAATGAGTCTTCTTCCTCTGCAGTGAACTGGAGAGTGGAGAGTTTTTAGCTGGTTTTGTTCAAGGTGTCGCAAGGTTTAATGTTAGAGATTGTTTGAAGCTCCTTCTAATCTGATGATGCTGTACAGTCTTGGATGGAGAAGAGAGGAGATTAGCTTGAGAACCTAATGGAGAAAGCTGTGGCATCAAGGTCTCCTGATAGTCTTAGTTGTCATGTCAAACTGGCCAATGTAACTTGGACCTGTTGCTATCACGCAATATATTACATTCTGTTAAGACAAGTGCTTCTTCCCATTAGGAATCACTAATCATCCATCCACAGCTACTGTTAACCAAATAAGCCCTGATCCCCATTTTAGAAAGAAGGTTGGTGGTAGCATGCTACCTCAACCATTAATTATGGAGTCATAGAGTTATACGGCACAGAAACTGACCTTTTGGTACAATTCATCCATGTCAACTAGATATCCTAAATTGATCTTGTCCTATATGCCAGCATTTGCCCCATATCCCTCTAAACCTTTCTTTTTCATGTAATTGTTCCAACCTCCACCACTTCCTCTGGCAGCTTGTTTCATACACACACCACCCTCTGCATGAAAATGTTGCACCTCAGGTCTCTCATAAATCTTTTTCCTCTCCCCTTAAATCTATGCCCTATAGCTTTGGACTCCCCTACCCTGGGAAAAAGACCTTGGATATTCACCCTATGTGTGTCCCCCATGTTTTTATAAACCTCTATAAGGTCACCCCTCAGCCTCCAATGCTCCAGAGAAGATAGCTCCAGCTTATTCAACCACCCCCTGTAGCTCAAACCTTCCCACCCTGGCAACATCCTTGTAAATCTTTTCTGAACCCTTTCAAGTTTAGTAATATCTTTCCTATAGCAGGAAGACCAGAACTGAAATCAGTATTCTAAGAATGGCCTTATTAATGTCATGTACAGCTGCAAAATTGTTGAGAGTGATTGGTTGTGCAGAACATACAACAGTGGCTAGGAATCCACAATTGAGGTCTTTCTGGATGGACTGCTGAAGGACTGGGCTATATTTGGTTCATGGTCTTTTCATGCTCTGTGCGTGGTCACCATTCCATTGATGAGGGCTGAGGGAGGTGGTCGGCATAACAGCAGTGTTATTGGACTAGCAATCCAGAACCCCAGGCTAATGCAATGGGAGCAATTCAGAAATTGCTGGAAAACTTCAGCAGGTCAGGCAGCATCTGCGGAGAGAAAGTAGAATTAAAGTTAATGGTGTGGGAATGTGGGTTCGAATCACAAAATACTTTGATTAAATCTGGAATTCAAAGAGAGCTTAATAACCATTCTCAACGAAAATCTGTCCGATGTCATTTGGAAGTCATTTGATAGTCATATGTAAATCATAAAAGAGTGGCGAAGGTAAACATTGGTCCTATAGAGGATGAGAAGGCCAATTTAATAACTGGGAATGAGGAAATAGCCGAGACATTAAACAGTTATTTTGTGTCGGTCTTCACAGTGGAAGACAAAAATAACATGCCGAAAACTAATGGCAAGAAGGTTATAGCAGGTGAGGACCTAGAAACTATCATTATCACTAAGGAGGCAGTACTGGGCAAGCTAATGGGGCTAAAGATAGACAAGTCTCCTGGCCCTGATGAAATGCATCCCAGGGTACTAAAAGAAGTGATGGGTGAAATAACAAATGCACTAGTAATTATTTACCAAAATTCACTGGACTCTGGGGTGGTGCCCGCAGTTTGGAAAACAGCCAATGTGACGCTGCTGTTAAAAAAGGAAGTAGACGAAAAGTGGGTAACTATAGGCCAGTTAGCTTAACTTCAGTAGTGCGGAAAATGCTTGAATCTATCATTAAGGAAGAAAAAGCAAGACATTTGGATATAAATTGTCCCATTGGGAACACCCAGCATGGGTTCATGAAGGGGAGGTCATGTTTAACTAATTTGGTGGAATTCTTTGAGGACATTACTTGCATGGTGGACAATGGGGAACCTGGTGTATCTGGATTTCCAGAAGGCATTTGACAAGGTGCCACACCAAAGGCTGCTACAAAAAATAAAGTTGCACGGTATTACAGGTAATGTATTGGCATGGATAGAGGATCGGTTGACCAGTAGAAAGCAAAGAGTAGGGGTAAATGGGTGTTTTTCTGGTTGGCGGTCAGTGGCTAATGGTGTGCCTCAGGGATCAGTGTTGGGGCCGCAATTGTTTACAATTTACATAGATGATTTGGAGTTGGGGACTAAGTGTGGTGTGTCAAAATTTGCAGATGACACTAAGGTGAGTGGTAGAGCAAAGTGTGCAGAAGACACTGAAAGTCTGCAGAGGGATATAGATAGTCTAAGTGAGTGGGCAAAGGTCTGGCTGATAGAGTACAATGTTGATAAGTGTGAGGTCATCCATTTTGGTAGGAATAACAGCAAAATGAACTATGTTTTAAATGGTAAAAAATTGCAGCACGCTGCTGTGCAGAGGGATTTGGGTGTCCTTGTGCATGAATCGCTGAAGGTGGGATTGCAGGTGCAGCAGGTAATTAAAAAGGCAAATGGAATTTTGTCTGCCATTGCTAGAGGGATGGAGTTTAAAAACAGGGAGGCTATGCTGCAGCTGTATAGGGTCCTGGTGAGGCCACACCTGGAGTACTGTGTGCAGTTTCGGTCTCCTCACTTGAGAAGAGATATACTAGCACTGGAGGGGATGCAGAGGAGATTCACTTGGTTGATTCCAGAGTTGAGAGGGTTGGATTATGAGGAGCGACTGAGTAGACTGGGATTATACTCATTGGAATTCAGAAGAATGAGGGGACAACTTATAGAAACACATAAGATTATGAAGGGAATAGATAAGGTGGAGGCAGGGAGGTTGTTTCCGCTAGCAGGTGAAACTCGGACTAGAGGGCATCGCCTCAAAATAAAGGGAAGCAAATGTAGGACTGAGGTCAGGAGGAACTTCTTCACCCAAAGGGTTGTGAATCTGTGGAATTCCCTGCCCAGTGAAGTGGTTGAAGCTACGTCACTGAATGTTTTAAGGCAAGGCTCGATAAATTTTTGAACAGTAAAGAAATTAAGGGTTATGGTGAGTGGGCGGGTAAGTGGAGCTGAGTCTCAAAAAGATCAGCCATGATCTTATTAAATGGTGGGGCAGGCTCGAGGGGCCGGATGGCCTACTCCTGCTCCTAGTTCTTATGTTCTTATGTTCTTATGTAAATCTGCTGTCCTTACCTGCTGTGGCCTACACATAACTCCAGACACACAACACTGTGGCTAGCTCTGAAATGGCCTAAGAAGCCATTCAATTCCAGGGCAATTTGGAGTTGCTGGACTAGACAGGAATGGCTACATGCCATGAAAGAATACAGTAGATGATAGACATGCAGCAAACAATCCATATCAAATGGAGGGTCATCATTTGTTGCACCTTCACTGATATCTGTGAAGGTCATGGGTGCACGTTGTCTGTTTGTTGCAGCACTTGTCGCCATGGTAGCACATGCCAGCCCACAGAAGGTGTCACCCTAGTTCTCTCTTCCTCCAGCTAGTGCACTATCCAGCAATGTTCTTCCTGCTTGCATCCCTCTTTTGTAAATGAATATTTCACTATTTCCTACTCAATTCATGCTCCCTCAGAAGTCCAAAGCTCCAGACATCATAGTTATAGTTCATAGTTCCAGAATTTGCAGCTTTTTAAATCTGTTCTGTGAATTACATCACCAACCTCAAACGCATTTCTACAAACTGAAAGCTTTTATCACCAGTGCTGGAGGCAGACTCTCAGAGATTGGCAGCTCTATTGGATTAATGGGAAAAACAGTTGCCGAACAATGGGCTGCTTCAATAAGGAAATGGCTTGGACACAGTCAGTGTATATTCTCTCAAAAGGAAAAGGTGGAACAAGTAAATCCAGAGCTCTCTGGATGACAAAGTGGTTAGAAATTAAGTTAAAGGAGAAAAAGTGTGCTTGTGACAGGTGTTAGGTAGTTAATACAATCAAGAACCAAACTGAATGCAGAATGTTCAGAAATGAGGTGAAAAACCACATACCAGAAGGAGAACGGGATTATGATAAAAGACCAACTAACTTACTGGAGTATTTTTGAAGAGTTAGCTGAGAGGGTTGATGAAGGGAAGACTGTTGAAGTGGTGCGCATGGACTTCCTAAAGACATTTGATACAGTGTCACAAAACAGACTTGTGAGAAACGTTATAGATCATGGAACAAAACAGACAGTACTAGTATGGATACAAAATTGGTGAGGATAAGAAACAGACAGTAATGATCAAAGGGAATTTTCATGTTTGAAGAAGACTTATTGTGGAGTTTTCCAGGGGTCAGTTTTGTGCCCCTTGCTTTGCCTGAGAGATGTAGATCTTTGTGTGGAGGAGACAATTCCAAAGTTTACAGGTAATACAAACCTTGGGAGAATTGTAAACTGTGTGGAGGACAGTGCTGAACTTCAAAAGGACACGGGCATGTTGGTGAGGTTGATGGATGGGTACCAGATGACATTTAATGCAGAGAAGTGTGAGGTGCTGCACTTTGGAACAAAGGATGTGGAGACACAATATGAAATAACAGGCATTATTCTACAGGCTGTGCTGGAGCAGAAGGATTGGGGTATGTATAAATATAATTCATTAAACGTGGCAGGGCAGGTAGAGAGGTGTGTTAATAAAACATACAATATCCTAGGCTTCATAACTAGGGGCATAGAGTAAAAGATTACAACTGGCAGCACCTTTGTGTTGATTCTATTCCACTGAGAACGTTTAAAGGAACTTTATCTCTGGGAGTAATTAATTTTTTGCTTTTAAGCCTCATCAGACAGGTACCTACCTGAGAACTGTGACTAATTGTGTCCTATATTCAAAAATTAAATGATTTCTTAAAAAAAAAGTGGATGCCTCTCAATTCAACAATGATAAAGACATCCTGCTTAAATAGAACAGTCTTAAACTGAATTAGGCCACATGGAAATCCACAGCAAGAAAAGATCCCACTGTCCAAAAAAAGCTCTGCTCGATCTAGGATCCATGTATAATTAGTCCAGAGTAGAGATTCTTCCTTCTCACTGGTCAATCCCAACTTTAAGAAAAAATAAAGGGATACATTTATGAATTATTGGTCTTTGAGCAGTGTGCCATGCCAAAAATTCAATTTTGAGGAGGAAATTAATGTTAAGTGCTGATCGTCTCTCTCTGCTACATTGCCGACAATGGCTTCCTTAGGCAAAGCTCTTTTTACCTCTTTTTACCTTAGCTAAAATAATGATTGAGCAACTCAGTTACCAGATCGAGAATTCATTGCTTGGCAGAAAAACAAAGAATACTGCGCAGGTCTGGAAGCATCTGTAGAGGAGAAAACAGAGTTAACATTTTGGGTCCGGTGATCCTTCCTCAGAACCGTTCTGAGGAAGGGTCTCCGGACCCGAAACGTTAACTCTGTTTTCTCCTCCACAGATGCTGCCAGACCTGCTGAGCTTTTCCAGCAACTTTGTTTTCATTCCTGATTTACAGCATCCACAGTTCTTTTGGTTTTTATAAAGAATACTACGCACCTCATTTGATATTTGGAAAGTTATGAATGTGATCTTTGGAGATCCTGTGATTCAGTGGATAGTGTCCTACCTCTGGGTCAGCGCTCTAACTTTCAGGAACCCACCAGGTCTTGATGCCCATGGATCATAACATGGTCAATCAGGTTAATTATTGATCTGAACATCCTTCTGATCCACCTATGGCAAACGTTAAGAAAGGAAGAGTTTCCTGGTCAGCTAGAGGCTTGGTAGCTGCAGTACAAGAACCTGTTTTAACCCGGTGTTAATAGACTCCATGAATAGATTCTTACCATGAGTAAGCGTTACCCACACACCAAGGAAGTATCACCCACACAAAGAGATCTTTGACTCTCACATCAACTTGTACTTCTAGCTTATGCATATAAGTTGTTCAGACAGTTTTTGTTTCAAATCTGGAATTAACAGTCTAATGATGACCATGTGTTGATCGTGAGTAAAAACCCATCTGGTTCACTAATGTCCTTTAGGGAAGGAAACTGCCATCCTTACCTGGTCTGGCCTTACATGTGACTCCAGACCCACAACAATGTGGTTGACTCTGAACCATCCTCTGTGCAATTGGGGATGGGCAATAAATGCTGGCCGAGCCAACTATGCCCACATCCCATGAATAAATCAAAAGAAAATACAGATGGCCAATAGCTTGGTTGAACGAAAGGCTTCAAGGAAACAAAAGGCTGTCACATGGAGAAATTGGTTGGGAGACGAAGAGCTTTCAGGAAGCAGTTCCAGAACTTAGTGGGTGATTACAATCAGTTCCACATCCTTGAGTTGCTTGGGATGAACCTCGACAAAAGCCACTGCGTCGCTCTCCAGACCTTCTTTGGAAAGGCACACTCCATAAAGAGGTGGACAGCACTCCTCACTATCACAGCATCCTTGAGAAGACTGTTCAGCGGGGATGATAATCTGGGAGAAAAGGAAGAACTAGTGGCTTGTTCTCACTAGCAGCCAAGCTACATTTTGGAGCATGTTTGTAAGTTCTGGCGATGAGGCATTCTCCGAAATGACATGGATAGCAGTGCTCCTACATGCTCAGGTATTGTTGGACGACAGCTGTTCACTCCTTCTAGTTTTTAGCATGGGCTATTGTCCCTCCATACCTTATATCCAGCACCTTCAGGTAGCTTGAGCTGACGGTGAAAGGGACAAAGGATTGGTTGGCCCATTGCCCAATGAACAGGCAAGTTTAAACTGGTCACAGATGGTAACCAGTCTGTGTACTGATGGTGAATCTGAACAGACATCATCCTACATTAGCCTTTGACCTGAATGCCAGCAGGACCTGGGATAATAAATCCTTTTATTCTCACATTCTTAATAATGACCTTGGTTAAAAAATAGTTCTAGACAACAGACAAACAGGATAGGGGAAAGGCAGCCTTTTCTAACTCCAGAAAGAAACTACATTGAGGAGTGGTAAAGTATTGCATTTCCAAGGAGCCAGTCATCATCTGACATTTGGGAGGTATATCAACTTATTCAGGTTGACTGCATTTGAATCAGTTGGAAGACAAAGCGATAACTGTGCATCAGACCAAAACAAATGGGTCTTCAGATATTAATCAGTAAATAGAAGAGAAATCTTTCAAAGACTACTATTCAGAAAGCCTAAGCAAATGCCTGAGAGCATTCTGTAAGGCATTCTAAATAATTAGCAACATGAGATTACTACACCGCAGTGGAAATGTAGAGGTAATTTCAATTATGCTTGGCACCAAAATGAGGATATTTAGATCCCAATCTGACCATGCTTTCCTCATTTATTTGCATGGAGTTTCTTACCTGAGGTATTATGTCTTTAGTTTGTTATGTATTGCTGGTTACTGGAAATAATACCTTGCATGAGTGCCTCAGCTGGGAGTCTGCCGCCTTCGTGACATTGCAAGAAACACCTTGCATCTATATAGCACCTTTCAGATTCTTACACAAACATAAGTTTCTATAAATTAGAACCAGGAGAGGGCCACTTGAACCCAAGAGCTTATCCTGCCATTCAGTAAGATCATGGTTGATCTGCTTACTTTACATTCCCACCAGCTCTGATAAAGTGTAGGCCATTGAGCCCTTTAAGCCTGCTCTGCCATTCAATATGATCATGGATGATCATCCAACTTAGTACCCCGTTCCTGCTTTCACCCTATACTGGAACATAGAACATAGAACAGTATAATACAGGCCCTTCAGCACACGATATTATGCCGACCTATTATCCTACTAAGATCAATCTACCCTGCATCCCCTACGTTTTACTATCCTCCATGTGCCTTTCCAAGGGTCGCTTAAATGTCCCTAATGTATCTGACTCCACTACCTCTCCAGCAGCGCATTCCACACGCCCACCACTCTCTGTGTAAAGAACCTACCTCTGACATCTCCCCTATACCTTCCTCCAATCACTTTAAAATTATGACCCCTCATAATAGTCATTTCCGCCCTGGGAAAAAGTCTCTGACTATCCACTCTATCTATGCCTCTCATCGTCTTGTACTCTTTGATTCCTTTAGCTTGAAAAGCAATGTCTACCCTCTTCTCGAAAACAATCAATGTTTTGGTTTTAAGTGCTGTCTGTGGCAGATGTGTAGTGGTAATCTCACTGGTTTAGTAATCCAGAATCTCCAATTTAGTTTAACTGCTTTCTGGGCAATTAGGGATGGGCAATAAATGTTGCCCCAGGCAGCGACACTTACATTGTGTGAACAAAAATAAAAGGCTCCTTGGTAAGAATCTCAAGATCTCCCATGGAACTTTATCTCAAAGACAGTAGGAACTGCAGATGCTGGAGAATCTGAGATAACAAGGTGTAGAGCTGGATGAACACAGCAGGCCAAGCAGCATCAGAGAAGCAGAGAGGCTGACGTTTCGGGCCTAGACCCTTCATCAGAAAAGGGGGAGGGGAAGGGGGATCTGAAATAAATAGGGAGAGAGGGGGAGGCGGATAGAAGATGGATAGAGGAGATAGATGGAGAGGAGACAGAGAGATCCACTGAGGTTTTTCTGGAGGGAGGAGGGTAACTTCTTCAGGGTAGGCATCCTTAGAAGAGGCTTCGCAGTGGGGTTAAAATTGTTTCAGAGACAGTAGGAACTGCAGATGCTGGAGAATCTGAGATAACAAGGTGTAGAGCTGGATGAACACAGCAGGCCAAGCAGCATCAGAGGAGCAGGAAGGCTGACGTTTCGGGCCTTTTATCTCAACTTGTGTTGTGCAGTCACTGTTGTTAGGCAGGAAACGCAGCATAGTACATCTGCCAGGGCACAAAGCCGCAAAGACTGTCTTCCATTCCGAAGATCTGGGCCACAGGTTTAATGTTTAAAGTGCAAAATTGCTCTTCTTTAGTGTCCTTGGCATGAATTAGTTAGTCATGTATATACAGTCAAAGTTTGGTTTAAAACTATCATCTCTTTACAATGGTTACACTACAGAAGGAGATCTTTTGGTCCATCACCTCCCTGTCAGTAGTGAAGCTCGTCCCATGTTAATGCCTCGTCAATTACATTGTTAAGATTTGTTCAAGTCATAGTAAAGGTTAAAAGAAACAAGTGATCAGGATTAATTATCTTCCAGCACATATGAATGGGTAGGAATAACAAGGTGTAGAGCTGGATGAACACAGAGGGCCAGGCAGCATCAGAGGAGCAGGAAAGCTGACGATTCAGGTCTGGGCCCTTCTTCAGCCTCTGATGCTGCTTGGCCTGCTGTGTTCATCCAGCTCTACACCTTGTTTTCTCAGACTCCAGCATTGGCAGTTCCTTCTACATCTGAATGTGTAGGGGTCTTTAATGGGCTTTGTCTGTAAATATTTAATTGGCTGCAAGCGTGTTTTTATTGATAGAATAGAGTTTAAAAAGGGGAAAAACAAAGTATTGAGGTGACTTTGGTGGTGGGAAAGTTGCACAGTTGTGTGTGATAGCATTTCTGAGTATAAGAAAATAAATGGATGGCAGATCGGGGGGAAGGTTCTTGTTGTACAGTGGTAGTGTTTCTATCCCTGAGCTAGGAGACCCAGGTTCAAGAACCATCTGATCCGGAGGTGTGTAATGAAGTCTCTGAACAGGTTGATGTGAAAATATTCACATATAAATGGGATGCTCTTGTGGCGCTGTAGTAGTATCCCTGTGTCTGGGCCAGGATACTCAAGTCCCAACAGCTCCAGAGGTGTGTTGCAACCTCACTGAACAGGTGTTTAGAAAATATATGCACATATAAATAGGACACTCGTGGTGAAGTGGCAGTGACTCTGCCTCTGAACTAGGATGCCAGAATTTAAGTCCCATTTACTCTGGAGGTGTGTAATAACATCTCTGAACAGTTTGAGGAAAATATTCACAGATCAATGCAGAACAGTCAGAATACAGGGTTGTTGGATAAGAGCTGTAAAACTGAACAAGTCAATGAACTTCCTTCATTAAAAACCTATATATCTCACTCTATAACTCACCAGCTGGCTTAAAGTCTATTAACATTCCTTAGCTTTTCCTGGTAGCTTATAATGTTTTCTTTTGTCTCTTCAGATAATTCTCATTTGGAAACTATAATTGAATCTGCCTCTCGCACACTCTCAGTCAGGTTCCAGATCACAACCACTCGCTGCATGAAAAGACTTTTCCTCATAACTCATCTGACTCTTTTGCCATTCATCTTTAATTAATGTCCTCTGGCTCTCTAACTTTGTGCCAAAGATAGTATTTTTCCTTTACCTACTTTATCCAGTCCCTGATGATTTTGAATACTTTTATCAAACCTCTTCGCAAACTTCTCTAAGGAGAGTAACCCCAAGTTCAACAAACTATCCATGTAGCTGAAGATTTCCATTCTTGAAAGTCCTTTCTGCAACCCCTCTGAGCCATTGTCACCTTCCTAAAATGCAGTGCAACAATTTAATACTGGGTAGACTGGTGTTGTTTTTCTTAGAGCAGAGTTGTGTGAAATAATGAGGGGCAGAGACAGAGTAGACAGGAAGAAAGCTTTCCCCTCGGTGGAGGAATCAATGGCTAGGGACATAGATTTAAGGCATGGGGCAGAGGGCATGTAAAGAACATATTTTTACCCACTGGGTGGTGGGAATCTGGAACTCACTGCCTGTAAAGGTGGTAGAGACAGAAACCCTTATAACATTTGAGAAGGATTTAGATGTGCACTAGCAATGCCAAGGCATACAAGGCTATGGGCGAAGTGCTGGCAAATGGCGTTAGAAGATTTGGGTGCTTGTTTTTGACCAGCACAGACACAGGGGGTCAAAGGGCCTTTTTCTGAGCTGGTGACTTCTATGACTCTATTTGGGGTCAAAATGTATAACTGTCCATCACTACTCCCTCGTTTTTGTCTCTGTCTCCATTTATAATGGTGAAGATCCTGTACGCTTTTTTAACCACTTTCTCAACCTGCCCTGCTACTTTTAATGATCCATCTACATAAAAGTCATGCCTCTCAACTCCTGCACCCTCTTTAAATCATATCCATATATGATTTATATGGTATATTTTACTCTATATTATCTCGTTTGTTTTATATTACCTCTTCCATCAGACAGGAAATATAAAGTTTGAATTCAAGTACGAGCAGATTCAAGAACCGTTCCTTCCCCGCTGTTATCAGACTTTTGAATGGACCTCTCAAAAGTTAATTCTGATCTCTCTGTCCGCACCTTCTGTGCGGCTGTAGCACTGTATTCTGTGCTCTGTTCTGCTACCTGATGCACTTTGTATGATGCAATCTGCCTGCGGAGCACGCAAAACAACACTTTTCATTGTATCTCGGTACATATGACAAGAATAAATATACCAATCAATCAATGATTCTTCCTACCAACTTCATCAGCATTGTTCAGAAAAACACTGGCCAAACTGTGGAGGCCTGTAAACCAAATGATGACAATAATTTAACCCTTAGGTAGAAATCAAAATATTACTTCCAATTATGATATCAACTGACAACAATTAACATGCAGTTGCATGTGTGTTTCAGTGAATTGAGGTGAAATCATTAATTCCAAAGATAATCTGCTTGTTTGTATTCCTGTTTCAGCAGCAGATTTTTCTAACATTAACCCTCTATCCATCAGGAATTAACTAAATGAATTTTACTATTACACCCTTGACTAGGCTGGATCTTAAACACTACCAGGCCTATAATTTGAATATTTTTCTCTTTGATAATGATGTACCTTAGTTGGCATACCTCTCTTTTAAAACAATAATTGCACTTCAAATTGAGAATTGAAGATACATTTCAGGAACAAGTCTACAGAACTTGAGAGTTCAAATTCTCTTAGATTGCCACAGCTTGTATTAGTAACAATAGAATGAATGTTAAAAACCATATGAAAAAGCACCACAGCAAACATGCAGCCAAATAATCCATATTAATTTACATTTACACATTGGGTAACATTGAAGTGATATAGGCATGTGTTTACACAGTACCTTTAACATTGGGATAAACCTCAAGGTGCTTTCCAACAGCGCGATCAACCACAAATGTGAAATGAAGCCACAGAGTGAATTTAGGACAGGTCGTCAAACAGTTTTAAGACTCCAAAAGGACTGAGGGAGGCAGAGAAGTGCAATGCTTTAGGGAAGGAATTTTAGAGTGTGAGTTCAAGTATTTGGAGATTCAGCCATAAAATGTTGGAGCAGTGAAATATGGACATAAATACCATATTTCAAATCAGTAATACCTTTATTCTGGTTACATTAATCTGGTATTGTGCAATCAAATGTGAAATCGTTTAAGTTTAAAGAAAATAAAATACCCAGAAAACTGGAATTCAGTCAATTCAATCATGAATAAATGATACAGAAACAAAGTTGCTGGAAAAGCCCAGCAGGTCTGGCAGCAGCTGTGAAGGAAAAAAGCAGAGTTAACGTTTTGGGTCCGGTGACCCTTCCTCAGAACGATATAAATGATATCTTTGATCTCATATCCCATAATTCTGCCCATAGAATTATGGTTGGTTGAGCTGTTTGACATTTTGGGTGGATTAGGTTAGTGCCAACAGAATTGGGTTTCATCTTTGTTTCAGTTGGGATCCATTCAGAACCTACCTCCGTAATGAAGGTTGTTGTGTTGTGGATTGAATTGCCTTCTGGCTTGGAACTGATGAAGCCTGATCTAGAATTAATCTTTAAAATGATCTCTACCAGTTACTGGTCATTCTCCAGGCTCTTGGTTTCAAATGCATTATTGTATGAGACATTGGTCTCTGCTTCTCCAATTTAGCTTCTCACGTTGCATTTTTACATTTAAAATTATTATTATGGATTTCTTAATTTGATTATGGAGGGCATCTGTTGGTTGTTTAGCCTCGAGACATTTTCCATTCCAGTTATTTTGTTACATGAGCATATCATTGTGCTGTGCTTGTTTTGGTCCTGACTGCTGTTTCCTGTTATTATACATACCTTCTGGTTTTGTAACCGAGAACATTTTTGTTTCCAATTCCTTTCCCAAAGATAATAGTAAAAGGTAAAGTCACCATAGTTCTACCAGGTCATAGGGCTGCTCTCTTATTAAAGAGAGATGTCATGTAGTGGTTTGACCTGAGGGTCACCATGCCTCAGGGCAAGGGGGGAGGGTGCGAATGAGAATAAGAGTCCTTCATTGTAACACCAATCGATACAGAAATTGAATATACACTGTTGGCATTACTCTGCATTGCAAACCAACCATCCAGCCAATTGAGTAAACAATCCATCATTGACTATCCAACAACTCACCCATTCCCATCTCTTTTTGACACGCACCACCATCCCTTTCATCAATCATATCAAACAAATGCCAGGCAATGACCATCTCCAAAAGAAGCAAGTTAAACATTGGCCCTTCACATTCAATGCCATTGCCACTGCTGAATTCTATATGGCTACGAAAAATGTAGCAGACAGCTTGCACAAACACTCTCCCACCAAAAGCAATGCGATAATGGCCAGAAAACCTGTTCATTTTTGTAATATTTCTTTAAGTATAAATCTTATCTGGGTATGGGGGCATACTGCTTGGCTAACCAATGAATAATGAGGGGGCATAACTTTAAGGTGAAAGGAAAGGTTTAGAGAGGATTTGAGGGCATTTCTTTTCATCCACAGACTGATGGGGGCCTGGAATACATTGCCTGCGAGGGTAATACAGGTGGGAAACCTTAGAATCTTTAAAAAGTACATGGAAGAGCCTTGAAGTGTTGGAACATTCAAGGTTATGGACCAAATATTAGAAAGCAGAATTAGTGCAGATAGGCCGGCACTGACTTTATGAACCAAAGGGCCTCTGTGATGTGTGATAACTTCATTTCTTCAGATTAGATCTTTTGCATCCTCCTGAGAGGGTGGACAGTACATGGTTTAAGTCTTTTCCTAAGGAGGACACAAAAAATTGGCAGCTCTTTGGAATTAACCTGGAGTTTCCAGGAATTGAAGATGAATCTTCAGAACAGTGCTGGAAGCATCTCTGGGAATTAAAGAAACTCTTCAGGTGTTAGGATAGCAGTGGACCATACTCATTACCTTGGTATGCTGTTATTTTCAAGCTATAAAGCATGTTGAAGATGAATAATAAGACCAGAAGAAATAAGAGCAGGAGTAAGCAATTCAGCCCCAAAAGCCTGCTCTACCATTCAATGAGATCATGTCTGATCCAACATTCCTCATGTCCACTTTCCTGCCCTTTCCCCATAACTCTTGATTCTCCTACTGATCAAAACTCTATCTCAGGCTTAAATATACACAGGGACTCAGCCCTCCAGCTCTCCATGGCAAGGTGTTTCAAAGGCTTCCAACCCTCTGAGAGAAGAATTTCCGAAATTCCTCCTCATCTCAGTCTTAAATTGGTACCCCTTCATTCCGAAGCAATGCTTTCAGGTCCTGAATTCTCCTATGAGGGGAAACATCCTCTCAGCATTTACCCTGTCAAGCCCCTTAAGAATTCTATTTGTTTCAATGAGATCACCTCTCATTCTTCTAAATTCCAATGAGTAGATTCCCAACCTATTTGCTGTAGAAGGGCTTTGTGACTAATCTATAAGGACCCAATCAGGTATCCAGGATTCCATTCATTTTTCAATAGGAGAATGTGAGGTAGACATGTTGGGTAACTAATAGCTGGAGCAAAATAACTCCACAGAAGCTGGTATCCTGTCACCCAGAGGTGACCCTTTATTTACACATGTACAGTCCTAGACTCTAGTATTGCCTCTTCAGAGCCAGCTCTCAGAGTGCCAGAATCTCAGACACTCCTGTTTATATCTGTCAGCCAGGACTCCCTGATTGGACCAGATTAACAGCCCCAATCAGGGAACTCATTTCTATGAGGTCCACCTGGCCGACCTCGTTGCAATCACTGCATGGAGGTCACGGGATTCAACCCTTCCATGAACTATTCCAACCACATTTTGGCATCCATAGGCTTCCTCAGCAATGCAGCACTCCCCCAGTACTAAGCTGAAGTGAAGGCCATGATGGTTACACTGTAGTTTCAAACATGTGACTTGAATCCACAATCCTCTGATTCAGCGAGTGGAATTTAATCCGGGGACAAGACTAAAGGATATCAGGACTGAGAGATAAACTGATTAAAAGGCACGTGAGATGCTTTCCTTTATTACCTGAGGAACCTAGATAGGAGCAGAGAGACTACACTAGAATAGTATATAAACATTAATTAGGCCACAGAACACTGTATAATACTCAAAGGTTGTCAATGCACGAGGCTGTGGGGGGCAGATATGGAAGAGATTTATGAGGATGTTGCCAGGACTGGAGACCGTTAGCTATGAAGAAAGATTGGATTGACTGCTGGTGTCTGCTTTTGGAATAGATAAAGTTGAGAGGACATTTAATTGAGGACCATCTAGAAGTGTCGTGCTGTAGACCCATGTTTGCCCAGAATCAGGCAAAAAACCTGAAAAGTTTACACGTCAAAACTAGACCTCTGGATAGAGTGGATAAAAATAACTTTTTTTCTCATTAGCAGAAAAGTCAGTCAAAAGTGAACATAGATTTAAAGACTTGACAGAAGGATTAGAGGGAAGTTGAGAAGCGATTATTTTCATTGAGAGAGTGCTGGTGTTCTGAAACTCACTGCCAGCAAAGGGGCAGTGAAGAATCCTCATTATCCTTCAAAATATTGTTTGCATATGCACTCGAGTAGCTGTAACTTTGAGGGCTATGGGCCTAAGGCTGAAATGCAAATTTGATTGGATTATTTACTTTCAGCCAGCACTATAGAAATGGGCTGAATGGCCTCCTGTGCCAGCCATTTCAATGCTTCTATGACTGTAAGGTTGCTTAAAGCCCAGAGCAATGAGATGATGAATCTGAATACAAGGTTTTAAAATGGTGGTGTTGCAGACCTGGAGCCCAGGTGGGTCAACAAGCATGAGGGTGATGGATGAGTGAGAGTCTGGGTCCAAGTAAGATCATTAAAACTGGTTTTAACTGATCACTTACCTGCTTGTGGGCACTTGCTGTGTGCACTTTATTCATGGTGCTTATCTACATTATAATAGTGATTACACTCTCAAATAACTAGTTATAAGGCATTTCCTGAAATCATGAGGCACTGTAACGATGTCAGCTGGGTAACACTCTTACTACTTAGTCATAAGATTGTGGTTTTAAGTCTCACTCAGTGACTTGAATACAGTAATCCCGAGCTGACGCATTGGTTCGGTACCAAGGGAGTGTGGCACAACACCACAGCTGTCCTTTAGATAAGACATTACAGTAAGGGCTGTAAGTTCTGCCAAGTAACAGCAAATATTCTGTGGAACTATTCTGAGGAACACCAGTCTGACCGATCCACGCATTCTGGCCAATTCTTATCCTAAATCTGACAGAGATTGCATGATTATTAACACATTATTGTTTGTGAGATCTTGCTCTATCAGGTGCTGTGTTTCATCCATTCATAGAGTCCTTACAATGTGAAAGCAGGCCATTCAGCCCATCAAGACCACACCATTCTTCTGAAGGGTGGCCCACCCAGACACCTACCCTATCTCTGCATTTTTCCATGGCTAATCCACCTAGTTCACACATCCCTAGATACTATGGGAAATTTAGTATGGCCAATCCACCTAAACTCCACATCTTTAGGAGGAAACCAGAGTACTCGGAGGAAACCTGCACAGACAAGGGAAGAATGTACAAACCTTACACAGACAGTCGCCCGAAGTTGGAATCAAACCCAGTTCCCGGATGCTGTGAAGCAGCAGTGCTGACCACTGAGCCACTATGCCACCCAACTCAAAATGCTCTCTTAACAGTCAAAAACACCTAATTGACTGTAAAGCACTTTGGGATGCCTTGAGGTTGTGAAAGGTGCTATCTAAATGAAAGAGTTGCTCCAGAATGGGGAAAGTTGAAACGTTTGAGAAACTAGAGATAGGGAAAAGTACTTACAGAGGACTAAATTTGTAACATTAGGTCAAAAATATCCATGTTATTACCTCAGACTCACTGTTGTCTGGTTCAACTTGCTTAAAGAACAAATTGTGTATCTTACATCATTCGTGTCAAACTTTTAACAAGCATTGTGCTGTAGACTCATGTTTGCCTAGAGTCAGGTTGGAACAGCAAAAAATTGAAAAGATTACATGTCAAAACTAGACCTCTGAATGGAATGATTACATTTTAAAACTCCACTCATTCCCTGTTCAAATGTTCCTTTAATAATAAACCATTATTAAAGTAACAATTCTCCATAGCGTTTAGCATCTTCCTTAATTAGTTGAGGAAGTGGTCAGCAAACAACCAATCGCCCTATCTTTGACTTTACAGGTAGCAGGATCCCAGAATGCTCTGTTAAAGGCAATACAGAGAGTTCAGTGTTGGTAATTGCTTAACTTGAACCTCTCTCCTAACTATAATGACTGTTCAAAAACATCCTTATCTACTTTACTGTTGATTACCTGTCTGCCTTGTGCCTTGTTTTGCTTGACTAGTCATGGGATCCTGCCTGTATCTGGCCCAGATTAATTTCAAGATAAATATCACAGGCATATTTTAATCATGTTCTAGCGTCACAATCTAAACATTCTCCATCATAACTAATTCTATTTGAAAGAAAAGATAGGGGATTGTTTTATTACTGAATAGTTTCTAACCTAATTGAGGAAGATATTGGAAATTGTTTTTTCCCTGTAATGGTCTATTATTAAAGGGAATAATTGATTGAGGCGTGTTTTAAATTGGAATTGTTCTATCCAGAGGTCTGGGTTTGACACATGATTGTTTTCAATTTTCTGGGTGAACATAAGCCCATAGCAAAGAAAATCTAGAAAGTTTGACACAAATGATATAAAATGCTCAATTCACTCTTTAAATTACATGAGCTACATTTAGTGGAAGATGTTCCCAAATAACAATTCTATTCTCTTTTTGTTAGTTTTCATATCATCCTGAACTAGCAGACGTGAGCTCAGTTTAAAATATAGAGCTTCCTTTTTCAATCCACTCATAGGATGTGGGTGTCAATGATAGGCCAGTATTTATTGCCTATCCCCAATTGCTCAGAAGGCAATTAGGAGTCAACCACATTGTTGTGGAGCTGGAGTCACATCAACGGCAGTCAAGAATGGCAGATTTCCTTCTTAAAGGGCATTAATGATTTAGACACGTTTTTATAACAACCAATGTTAGTTACATGCTCACCATTATTCCAGATTTTTTTTATTGAATTCAAATTTCACTATTCGTCAGGGTGAATTCAACCCCCTGTCTCCAAACATTAGCCTGGGGTTCTAAATTATTAGTCCAGTGACAATACCATCTCACCACCATCTGCCTATAACTTCTGTTAAAGCCATATGTTCTTGAGCTCAAATACCAGTGTAAGACTCAAAAACAACCTTCCAAACTTCTTTAAAATTGATTTTTTGTGGGATGTGGGTGTTGCTGGCTGGGCCAACATTTGTGCCCACCCCTAGTTGCCCTTGAAAAGGTAGTGGTTAGCTGCCTTCTTGACTGCCTGCTGCAGTCCACCTGCTGTGAGTTGACCCACAGTGCCATTAGGAAGGGAGTTCCAGGATTTTGTCTCAGTGACAGTGAAGGAACGGTGATATATTTCCAAGTCAGGATTGTGAATAGCTTAGAGGCTAACTTGAAGGTGGTGGTATTCCCATGTATCTGTTGCCTTTGTCCTTCTAGATGGAGGTGGTTATGGGGTTGGAAGGTGCTGTCTGAGGATCTTTGGTGAATTTCTGAAGTGCATCTTGTAGATGGTACACACTGCTGCTACTGAGCGGAGGGAGTGGATTTTTGTGGATGCGGTGCCAATCACATGTACTGCTTTGTCCTGGTGTCAAGCTTCTTGGGTGTTGTTGGACCTGCACCCTTCCAGGCAAGTGGGGAGTATTCCATTACACTCCTGACTTGTACCTTGTAGATGGTGGACAGGCTTTGAGGGGGGAGTCAGGAGGTGAGTTAATTGCTGCAGTATTCCTAGCTTCTGGCTTGCTTTTGTAGCCATTGTGTTTATGTGGCGAATCCAGTTGAGTTTCTGGTCAATGGTAACCTCTAGGATGTTGATAGTGGGGGATTCGGTGACAGTAACACCATTGAATGTCAAGGGGCGGTGGTTAGATTGTCTCTTATTGGTGATGGTCATAGTCTGGCATTTGTGAGACGAGAATGGTTATTGTGCAGATCTTGTTGCACTTGGACACAGACTGCTTCAGTATCCAAGCAGTTGCAAATGGTGCTGAACATTGTGCACCCATCAGCTTTCTGACCTTAGGATGGAAGGAAGGCCATTGATGAAGCAGTTGAAGATGGTTGGATCTAGGATATTACCCTGAGGAACTACTACAGAGATGTCCTGACCTCTAACAGTCTCAACCATCTTCCTATGTGGGAGAGTTTGTCCCCTGATTCCAGTTTTGCTAGGACCCCTTGATATGACACTCATTTGAATGCAGCTTTGATGTCAAGGGCTGTCACTCTCACCTCACCCTTGGAATTCAGCTCTTTTGTCCGTGTTTGAACCAAGCCTGTAATGAGATCAGGAGCAGAGTGGCCCTGGCGGAACCCAAACTGGGTGTCGCCGAGCAGGTTATTGCTGAGCAAGTGCTACTTGATAACACTGTTGATGACACATTCAATCACTCTCCTGAGGACCAAGAGTAGACTGATGGGACGTTGATCGGCTGGGTTGGATTTTTGTGTACTGCAGGTGCAAATGATACTAGCTGAGTCAAGTTAACATTACATGAACATTTTGTCCCTGTGCCAATTTCTGCTCACGCTCTCCAGAAGGATTGTTCATGCTTATAACTTCATGCTTATAACCAGCCCAAGTTTAATTCACTGTTTAAAAGTCAAGCTATGGCAGCAGGCGAAAAAATAACTTTGATTTATACAGGCTATTCACTGCTCTTGCTGCAACAACAACCAATTTGCACACAAGCTCCCGACAAACCACGTGATAATGACTAGATATTCTTGTGATATTAGTTTAAGGATGAACAATGGTTTGGGCATCACAGGTCAATCCCTGGTTCCTCTTCAAAACCATGCCAAGGAATCTTATACATTAAACCTGAGAGAGCAGGCATGA
Source organism: Rhincodon typus (assembly GCF_021869965.1). Classification (NCBI taxonomy): domain Eukaryota; kingdom Metazoa; phylum Chordata; class Chondrichthyes; order Orectolobiformes; family Rhincodontidae; genus Rhincodon; species Rhincodon typus. Next base: position 31,475,191 of record NC_063360.1, on the reverse strand, counting down.
GTCGGTTTAATAACGCATCTGAAATATTGTACTGTAAACATTCACTGAATACTGGAGTGCGTGGTCATAGACGCTTGTGCTCAAATCCTGGAGAGCACCACTAACTGTGAAAATCAATGGC
>NC_063360.1:31395905-31474670 GCF_021869965.1 Rhincodon typus | reverse complement strand
CTCTCCAGGATTTGAGCACAAAAGTCTATGACCACGCACTCCAGTATTCAGTGAATGTTTACAGTACAATATTTCAGATGCATTACTTATAAATTCTGTGTCTGATACTACCTTTCTTACTAACACCTGAAGGAGGAGAGAGGTTCCGAAAGCTTGTGTTTTCAAATAAACCTGTTGGGCTATAACCCGGTGTTGTGTGATTTTTGAACATATCCACCCCAGTCCAACACCGGCACCTTCACATCATGACCGCCAGGTAAAGTCACTGTCCATGAGAACTGGGCTTATCAGCAAATTACCCAAACAGTATAGAGACTCATAGGTTCACTTGTCATTGTAAATGGTCAGACTTTCTTTCTTCGGAAAGGAGGGCCATGTTGTGTACCTTGCTTTTAAGAGAATTCATCGCTAAGGACTCTATGCACCGTGTAGAGGGTTGTGACTCTGCTGGACGTAATCCATTATGAGTTTGCAAGCTGTATTTACCAAAATCAGTCAGTTTGCTGCAATGTCTGTTTCATAATTTTTAGTGTGTTTTACTGTTTTAAGTAAACTAATCCACAGAGTTAACCCTTGACAAATGATTACCATTACCATTAATTCAAGTTCCATTCCAGGCACTGAATACAAAAATCACAGCTGTCACTCTAAGTGCAGTGCTGAGGCTGTGTTACGTTGTCAGAAGTGCTGTTATATTTTGAATGAGACCTTGATCTGAGACCGTTTCTGTTGTCTCAAGTAAAAGACCTAATGACACTATTTTTAACAAGAACGTGGAGCTATCCCTGGTATCCAGCCAATATTTATCTTTAACCAACATCATCAAATCAGATTACCTGGCCGCTACCATATATCAGTTCAGTGTGCAAAAGTTGTCTACTGTTTTTCCGACATCACCATTTTACATTACTATATGATGACATGTACGTCTCGGCTGTTAAACTTTGCGGGATATCTGGTAGTCATGATGTAAATGCAAATTTTCCTAGGAAGAGGTTTGCCAGGATGCTGTCTGGATTAGAAGGTATGAGCTATAAGGCTAGAAAGACTCAAGTTGTTTTCTCTGGAATGGCAGAAGCTGAATGGAGACTTGATAGAAGTCTATAAAATTATGGGATTCATAGACAGCGTTGACGGTCAGAATCTTTTTTCCCAGAGATGAAATGTCTAATACTAGGGGACATGCATTTAAGGTGAGAGGGGACAAGTTCAAAGGAGTTGAGAGGTGCAAGTTTTTTACACAGAGAGTGCTAGGAGTCTGGAATGAGCTGCCAGGGATAGTGGTGGAGGCAGATACAACAGGAGTGTTTAAAGGATTTGCACATGAATGTTTAATGAATGGAGGGTATGGGACCAAGGGCAGATAGCAGGGATCAGTTCAATTTGGTGTCATGTTTGGTACAACATTGTGTGACAAAGGGCCTTTTCCTGTGCTGTGCAGTTCTATATTCTATATTCTATTTTCTTTTTCATTCTCATGTATCTAAATGTCCCAAACTGACACTTGTACACAGGTAGACACAGATAGCTGGCGTCAAAGATAGACAACATTCCTCATTGCAGGGTTGGCTTGGATGGGGGTATGTGGCATTGGGTACCTCCTTTCAGATTGGAATTGCAGCATGTTATTGGAGGTAGAGAAAAGGAGACTAATTCTATGTTCAACAATGCTACATCTGACCTGAGAACGTACGATGCTGTCAAAGTAAAAAGTTTGCCATTAAGCAATGATAATGCTCCTCACCTTAGTCAACACCAAATAAGTTCACTGCATTAAAAATTGTTTAGTGTTTTTCTGAAAATAGAAATGTCCTGCCGAAGCTTTCACTTTGCACTCTTCAGGACGAATGCAGGAATGTCACATTTCAGAAGGAACAGCAATTTATACTGCACAAGAAAGAGGGTGCTCTAGGAATCTAATGGGCCAAAACACTGCCATGGAAAATGTACCAAGAAATAATGACCTTGTAATCATTTTTTTTTAGTTTTAAGAAAAGCTTTGACTCTTATTGCTCAAATCTTGCCACCAGGGAGCAATGCCCCTAAACACTTGGTTAATTAAAGTACTCAGGTTCCACACTACCAAGTTATTTAAAAAAGCTTTTTTAAAAGGTAGGTTTCTGTTCTGAAGAAGATTCAGGTGCCTTGATCTTCAATCCACATTCATGTATATGATTATTCCCAAAGTTCTGGTCATCTGTAAAAACTGCTTCCACAATCCACATGACCTGGTGTCAGGGATGGAGGACAGAGTGCGCAATTAAAAACGGACAATTGCACAGATCATTAGGAATGTGAATCAACCCCTGGGACTTTCCAGCCCTACATTGCTTTACTGCATATGGAGTTCTAAGGAAGTTGCATATTGGAATTTCTTCATAAATTGTTTTAGAATCAGTGATAATTGCTTTTCATTCTACAGGGAATTGCTGAGGGAATTATTTACTGACATATGGCATTTAAATGCAAACCAAATATTTTACAGCAGATAAATTAATCTGAATTTGGGATGTAGTCATCACTTAAGAAAATGACGTCGTCCAACTAATCTTAGAATGCATATTAAGCACTGGATTATATGGGATTTGCTAGATGATGTGTGATTGACTGCAGAAGTAGGGAATTCCCAATGCTCAGTTTTTGCACGGTACTAAAGTGAATTAATTTGACCGTTACATCAAATGGTAACGTTACTGGGCCACGACCAAGTTGAAGTACAGAATAAAGATTTCACCAAACAGTACTGTCTGTGCCTGAGGAACAGTGGCCTGATAGAGTTTAATTTCAATGAGTTCACTGACTAATCCCAGGCAGAAAAATGAGATGTTGAAAGAGCAGTTTGTATCAAAAGCTTTCCATATATTCTCTTTCAAGGCATTGATTGCTCTCAAGGCACGAAGGGTCAGGAAGTTAAATGCTGAGCTGGTTTCCTGCTTTTTCACACATAAATGTCTTTCAGTGAAACAGTCTGGTTGCACACTAGGTTCTCAGTCATCCTTCAACTATTTTGAACTATGATCATGTTTTACATTTTACAATCCATTTTGTAATGGAATCATTCAGGGTGATCTTCATGGAGAATGCATTCACACAAAGACTGGTAGACATCTGGAATTTTCACCCACAAAATAGCTGTAACAGCAGGGGGCCTAATTTAAAATTTCCAAATTGAGATTGATAGACTTTCAGCAAGCACGGGGTTTGGAAGATTGTAGCATGGTGGTAATATCTTGGACTATAACCTGATAGCCAAAGCCAACGATCTTGTACCATGGGGTTTAAATCTCATCAAGGCAGCTGGTGGAATTTCAATTTAATGAAGAAAATCTGGAACTGAAAGCCAGTCACAGAAATGGGGATCATGAAGCTATCATTGGTTGTCACAAAAACCCATTTGGTTCACTATCTCCCTATAGGAATTAGAATTAGGTTTTATTGTCACGTATACTCGAGTACAGGGATACAGGAGCACAGTGAAAAATGTACAAAGTCACCAGGCCCAGCGCCATCCTATGTACAAAATTTTAGGTACAATGTAGAAAAATAAAGAAATAAAGTTAAAAGTTCAACATTATAGGAAAGGAAGTTTGCAGTTTTCATGCGATTTGGCCAATGTAAGACTCCAGGCCCACAGCAATTTTGTTGACTCTTACGGTGCCTCTGAAATGACCCAGCAAGGGCAATCAGGGTGGACAGCAAATGCAGGCCTTGCCAGACATGCATGTTTCCATTAAAGAATAGAAGAAAATAAGAGGGGTTATGGACCCAAGGTGGGCACATGGGATTCTGATACAGACCACTGATGATCCAGTTGAATGGTGGAAGAGGTTCAAGGGTTATCGCCTGTTCCTATCTTCCCCCAAACCTAACTAATCATGACAGAGTAACCTATTCGGGAACTAAATAAAAGCCAAAAGAACTGTGGATGCTGGGAGTCAGAAACAAAAACAGAAATTGCTGGAAAAGTACAGCAGGTCCAGCAGCAATTTTCCTGCAATTTCCAGCTTTTCCAGCAATTTCTGCTTTTGTTCCTATTCAGAAGCTGATGGGTCAGGAATTGCTGAGAAAACTCAGCAGGTCTGGCAGCATCTATGGAGAGAAATCAGAGTTAATGTTTTGGAACCCTTCTTCAGAAAACTTCAGACCGTTCCATTCTGTAGAAGGGTCACTGGATCCAAAATATTAACTCTGCTTTCTCTCCATAGATGCTGCCAGAACTATTGAATTTCATCAGCAATCCCTGTTTTGTTTCTGGTTTCCAGCATCCACAGTTCTTTGCTTTATTTGTTCTGATGGGTCAGGGGTCACTTTCACAAACAGGTCTGGCCAATGCTCCTACTAGTAGACAATGATAATTCTTTGCCGGTTTCATCACATGAGATTGAGTCATAGAGTCATGGAGATATACAGCATGGAAACAGACCCTTCGGTCCAACTTGTCTATGCCGACCAGATATCCCATATAAATCTAGTTCCATTTGCCAGCATTTAGCCCATATCCCTCTAAATCCTTCCTATGCATATACCCTTCCAGATACCTTTTAAATGTTGTACCAGCCTCCACCACTACCTCTAGCAGCGCATTCCATAAATGCACCACCCTCTGCATGAAAACATTGTTCCTCGGGTCCCCTTTATATCTTTTCCCTCTCACCTTAAACCTATGCCCTCTAGTTTTGGACTCCTTCACCCCCAGAAAAAGATATTGCCTATTTACCCTAGCCATGCCTCTCATGATTATATAAATTTCTATAAGGTCACCCCTTAGCCTCCGACGCTTCAGGAAAACTAGCAACAATCTATTCAGCTTCTCTCTATAGCTCAAACCCTCCAACCATGGCAACATCTTCGTAAATCTTTTCTGAACCCTTTCTAGTTTCACAACGTGCTTTCTAAAGGAGGGAGACCAGAACTGCACACAATACACCAAAAGTGGCCTAGCCAATGTCCTGTACAACACCAACATGACCTCCCGACTCCTATACTCAATGCACTGAACAATAAAGGCAAGCGTACCAAATGCCTTCTTCACTATTCTATCTACCTGCGACTCCACTTTCAAGGAACTATGAAACTGCACTTCAAGGTGTCTTTGTTCAGCAACACTCCCCAGGACCTTACCATTAAGTGTATAATTGCCCTGATTTGCCTTTCCAAACTGCAGCACCTCACATTTATCTAAATTTAATTCCATAGTGAATGCCCCATTATCATCTACAATATAGGTTATAATGTTATTGTCACTTTGATACTGATTTTAAAGTTGGACATTATGTATCATAGAAAAAGTGGCTTTAGTGACATCTGAGAAAGTTGGGATTAAATCTTAAGATTGAAACAATCATTAATTACTTTAACAAAAACCAAACTTGCTGTAGAAACTCAGCAGGTCTGGCAGCATCCATGGAGAGAGAAATAGAGTTAATGTTTTGCATCCAATGGCCCTTCTACAGGAACATTAACTTTGCTTTCTCTCCGCAGATACTGTAACTCTGTTGAGTTTGTCCAGCAATTTCAATTTTTGTTTCAGATTTCCAGCATCCCACAATTCTTATTTTATTATTTTATCAATTACTTTAACATTCCCATCTGTTTTTTGTGGATTATTTGAGTCCTTTAATCTTTTAGGGAGCATGTCTATAAAATAGACAATGAATCAGGTAAATGAAACTTACAAAAACAAAGTTGCTGGAAAAACTCAGCAGGTCTGGCAGCATCTGTGTAGGAAAAAACAGAGTTAACGTTTCGGGTCCGGTGACCCTTCCTCAGAACTCAGGAAGTGTCACTGGACCCAAAACGTTAACTCTGTTTTTTCCCTCACAGATGCTACCAGACCTGCTGAGCTTTTCCAGCAACTTCGGTTTTTGCTCCTGATTTACAGCATCCGCAGTTCTTTCGGTTTTTATTTAATGAAACTTACAAATTAACTTCCAAATTACTTTTGCTATTGTCTGTCTGTCATTTCGAGGATGATGTCTCCTCGGGGTCATGAGTTTCTGTTGTGGATTCTAATGTGACTCAACAGACTGATTCCTGACCCACAGATCTTTGGGCACATGCGGTAGAACATCCCATGAGGTTGTGGGATCTGGAGGGCAGGATTTGATTCTTTTCCTTGCCTTCTCTGTCTCCACTGTGCCACATCGTTAAGATGTTTGGAATTGAGGCATGATGTAGCTTGATGGACAAGTTGTCGCAATTTCGAATGATTTGCACCAACCTCCTCATAATCACTCCTGTCAAAGTTGCCACACTTCAAGGAGAGCTTCAGTGTGTCTTTAAGAAGTTGAGAGAATGCTGGAAAATACTCAGCAGGTCTGGTAGCATCTATGGAGTGAGAAACAGAGTTAATGCTTAAAGTCCAATATGATTTCTTCTTCACCTTCAGAACTGAAAAGTGCTGGCATTTGAAAATGTTCTTATATACTGTTAACAGAGGTGGAGGACAAGCAAGGGGCCAGATAGTGTGGAGACCCAGTGCAAAAAGACAAAGGATTCGAAAGAGAAAAAGAGATGTAAAATGGGTGTAAATTAAGGTTGAAAGGCCAAAAAATGGGACCTCTTTATTCAGAGCAAAGTACATAAGACATCAAAGAAAAAACAGAAGGTTCGGAGGAAGGGTCACCATACCCGAAATGTTAACTCTGTTTTTTCCTTCACAGATGCTGCCAGACCTGCTGAGCTTTTCCAGCAACTTTGTTTTTGTTCCTGATTTACAGCATCCGCAGTTCTTTCGGTTTTTATTTACATAAGACGTCAAGGTGGGGTGGAGGGAGGGTGGAGAATGTAAGAAAAATGGAGAACAGACATAGTGTGGTCAGACATAGTGTGGTCAGTTTCTGAAGCTGCAGAATTCAATGTTGAGGCTTTGAGGTAATAAAGTGGCTAAGGGCAAAATGAGGTGATGTTCCTTAAGCTTGCATTGTGCCTCATTGGAACATTGCAGCAAGCCCCATCTTACCTTACCAATCTTTCAAAATGTTTCACTTCTAATGATTTACCTTTTGCCTATGAAGTGCAATGGGAACTTATGCTGCCTCACAGCGCCAGGGACCCAGGTTCGATTCCAGCTTCAGGCAACTGTCTGTGTGGAGTTTACATATTCTCCCCGTGTCTGCGTGGGTTTCCTCTGGATGCTCTGGCTTCCTTCCACATTTCAAAGATGTGCAGGCTAGGTGGATTGGCCAGGGGAAATGCAGGGTTACAGGGATAGGGTAGGGGGTGGGATACTTTGCAGAGGGGCAGTGTGGACTCGATGGGCCGAATGGCTTGCTTCCACACTGTTATGATTCTATGATCATGAAAGGTTTTACATAAATGCAAATCATTTCTTTCTTGATCAGTCAATGGAGAGAAGAGGGGTCTCATCTGGCAGCTGGATAGTCATTGTGACACCTTCATCACTCCCTTTGTGTGAACTCTGCTGTAAGTGGCCATTGTTCATTTAGCTGGCCAGCGATGACCTTGCTGGAAGATAGGGTTCTGAGGGGTTTTGGGGGTGGTTGGGAGGTGGAAAACCTGCCCCTCCCCTTCTTCCTCCCCCTCCCCATCCGCCTCCCCCTCCAAGAGCTACCAGCCAACCAGAAGTCACCAGCAGGGGAATGATCGTGTTCGTTGCTGGTAATACATTCATCAGAGGCCCAAAACTGGTGAGAGCAGGATGGTGATTGAAGGAGAGTGTTGGGTTTACTGCCTGGCAGCGGGGAGTGGAGTCAGAAGACAGGGCAGTGCTGGCTCTCAGCAGGCTTCTCCCTCCAGATGCTGGGTGACTCAGTCAGTGCCGTAGAATGAGAGATTCCCCCCAACACCTCCAACTCCACACAACCCTACCGCCTCCCCTCACTGGACCCTGCAAGCAAACTCAACAGGGGGCTTGTTTTACAGGATCCCTGTCTGGTAACTGACCTGCCCATCACTGGGTGAATACTAGAGATAATAGAATGAAGCCCTTAAGGGGTATTAATAGCCTTAATTGGCATCAGGGGCATAAAGGCTGTCAACGAGCTTTCCTGTCCTAGATGTAATCGGGGCTTAGACAGGAAGGTTTGAACTGATCATTGGCCAGCAAAGTGGCTTGGTGGTTAGCACTGATGCCTCACAGCACTAGAGACCTGGGTTCAATTCTACCCTTGGGCAACTATCTGTGTGGATTTTGCAGGCTCTTCCTGTGTCTGCGTGGGTTTCCTCCCACAGTCCAAAGATGTGCAGGTTAGGTGGGTTGGCCATGCTAAGTTACCCATAGTATCCAGGGATGTGCATGCTAGGTCGATTTGGCGTGGGAAATGTAGGGTTACAGGATAGGATAGGATGGGGTCTGGGTGTGGGTAGGGTGCCTTTTAAAGGGTTGATGTGGACTTAATGGGCCAAATAGCCTCTATCTGTACTGTATGGATTCTATCCCCTAGGTCAATTAGATGATACCCACACCACCCACTTTGGCTTAGGGAGGCCATTAAATTCTATTTGACATTCTGGTCCTAGAATTAAAAATGCTCAGACCTAACACCACCGTGGACACACTGATGTGTTACAGCCCTCACAGAGAGTTCCAGATCTTTGCAACAGTTCCAAATGTTTGTGTCCCTCACATGATGTTAGTGTCCTTGACCAGCTGAGATGAACAGCACTTGGTGTCTGTGGAACTTCATGCATTTGCATTTTACAAGTACTGTTCGGGGAAGATATCACCATCCAGCTATTCTGAATTCCAGCTCCATATACACATCTCTGCCACCTGTTGGGTGAAAGGAGCTCGGAGAGATTCTTTGCTGTGGCCTGTAGAAATACACATAGTCGTTACTGACCTTGGAGATAACTCATGGAAGACATTGCATGTTGGAGGCAACTTCATGCAGAATCTGGTGTTGTACTAAATGACACAAATAGTTTCCCTGTCTTCTGCCAAGAAACTTGCAAGAATTAAAGTATTGCTGGAAGACAACAAATTGCTGGATAAGCATAGTTTGTTGATTTGAAGTCCCCACTAAGAGGGGGTTAGTAATAAGATGACTGGTACAAGTACTTCTGCCCAAAATTATGGCAGTTTTACATTGGCACCAGGATTGCCATTGGCAACTGTTACATTAAAATAAGTGGGCCCTTAAACAACTTTAAACACGTTTAAACATTCACCTGCCAGCACTCTTCCATCGCCTGTGCTTTCAAATATCTTTGCAAAGCATTAAACTTTGACTGAACCCTCTGTTTCCCATTCTAGAGTGAATATTTATAGCACAGAAAATGGCCATTCAGCCCACCTTGTCTTTGCTAGTGTTTATGTTCCACTCAAACATTCTTCCACCCACTTAATCTAACTCTACCCATGTTGTTCTTTGCTTTTCCCAGTCTTACTGTAAAGGAGCATGAAAACCATTGCTGCATTGATGAGAATAAATTAAACACGCACACCGCTGGTGTACTGTGAATGTTATGTAGGAAACACAGCAGCTAAGCTCCCCCAAGCAGCAATGTAATGATAATGACCCGATAATATGTTTGTGTCTTTAAACAATAAAAAGAACCTTGGATGTTGGAAATCTGAAATAAAAGCAGAAACAGAAATTGCTGGAGAAACTCAGCATGTCTGGCAGCATCTGTGGAGAAAGAGAAAGCAGAGTCAACATTTTGGAAAAGGAGTCACTGGATCCAAACTGTTGACTATGTTTCTGTTTGTTTCTTTGTTGTTGTGGGGTGTAATTTCCTTTCGTTATTCATGTAATATGGGTAGTACTGGCAAGGTCACTACTTGTTGCCCATCCCTAATTAACCTTGAACTAAGTTCACTTCAGAGGGCAATTAAGAGTCAATCATGTTACTGTGGATCTGGAGACACCTGCAGCCCAAAGCAAGTCAGGATGACATATTTCCTTACCTGAAGGATATTAGCAAGCCAGGTGGGTGCAGTGTAAAGGGTTAGGGTGAATATATCAATAAATTTGTCACCAACATTATTTGGAAATTGTCTAAGAATTCTAGATAAAGGTAAAGCTGCCATAGTCCCACAGTGTGTTTAACCTGAGGAGTATCAAAACTCAGGTAAAGGGCTAGGTTGAGAAGGAGGGACCTTTATGATAACTTCAGCTGACGTGGATATTGAACCTATGCTACTAGCATCACTCTGCGTTGCAAGCCAGCTGTACAGCCACCTGAGCTGACCAACTCCCTCACATTATCAAAAACCGAAAGAACTGTGGATGCTGCGGGTTCAGAGGAAGGGTCACCAGACACGAAACGTTAACTCTGTTTCTTCCTTCACAGTTGCTGCCAGACCTGCTGAGCTTTTCCAGCAACTTTGTTTTTGTCCCTCACATAATTGCTGTGAGATGATTCTCTCTCCACGTGCCTCATGGCTGAAGTGAAATTTTGACCCATATATCAGTAGTGTTTACTTTGTTTAAAGATAATGTCATTTAAAAACTCCCGGAGTAGCTTCTCTCCCAGACTCAACCGCAGCAAAATGAAACAAAAACAGAAATTGCTAGGAAAACACTGCAGTTCTGGCAGCTTCTGTGGAGAGAAAGCAGAGTTAACGTTTTGGGTCCAGTGACCCTTCTGCAGAACAGAATGAGTTTTTACAACAAGTGATGATTGATGTCACTGTCAACATTGCTCAGATTAGTTTTCAATTCCAAATGATTCTGATTTAAATTTGACCAGCCGCCATAGTGGGATACATGAACCCAGAGGTTTAGCTTGGGTCTCTATACTCTGCGTCTCAGGATTTGCCACCAGATCCCTCTAATTGGAAATGAAATCAGTGGGCTCTGTAACTCTGTGGTCTCCCTTCCTGCTTTTCCTTTCCATGTTCTGCTGGGGCAGCCAATCTTTTTTCAGTTATGTTCCTGGCTGCGATAACACATTATCGCTGCCCCCAAACATCCCACCCCCACATTCCCACCATTACATTCATCTGTGGGATGACCTGTCTACCCATGACCCATTGGGTGATGACCAGGCTCTTAATTTGTCAAGGCATATCAACAAATTTAAAGTCTTGGCCAATCACAGGCGACCTGCCTTTTCTAAAAAATTTAGACCAAAACTTTGGGGTAATTTTGTTCCCTGTTGCATTACTCATGGTAACGCATTAACTAATCCATAAGACCTTAAGATATAGGAGCAGAATTAGGCCATTCAGCCCCCTGAGTCTGCTCCGCTATTTGATCATGGTTGATATGTTTTCAACCCCATTCTCCTGCCTTCTCTCTTTAAGTCTTGATTCCCTCATGAATCAAGAACCCAGCTATCTCTGTTTTTAAGTACAACACTCTCAGTCCTGAGTTGACTGCCCCCCTTTCTCACAGTTGTCCCCTTATCTGCTGTGCCTGAAGTTAGACTCCTGACCCTTTCCATACCCTCTGTCCTTTTACTTGTTCTGAAGAGTTTAAACTCTGCTGAGCCCTCCCACCCTTTAACATGTTCCATAATTCTCCTTGCAACTGAACACTCCCATCTCCAGCTCTTCAGTCTAAAGACCCATCCACAGCGTTATGCGTTTTGACAGGATTCTGGTCTCGGCATGATTCAGGTGGAACCCATCCCATCGGAACAGTTCCCTCTTTCCCTAGTACGGTGTCAATGCCCCATGAATTTGAATCCATTTCTCCCATACCAGTCTCTCAGCCATGTATTTACCTCTTTAATCTTGTTGACCCCGTGATAACTTACTTGAGGTTCAGGTAGTAATCCAGAGATTATTACCTTTTCAATTCTGCTTTATAATTTAGTCCCTAGCTGCTCATATTCCCTCAGGAGAACTTCTTTTCTCTTTCTACTTATATCTGTGGTCCCTATATGGACCATGACAACTGAATCTTCCCCTCCTAATCCAAATTCCTCTGCAGCCCAGATAAGATATCCTGAACCCAAGCACCAGGCAGGCAACATAGCCTTTGGGACTCTCGATCCTGATCACAGAGAACGGTGTCTATTCCCCTAACTATACTATCCCTGATCACAACTCCATTTCTCTTTTCTCCCCACCTTGAATAACTCCCTGTACCACGGTGCTATGGTCAGTTTACTTATCCTCCCTACAGCCCCCACTACCATCTGTACAGGGAGCAAGAATCTCAAACCCAGTTAGATAAGCTCAAGGGCTGAGGCTTCTTCAGCACTACCTCCACCAAGCAATCAGCACCCTGTTCCTCATGGAGCAAAAACTGATGCTCCCTTCAAGTTGGCACTCGTGCACTCCTGTCCTGATGAGTGTGAGATTCAGCAATTTACCCAGCAATAAATAATTTGTCAAAAAGATTACCTAAAATGTAGCAGTAGCACCATGAGAAGTGCAAAGCCTCACAATGGAGCTAAAACTAACAGGGATAAAAACATTGTGTAATCATTTCCTGTTTTACTAAACATGGATTGACTGGAGAGAATGATAACACACTGAAGAAAGCTAATCCCACCACTACAAGACCGTTGAACATCTCGCAGGAAGAATGTGCGAGTGAAATTTTTTGATAAATATGTGTCAGCATAAAGTGGATGCTATAGGCCCCTTTTGAAGGTTGCTGTCACCCCCGCCATTACCTCATTGTCCTTAAATGATTAAGTCATTGCATTGGTAAGAACTAGGGGAGGGCCCTGTTGATAACTCAAGTTCAGCATTGACTTAGCTGGTGGCACTCCCCATTCTGACCCCAGGACACTGGGGAGGTGATGGTTTGGAGGTATTATTGTTACAGCTATTAATCCAGAGACAAAGATATTGCTCTGGGGACCTGGGTTCAAATCCTGCCATGGCAGATGGTGGAAGTTGAATTCAATAAAAATCTGGAGTTAAGGTCCAGTAATGACCGTGAAACCATTGGCAATTGTTGGGAAACCCCATCAGGTTCACTAATGTCCTTTAGGAAAGGAAACTGCCATCTTAACCTGATATGGCCTCCATGTGACTCCAGACCCACAGCAATGCAATTGATTCTCTGACCATTTCAGATGAACAACAACTGTTGGCCTAGCTAGTGACATGCATATTCCATGACTGAATTAAAAAAATGGTTTGAGTTGCACATTGAAATTTAAGCAAACTAAGTTTAGACTTGAGTGCTGAATGGTGGGAGTGCAGTGTTGTGTCTTTTACAAGGTGTTTACTCTCTCAAGGGAGAGTGGAAGATCCCATGGCCTTATTCCAAGAAGAGCAGGGGAGCTGTCGTCAGCTTTTACCCCTGAGCCAATGCTGAAGAAACAGATGAGGTTGCTGTTTGTGCAATCTTACTGCACACAAATTTAACTTCCATTCTTCCTACACAACAACAGTGAGTACATCTCAGAAATACTGCTGAAAAGAGAGACATTTTGCTGTTGAGGCTTGCTGTCTTGCACTCATGAGGACAAATACATGATTGCCAAATTTCAAATGATCACAACAATTTACAGGACAGAAGAAAGGCAGGTGATTGTTTGGACATTGACTCTGACTGGGTGAAGCAATATCATGGTGGAAGAGGATGAACTAACTCAATAGTGGCTGGTATCCTGTCACCAAGTTGCCTTTTATTTACAAGTGGAAAACCCTTAACACTGGTCTGGCTTCCTCCGAGCCAGTTCTCAAGAGTGAACAGGATGTCTGACACTCTGTTTATATCTGTCAGACAGGGCTCCCTGATTGGACCAGATTAGCTGTCTTCCTGCACTTATAGTGTCATGGAGTCATACAGCACAGAAATAGATCCTTCGGTCCAACCAGTCCGTGCCAATATAATCGCAAACTGAACTAGTCCTATCTGCCTGCGCTTGGCCCATATCCCATATCCCTCCAAGCATTTCTTATTTTTTGGCAGACACACCAAATGGCGGAAGAGGTTAGCATTCCAATACTCAGAAAATCCAAGCAGCTGGTGAAAGTGGCCACCTCCCCATCTCCACAGAGCTGGTAAAATTCTGCCTACTATTGTTTCATGCTGCTGTGGTTTTTATTTTCAGGCTTTGCTTACAGTAGCACTGAGGAGATGAACCTTTAACTCCTGGAGACTTTGGGTCAATCTTGGATGGTTGGTAATATCACCAAATGCTGGAAGCTTGAATTGATCGGGTTAAAAAAAGAACTTCAGTCACAGCTTCCTCTTTAGATGGCTGCCTGGTGATTGGTGCTGCAAGGTGACCATGAGGAGAGGAGAGTTTTAGATGTCCATGTGACACATCCCACTCTGTATGAATTCTGAGCCATCGCACCGCCTCTATTTATCTGCATAAGTCCATATAAAGTTAAAACAAAGCTACAAATGCTTAGTTTGACATTTTAATGATCACTGCATTGAAATAATTAATGCTGTGCCAGGCTTTACTGCAGATTTACTGCACTGCAGGGGAGACAGGAGTCCCACTGGTAAAACTTTGAAATCACTGACGTTATTTTAATGTCTAGAAAGTGTCTTACCATCTGTGGTGTGAAATGTGCAATGGTTCTGAATAGGGGAAGTGTGTTGCAGCTTGGAACTTATCTGAAATTGACACTTGAACAGTGCTCCATAAATTACACAGAATGGGGAACAGGATGGCAGGAACTCAGCCTAGTATAAAGAGTTCTATAAGGGCAAAGTCTCTACTTCTTCCAAGAATAAGCGAACACTACAGTAACTAGCACAACTGATTGTTCTGGGCCCTGTAGAATCTGGGGGTCATTGTTCCCCTGACTGAGGGAGATTTTGGATCTCAAACAAAGAGTAGTGGAAATCTAGAGCTTTCTGCCTCAAATGGCTGGGATGGTGGGTCAAATAAAAATCTAAATAGATAAGTTTTATTAGGAAAAGCTACTTAGGCTTATAGAACCAATGTAAGTGGATGATGGTCAGGTACAGATTGGTCTAATTGAATAATAGTGTTGGTTTGAGGGTTAGGTGGTCCTTTTTGTCTTCTCTGAGATGAAACTGGTGGCGGACCTTTACTATGAAATGTTTTAGCCCTTTCTGTGATGGTCTGTCAATGGCTTTAGGTCATGGGACAATTCTGCCTTTTAATCGAGTGATAATAAAGGAATGGCAATGTGTGTCCAAGTCGGGACAGTATGTGAATTGGCTGGGATTTTAGAGGGAGCCTCACATTGCAGCTCATATTGCCCTCAACTATTGAGATTACAGAGGTTCTTCTGCTTCTACATGGCTTGTATGTTCTTTACTGTTAGATCGCAGTAGCCTACAACATTTCCAATGAGTAGGAGAGCGATTCTCTGTCCCTTTCTTTCAATATTCTGTGGCAGCAATTTGTCCTGACTTTGTGAACATTGGTTGGATGACATCAACCCCTCTAAGTCAATCAATCCAGCAATCCCCACTTTCACTGATAGGCAGCGGGTATACACACAAATACGCTTTGCACTGAGAGCAGATCTTGATCGGAGTGAAAGTGAGACTTGGCTGCTTTTTATATGCTAGTTTTCCTGGGCCGAACAATTGCAAAGTGAAACCTGGGCTGGAAATTTTACAAGGACATAACTTTCCAATGAGCTCTATCGGGAACATACTCACAGGCAGGAAGACTGCTTCATAGATTTTACTGTAAACATTAAACTGACAGGACTTGAGAAGATTGCTGTGAGAAAAATCCCCAATCAGCTTACTTCACAGTGCTGTTTACGTAAAATCAACTGGAATTAATCATCCCACCACCCCTCGAACCCTCTGCTGCAACAGGAAACAGAAGCTTGCGAGCAACAATACTTGTGGGTCAGTCCAAGAGGAAGAGTAAAACAACAATGGGGGCTCAGAGTCCAGTGACTTAAAGGGGAAATATTTCCATGAAATTTCTGATGAATTGTTACAAGTTGCAAAATGCTGTAAAAGAAGATGTGTCTGTGCTGAGCCCATCACTTATACCATGATAAATATAATTGTAGAGGACTGCTCTCTCATTAGAGAGAGATGACGGGTGGTGGTTTAACCCTCAAACAAGGGGCAAGGTAGAGAAGGAGTGTCCTTCATGGTAACCTCAGCTGGTTCAGTTTGACTAAGATGGCGATGGGGTAGGACGTCTCAGCTGGATCTTGTCTCAGCTGGATCTTGTCTGCTCCGTCCGTTCCTTTTTTACACTTGTTTTGTTTCTCTATTCTGTCTTTTTCCTCTTCTGCCAGCGGTCCTGACCAAAGAGGGGATGGCCAGTGGGCCCAGAGTGAAATGCAGATGGCCAACGGGCCCAGAGCAAAATGAGGACGGCCAGTGGGTCTGGCACGAAGTGGGGATGACTAGTGGGCCTGGAGCAGAGCTGGGGTGACCTGCAGGCCTAGAGTGAATGGGAATAGCCAGTGGGCCTGGAGCGAAATGGGGATGGCCCCAAAGTGGGAATGGCTAGTGGGCCTGGAGCAGAGCGGGGATGACCAGTGGGCCTGGAGCAGGGGTGGCCAGTGGGCCTGGAGGGGTTTGGGGGTGACCAGTTGGCCCAGAGCAACATGGGGAAGAGCACTGGGCCTAGAGGTGCAGAGACCTTCAGGACTGGAGCAGGGACGGCCAACGACTCAGAGCGAAGTTGGTTACTGGTTGGGAACCAGCTGAGCCCGGTCAGACCACATGGAAGCTCTTATAGAAAGACTTTAATGCCTATCTTTTTAGCTTTATTTCTCATTTCTCTTACTTGTACTTGCATGTATATGTATATCTGTAATGTAGTGGAACTTTTTTAGTCACAGGTTTGTACAACATGGAAACAGATTCTTCAGTCCAACATGTCCATGCCGGCCAGGTATCCTGAATAAATCTAGTCCCATTTGGCAGCATTTGGCTCATATCTCGCTAAACCCTTCCTACTTATGCACCCATCCAGATGCCTTTTAAATGTTGTAATTGTACCAGCCTCTAGCACTTCCTCTGGCAGCCCATTCCATACACACACCGCTCTCTGTATAAAAAAGTTGCCCCTTAGGTCTGTTTTAAATATTTCCCCTCTCACCTTAAACCTATGCCCTCTAGTTTTGGACTCTCCCCCCTAGGGAAAAGACCTTGTCTATTCACTCTATCCATGCCTCTCATGATTTTATAAACCTCTATAAGGTCACCCCTCAGCCTCCGACACTCCTCGGAAAATAGCCCCAGCCTATTCAGCCTCTCCCTACAGCTCAAACCGTCCCATCCTGGCAACGTCCTTATAAATCTTTTCTGAACCCTTTCAGGTTTCACAACATCCTTTCTATAGCAGGGACACCAGAATTGCATGCAATATTCCAATAGTGGCCTAACCAATGTCCTGTACAGCCGCCACATGAACTCCCAACTCCTATACTCAATGCACTGACTAATAAAGGCCAGCCTACCAGAAGCCTTATTCACAATCCTATCTACCTGAAATTCCACTTTTTCTTCTTTATTTTCTCTTTTTTTTGGACCTAAGATTTGTACCTAGATATTTTGTACCTAAGATGGTGCCATGTGTTGGGGACATTGTACACTTTTCACTGTGCTCCTGTTCTTTTGTAACTTGAGTACCTGTGACAATAAACTGAATTCTAATTCTAAATTGAGCCCATGCCATTCACATCACTCTGTATTGCAAGCCAGCTGCCCAGCCAACTGAGATATCACACCATGTTGAATAGTCTGACACCGACCACGCAATCCAACAACATCGTATATGAATTTCAATGTCAATGTGATGCAAAGGCCAATCATCCCAATGACTGGCTGATGAAATCAAGCAGCATGTTACTTCTGTTGTTCCTAACAGAAGGATTACATACTGTACACAACCAGCCTGGATTTTCAAAACTCAAAACAATATATTTATTTTTGATTCTATGATTGGGCAGTAGTTACCCAATAATTCTGAGTGTGCTAATGGAAACACTAAGAACCAATCTAAGATAATCAGTTGAGCGCATTAGCTCATAATGTGGCTCATTTACACTTGTCAGAAGAGACATAGCTTCACATGCAAGGACCCATATTCTTCAAACAAAGGCAATATAGTTAAGGTTTGCACTTTTTTTCACCAT
Source organism: Rhincodon typus (assembly GCF_021869965.1). NCBI lineage: Eukaryota > Metazoa > Chordata > Chondrichthyes > Orectolobiformes > Rhincodontidae > Rhincodon > Rhincodon typus. Next base: position 31,456,747 of record NC_063360.1, on the reverse strand, counting down.
TTCCCAGGAGCTGGTAGTTTCTACATGATAATTATTTTTTCCTTTATTCGTTAATGGGAGGAGGACATCACTGGCTAGGTAGCACTTATTCTCCATCCCTAATTGCCCAGAGTCAACCACATTGCTGTGCGCCTGGAGTCACATGTAGGCCAGACCAGGTAAGGATGGCAGTTTCCTTCCCTAACGCACATTAGTGAACCAGATGGGATTTTCCTGACAATTGATTCATGGTCACCATTGGACTTTTCATTCTAGAATTTTTTTATTGAATTCAAATTTGACCATCTACCATGGCTAGGATTTGAACCCAGGTTGCCAGAATATTACCTGGTCTCTGGATTAACAGTCCAGTGATAATACCACTAGGCTGTTGCCTCTCCTATGAGATGGTGACCTCAAAGCAGTCTCACCACTGAGTTCAATGTTAGGATGAGGATTGGGATGTCTCTCCAGAATAACTTTCACACTTGATTGCTGCATCCTTACCATTGCCCCTGAGTCACCCTTTGTTCTTCTGATTTATCCTTTAAGTTCGAGCAATTTTGCTAAGAATTGAATCCACCAGAGAGACTGATGAAATCACTGAGATATTTCACAGACCAGATGGGTCTTTGATGAAGCAAAAAAAAGAGACACAATTTCTTTCCCAGAATTTTCCAGCTGTAACCATTTTCTGGTGGTTCTGTACACAAGGGGATGTTTCACGCCAGGATTTATTTTGGGGGTAGGACACTAATTGAAAATAGGCTACACATTCATATCCACAATTCTTATTTTTATTTCATATGTCTAAAAGAAACAATGTGAAAATATAACGTTTAAAACCACAGTTAAAATATTAACTACCAACAGCTTTGAATACAATGCATACAGTTCTCTTCAGTTCTCCTAGAAATATCAGGATATCCCCAAATTGCTTTTCAGTCAAATTTTCATACAGAGGGTCGTGTGTGGAATGAAATAACAGAGGAAGTGGTGGAGGCTGGTACAAATACAACATTTAAAAGGTGTCTGGATGTGTACATAAATAGGAAGGATTTAGAGGGATATGGGCCAAATAGAACTAGATTAAGTTTGGATATTTGGTCAGCGTGGACAAGTTGGACTGGTAGTCTTTTTCCATGCTGTACATTTCTATAACTCTATGACATCTGGATGGGTATATGAATAAGAAGGGGTTTGAGGGATTTGAGCCAAATGCTGGCAAATAGGACTAAATCAGATTAGGATATCTGGTTGGCATGGACAAGTTGGACCAAAGGGTCTATTTCCGTGCTGTATGACCCTATGAGTAGTCCCCATTGCAATGTAGGGATAATCAAAGCAGGAGGCCAGATACGGCTGAGGCAGGAGAACACTGTAACATAGAGAAGAACGGAGCAATTGGAAAGAGAGGACCAAACAGAGATAGGGAACCGGGGAGAAAGAAGCTGAAGATAATGGGGTTTAGAAAAAAAAAACAATAGGATGCAGCAAAAAGGAAAAGGAAGAAAAATAAATGGTATGAAAGGGAAGAGAGGGGAATGAAGAGAAAAATAAAGGGGTGAGTGAAATAAATACGGGAAGGAAAGACTCTAGTAATAAGGTAACCTTATCACTGCAGAATTTATCCATTAAGAGTTGATGACTATGGGATATTGAGGCATACATAGAAATTTGATCAGATTAATTTACATAAGATGTATTTAATGTGATCAGCTTTGCATTTTCCTTGTGTAATTTGCTGGAAAGTTCCGTTTAAAAATGGGAGCCAACAAATACAATATAAAACTGAGGAAATCTTAAGCATGTGGTGCATTGAAGTTTGTCAAGGGATCCCTGAGGAGTGTCCCATCTCAGCCCATACTGTGTTTGATTTGTGGGAGGTAGTTATTATCTCTTGATCTATGGACAAGCCTTCCAAAAACAATATTCTAAAAATGTTAGGTAAATAAAGTATTAGTATGTAGAAAAGTAAATACTTGTAAGAAAACTTGTAAAAGAAAATGGGACAAAAAGAGGCCATTAATTTAATCAAACTAAAATACTTATACTGCTGAAAAATAAAAATAAAACCATTAAAGTCCCAGAAATGCACTGAGCTTTGATGCATCTGAAAAGATAGAAGACAATTTTGGCCCTAGAATAATCTTCGTTCTTGTTTGAAATCTCTTTCATGTTTATAGAAGAGCATGTCAATCAGACTAAAATAAAAACAGAAAATGCTGAAGAAGCTCAGCAGGGCTGATAGTGTTTGTGGAGAGAGAAACAGAGTCAACATTTTGAGTTTAATAAGATTCTTGATATAAAGGGTGATGTCAGTCTCAAAACATTAACTATTTCTCTCTCCACAGATGCTGCTAGACCTGCTGAGTTTCTCCAGCACCATCTGTTTTTGTTTCAGATTTCCAGCATCTGCAGTATTTTTATTTTAGTCAGCCTGTTTGGTAGATTATGACACATGTGCAGGGCAGATGGGACTTCAACCTGGACCTGCTAATCGAACGGTAGGTACATTACCATTGTACCTCATGGTCCAGTGTCATTGAACTCACTAACTAAAGCAGATAAGGATGAGCAGAAATAGAATCATAGAATGGCTACAGCACAGAATGAGACCATTCAACCCCTCATATTTGTGCTGGATTTGGAATATTTCGGTCAAAAGAACAAACAGAGTGGAAAATCAACCACTATTAGAGTTGATTTGACTTGAACTTAAGTCATAAAGCTGGAAAGTCTGTATTTAAACTATCACATCATCACCCACACACCAACACATTCCCCATCAGGAGACAAGATTTTTCTAGATCTGCTCTTATAGAAACAATGAGGCTGTTATTCATTGTTAATGGATATTACATTTCCTAAAAGTGCTAATAGGTCCCTGTTATCAGTCGATACTGTTAGGAATTATCTCTGTTCCATGCTACTGGAAGAATGACTTGATTTGGCATTGGTCGTTTTGACACTTCAGATGGTGAATATCCAAACTGGAATAGGGAGAAACCAGGAAATAATGATGATTGAGGAGGAGGAGAAACAATGTTCTGCTATTTGAGTACTCGTGGAGTCATATTGTTTGCGATTGATCTCCAGGAATGGAAATGACAGTAGTTTGTCTGTCATGTACTCTTGCTACAGGATGTAACGTTTCCGGATTGACTATTGTCTTTCTCTTCAACAACGACTGAGAAACTGCTGTCTCATGGCCTTCCTGAGAGAAAGCATACCACCCCTATTAAATCATCCCTACTCCCCAGTTGCCTCCATGTTGCATTCATCCCCGTCCCAAGCATGTCATCTGTTTACCGCCCCCTCACAGTTCGTGTGAAACAAAATTCCCCAACTTCACAACACCACTGCCATGCGTTGATGATTTCCTTTTTCCAGTAAATCTGCTATATTTGCATCACAAAGCAGCATCCAGATGAAACAAAATATCTGGGAATTTCCGAACCTACAAAAATTTAACTAAATTCTGTCACATTCCATCAGAGGTTACTCAAGAATGACGAAGGGGAAGGAGTGGAGGCCTGTCAGCTAAAGTAGTGATCTGATGATACCATCTATTTTTGAGAAATTGTTGATTTATTCTATATTTCTATAGTTCTGTATTGACATCAGTAGTGAAAAATGCAGATTACACTGGAGGTTCCCTTCACATTTCATAAGCCTATCGTGTAACATTTCTATAAGCAGCTTTCTGTTTCAGGTTTCATATATTCCTCTTGCAATGAATGGTATAAATAAAACTATTGAGATTTAAATTGGAAACAGAATGCGCCATGAGGGCTCTGAAAGTTAATTCTACTTCTTTGGTAGTCCCTCAGGGTTGAGGATGGCTTGCTTCCACTCCAGGACGGTTCTGCCATGGCTGAGCATTCCAACCACATACTCTGCCACAGGTGGAGTGGGTGGGGTTTGCTGAGGTGGGTGTGTATCCGTCAGCCAGGGCCCCCTGATTGGACCAGGTTAACAGCCCCAATCAGGGAACCCATGTTCTATGAGATCCACTTGGCTGCCCTTGTTACATTTCTCAGATGCTTCTCCAGTTTGTGTGTTTTAGGGCAAGTGATTCCCATGTGTTGGTGGGGATGTTACATTTATTTAGGGAGGCTATCAGGGTGTCCTAGTAGCTTTTCCTGTTTCCCCCTAGTGTTTGCTTACCATTGCAGAGCTCGGAGTAAAGCACTTGTTTGGGGAGTCTGAGGGAACATTCATTAGCATCTGAATGAGATGCTAGCTGATACAATATAGCTAGCGCTTGTACAGTGCTGCTCTGTCAGAGGTGCCATCTTTCATTTTGAGTTCCGATATGATTGCAGTTCTTGAAGAGAATTGCAGAAATTTCCTATCAATATCTGTCACTCAACCACCACCAGAGAATACCCATGTTGACCAACCATTCATTCTGCTGCTGCTTTGGGAGATCATTGTCTTCAGAAAACAGCCGCCAAATTTCATAATTCCATAAAATGCACCATGCCTCCTGGTAATTCCTTGCATGTAATGAAATATACTGAGACATGGCTTGTCACGACTGTGAGATTTTTAAATTTCTGTTTACATCCAGGACTATTTATCACTTTTAGCTATTGTATGACCTTCTCTTCATTTCTAACATTTCTTGTTTTCACTTCAGATTTGATTTTTCCTTCCTTTCACCTTTGTTTAATTGCTAGAGAAGATTAATTGACCAATTCATATTCATGCTGGAATGGTAGAAAATTGCTCTGCCGCACAGATTCGAGCAACACAATTATCTTTGAATTTTGAGCCCTTTCACTGGAAATAAGTAGGGTAGCAGATCTTGCTTTTAGGTTTCTAATCACTAATTGTATGTCACATTCAAGAAATTTATTCATAGTATTCTCTGAACAAACTGTAAAACTACAGTCATTAATGTGTGTGTAAGGTTGAGAAAGAAAGAACTTGCATTGTTGTCTCATAGGAAAATATGGCAGCCAATTTACACACTGTAAAATCCCATCTGTATAAACAGCTCAGTTAGCATGAATTGCCCATCCCTAGAGAACTAAACATCTTACTTGGCCATTTCAAAAGAAAGCTCAACATGCATGGTAAGTCAACTGCAGAGCTGAAGATCTGGGGTTATACACAAGACAGGTCAAATTACAATAGCTGATTTCCCTCACAAGAGGATAATCACCAAAGTGTAGCTAATATGGCATCTGTAGGACATAAGAACAGGAGTAGGCCATTCAGCCCATTCACCCTGCTCCACCATTTAATAAAGTCACAGCTGATTGAGCACTTTGATTTTTTTTACTCAAACTATTCATGTACCTCTTTCTATCATTAATAATCAAAAATTTGTCAACCTCTATTTTAAACAAATTCAGAGACTGTGTTTTCACAGCCTTTTGGGGTAGGGAATTCAAAAGATTCACTCCTCTCTGAGTTAAAAAAAAGCTTCACCTTGGCCCTAAGTAGCATCCCTCTTATTTTTAAATTGTGCCTCTTGGTTCTAGACTCCCCAACCAGGGGAAGCAGCTCACCTGCATCTATCCTGTTCAGTTCTTAAGTATTTTGTAGGGTTCATTGAGATCACCTCTCATTCTTCAAAACTCGAACAATTACTGGCCCATTTTGCTCAGTCTGCCTTCAAAGCTCAGTCCTGCCATCATTTGTTACACTCCCTTTATGGCAATAATATCTTTGCTGAGATAAGGACACTCTGCAACTGTGATGTAAATCATTACAAGGTTTAAACTACCAGCGATCCAAATTGACATTGACACGAAATGATCTTTTCCTCCTCCCTTCTCCTCTGCTGAAACAGATAACTGCTTGTTGGGATGTGGCTCTAAGGATCATATTTGTCTTCAAGACCCATATCTCATTTCCTCTTATTTATTTGGGACATTGAAGGGATTGATCTTTCAATCTTACCTATGCGTTGGGAAGATGTCTGAATTAGACAGGCCACCCACTTCACAACAGGAAGCAAAATCAGAAGGAATATCAATGAGCAAACTATCTGATGCCATCAACTTCCCAAGTTTGCTTAAAATGATCCCTGTGAGTGTTATCTAGAAATACCCCCTGAGAGGACATCATAGTCCAGCTTGGATCTTTATCATTTACTGTTTCCTGCGGTGTTAATGTCACTAGCAAGGCCAGCATTTACCACCCAACTGTAACTGCCTTGAACTGAGCAAACTCCTCGGCCATTTTCAGAGGGCGGTTAAAAGTCTGTGAGTCGGAGTCATTTGTGTGAAGAAAGCAGAGGTAGCATTTTGAGTCTAGTGACGTCGTCAGATGAAACATTAACTCTGCAGTTTTCCCACAGATGCTGCTAGACCTGCTGAGTTTCTCCAGCAATTTCTGTTTTTAGCTCAGGTTTCCAGCATCTGTAGTTGTTTGTTTTATTTAAACTTTCCCCTGGTAAGTTATACTGAAGCATTTCGAGAGCACTGCTCTGCTGGGGTCCTTTAACATAGATTGGGGATTTAAACTGGGATCCTGCTATGCCCTTTTGAATTGAATTGAATTGAGTGATTTATTCTCACTTGTATTTAACAAATAAATACAGTGAAAAGTGCAATATGTCACCATGTTCACCATTTTGACTTACACAAGATAGGAATATACACGACTGAAATTAAGATATAAGACTTAAATATAAGTAAAAACAGAGTTCATTTTCCTCCCTCTTGTGCTCTGCTCAATGTTGGAAAGGAGGAAAGGGTCTCCAAAATGTGCTCTGGGCCCACTAACTCCCCTGCATCACAGCCCATTCCAAGAGTACCAATTCAGGCCAAACACATCAGTGCAGGCTAAAGTTCAACATTTTTGATTTCAATTTGGCTCAGCACAAACTGTAGAAAATATGTCGAATGAAATATTTTCACCACTCACATTCCATTTGGATATAACCACCACAGTGGTTTGCATTTCCCCAAGAACATGTCACATCTAATCACATAAGTTAAGGGACAGCACAGAGAGCTGGCAGAGTGGCCATTGAAGCAATTCCCACTGAAAGCCACAGCGCCTGGTGAATAGAAACACTAAATTATCAAGCAGTCCTTGCCTCAACCTTTTAGATTCAAATGTAAAGGTGATAGCAGTGCCTTTTTCACTATTACCACACTGTCTGTCTATCTGGACCATGCTTTCCTTAGCTCTGTACCAATGCTACACCTTGAGCACCATAGATTGCCCTGGAGAAAGGTTCTGAAATCTCACAAGGAGAAAGAAGGTTACAGTCTAGGGATCAGGTCACACAAGAGCCAAAATTAAGGATGGGTGTAATACCCAAAACAAAAATGCAAGACAAATGAATTTGTAATTTTAGGAAATGAATGTTGAAAGATTTTATTTGAGTATAGAATTGTGATCTCTGGGGATTTGAGGTTAACTGTTTTGCTGGTTTAAGCTGATCAGTACAAGATGGACTTAATCAGTTAGTAGTACGATCGATAGTTTCAAGAGACAATGGTTTAAACATGTAGCAGATTTTCCATTGCAGAAAGTGAAACAGATATAGGGTGCAATGCAAAGTAAAATAATTGAAAAAACTCCATGTATCCCAACACCAAGTCACCCTTTGTTTACATGTGTACAGAGCTGACTCAGCTAGCACGGGGGTGGCTCCTAGACTGAGCAGAAACCCTAACACTACCATTTTTATTTGTCAGCCAGGGCTCCCTGATTGGACCAGATTGACAGCCACAATCAGGGAACTCATATTCTATGGATCCACCTGGCTGACCTTGTTCCAATCACTACAGTATCTAATCTCTGAAACACTTTCAACTTCATCTTAATGTACCCAAGCAATATCTGATGCACCTACATTTGTCAAATTTTCTACTCATATGTTCTACTGGAGGCTTGACTTTAGTAAGTTTTATCTACCCTTCTACCCATTAAAATGTTGTATACCTCATAAGGTATTCTCAAACAGACTTTTCCAATTTACCTAACCTTCTAGTTTGAGATCATTATAACACTAATGAATTTGTATTGAGCTTCATGGACTAACTTATTGAAGAAGGAAAGACATCCCAAAGCACTTTACCAACTATGAAGTATAACCTGAAGGTGAATGAGAGGTGATCTTCTTGAACTATCAGAAATGCCAGACTATGAAAAGTGTGACTGAGGACACGTAGGGAGAACTTGATATAGTCACCTCTTTGGTGTACCCCTTGAGCAGAATCAGCCATGAAGGTTACCGTGAAATTAAGACAGCAAGGAATGGCTCTGCGCTTGCTGTGTAGTGATCTGTTCCACTTGCCTCTTCAGTCTGAGATCTACATTCCTGTCCACACTGACTCCCAGCTCCCTGATTCCTGGTCATTGAAGTCCAATCATTTCACATGATATGGATGTCATGATTCCACATTTCCAAGAAAGATAATTGAGCTTTGTCATTATTAAACCTCCTCAACTCTATTTTGACATGTTCATTCCTCACTGTTTCTGTGAGATGGTTCTTCAGTGTCCTGTCTCTGATTGATCAGACTTCTTTGAACATCTGTACCTCTTTGCTGTATTTTCTGACGACTTTCCCCACACAGAATTCCCATCGTGGATGCTCACTTGCATCAAGGTCTCAGATATCACAGCCAGTTGTGTGTCTTCAATCTAGGCTTCAATTGGCAGATCAATGGATGTTTCCAGTCTTTACCCAAATCCGTCCAGCTTCCTTCTCCTGTGTAATATCTGGCTGGGAGTCCTGCTTCTTCCCTCTGTAACGTAATGGGAATATACATAGGGAGCCTTGGTCTGCATTTGACTTAAAGTGTACATCCCTGGGCCAATACTTGAGTCTCCAGAACACCTTCAGTGCCCCTCATGGACATTGGCCTGTTTCAATTCCTTCACCATTTACCTCAGAACAGAAACTGAGTGCCTGTATGCTTAGCACAACAATGCTGAATTCATGAATTCATGATTGATCTCTGCACCCAGCTCTCATCAACTGGAACAAGGTATTAATTAAGCCCTGTCTGACTTGTAATGCCCAGTGCTACTGCACTCTATCAGACAGAAGATGATGTTCCGCCTTCTCAATGACTTCATCTTCCTCTTTAGAAGACTGATCCTGCTCTCCCAGCTCTTCAGAGTCCATCATATCCTCTGTTTGCCTTAGAGCACACCATCTAGGATTATGCAGCATACTTCTTCAGGGAACTGCACTGTAAGCTCTTCCCCTATCCCAACACCTACCCCTACCCCAAACCCTACCCCTGATCAATCCAAGGCACCATGGCAACTCCCAGGATACAGTGTGTACACACCTATGATGTGGTACCTATAATTGCAAGTCACTGATGGAATGGAACTCCTTTCTATTGATGCACTTAGCTGCGTTATCATATGGCCTGCTTAGCACAACGTGTGCACAGTCCATTGCACCCTGCACCTATCATAGAACACAGAATCCTTACAGTATGGAAGCAGGCCATTTGGCCCATCAAGTCCACGCCGACCCTCTAAAGAGCATCTCACCTCCTACCCTAGACACTGTGGGTAATTTAGCATGGCTAATCCACCTAACCTGAACTTCTTTGGACTGTGGGAGGAAACCCACGCAGAATCGAGGAGAACGTGCAAAGTCCACACAGACAGTCGCCCGAGGCTGGAATCAAACCTTTGTCTCTGGCACTGTGAGGCAGCAGTATGAACCACTGAGTCACCGTGCCACCCTGGGTGAAGCCAGCTTTGTTTCCAAGTTAGATTTTTGATTTACGAGGAGTAAAGGGTACAGGAGTTAGTGGCAGGCAAGAAAGTAGAGTTTTAGTGGAGTAGAGTGGATCACCTGTGATCTTATTGAATGAGTAAGATCCAGGGACTGAATGGCCTCATCCAACTCATATTTCTGAATGAGCTTGTGACAATACAAATGTTGGTTGGGCAGCTGCAGTGTGTTTATTCCTGGCCTGTCTGGGTAGTGGGGGTCTATCTGTATGCCTGAGTGACTCTTCTTGTGCATTTACTGAGACCTGGTGGAAAGAAAGCAGAGGGGCATCATGGTGGCTCAGTGGTTAGCACTACTGCTTCACAGCACCAGGGATCCGGGTTCAATTCCACCCTGGGACAACTGTCTGTGTGGAGTTTGCACATTCTTCCCCCATGTCTGTGTGGGTTTCCTCCAGGTGCTCTGGTTTCCTCCCACAGTCCAAAGAGTGCAGGCTAGGTGGATTGGCCATGCTAAATTGCTTATAGTGACCAGGGATGTGTAGGTTGGGCGGATTAACCGTGGGAAATGTAGGATTTTAGGGACAGGGTAGGGAGGTGAGTCTGGGTGGGATGCTCTTTGGAGAGTCGATGTGGACTTGTGGCGCTGAATAGTTTGTTTCCACACTGTGGGAGATTCTATCCATGTTTCTATGGAAATCGGAGGTGTGTCCATCTGACCTCTGGGCACCACTTAGCTCATGTGTGGTGGAGGCTGAAAATCGCACATTGGGCTGAGCAACCATGTCAGGAAGAGAACAATTGAACTGGTGTCCAAGCAAATCAACCTCAATCCTCAGTGATCAGGGCAGCATGGTAACTCAGTGGTTAGCATGGTTCAATTCCACCCTCTGGTGACTGACTGTATGGAGTTTGCACATTCTCCCTGTATCTGTGCAGGTTTCCTCCCACAGTCCAAAGATGTGCAAGTTGGGTGGATTGGCCATAGGAAATGCAGGGTTATAGGGTAGGGTGTTGGATTCAGGTGAGATGCTCTTTGGAGGGTCAGTGCGGACCAATGAGTTGAATGGCCTGCTTTCCTGCTGTAGGGATTCTAAAGAAGAATTAGTGCCTCACCATTTGATACTATTTCTGTTTGGCCAGACTTGTGAGGCATTGAACTAAGCGAGACTGGTTCCAAAACTTCCGAATCCTTACTGATCAGTGCCTCTGATTAGTATGTTTTTTTATTCAAGCCTGCTTGTGTTTCCTAAGTCATTCATAAGGTTAGCATGATCTCTATCTAGTGCTGTGCTCAGATGGCCAATTTCTCTGCAGCAGCCTGATATTATGAGGTGGGAGGATGTGAGAATAACAACAAATTAGCGTTTGATGTTGAGACATGCCTGAAGTATACACTTCAGCTGTACTTCATCTTCTTGGGCTATCCCAAACTGCTTCACAGGTCTAGTTTTTAAAAATGCACTCCATTATGGGGCAGCATGGTGCCACAGTGGTTACCACTAATGCATCACAGTGGCAGGGAACCCAGGTTTGATGCCAGCCTCGGGTGACTGTCTGTGTGGTGTTTGCACATTGTCCTTGCGTGTGTGTGTGTGTGTGTGTGTGTTTCATCTGGGTACTCTAGTTTCCTCCCACAATCCAAAGAATTAGAATCACATTTTATTGTCTCGTGTACAGTGAAAAGTTTTGAAACTATTGGGTATCCTCTATGCCTTCATTCTTCCAGACAAAAATACCCAAACTGTGTTAAATCATTTCCAATAACTGACGGGTGTGGAAATATGAGGGCTCCAGCTAGTGGCCAACTGGACTGTCTTTCAGTTGTATTGTGTGGGTTTCTGGAAAAATGGTGTGGTCCTTTGAAGGGCCTCACATCACTCGATAGCAAAGCCCCCTCCCTCACAGAATGAAACACTTACCCCACCCCCTCTGAGAGTGGTGGAAGCCATTTTCAGCCCCATTGTGCGCTTGTTACTTCCTGCACAATGGAAGGGTGCAATGGCTGTACCTCACATGGTCAGTCTCAGGCTCGCCTTCTTACTCTTACATTCACAACCCTGTGCAGTGATCCCCTGCAGCATCACCAGTTATTCTGTACCATGCCCGAATGGTTCTAGTGGTGTTAGGTTGTTTGACTGCAGAAGGCATCACAGCTGAGTCTGTTTCCATTTTTAACAGTCAAGTAGATCCCCTCTTTGCAACAGCTGGGCCAGATGCAATCAGCAAGTTAACTAGGAGTTTCCTAAGGCAGCAGAGACTGTCTGTGGAGGGGGGGGTGGCTGGGGGGGGGGGTGTGTGGGGGGGGGGGGAGGTGGTGGTGCAGGAGTGTGTCAGGGGATCGGGTAGCTGAATGCGTGCACATCAAAAAACTGACTGATTTTTTCACAAAATTATAGAAGTAGTTAACAACTTCGGGAATGAAAGATATGGATCCACTACACACAATTACTGATGTACATAGATAACAAGGTGTAGAGCTGGATGAACACAGCAGGCCAAGCAGCATCAGAGGAGCAGGAAGGCTGACATTTCGGGCCTAGACCCTTCTTCAGAAAAATGATGTGGAAGGGTGCAATGATACTGATGTACATGTGGATTTCCATGTATTTACATCGCAGCCTTTCTCAAAATGACATATAATTTTGGCGACAGTGATCCATGTGCAGAGCAGGTGTAGCGGCCTGGTCAGCCAGCTATCAGGCCATGTGGAAACCCCCTGCATTGGTCTGCCACAAAGAGCCCTTGGAGACAGACTGTGATGTTTGTCTTTTTAACTTTGTTTCATGTTTATTTTTCTGACCTATAGTTATGCTGTGTATCACTGTAATGTAAACTTTTTTCCTTATTTCTCTATTCTGTGACTAAAGATTGTACCTAGGTAAGTGGCGACTTTTCACTGTACTTATTTGAGTACACGTGACAATAAAGCTAATTCAAATCAATTCAATTCAATTTATTTTCCTCATTCTGTCGAGTCAGTGGTTTTACAAATTTGTAAATCTACATGGCCATCCAGTAACTCTTGCAGTAACACAGTATCCCATGATGTGGGCCATGTTACGTTTTGTATTGTACATTTCTTCCGGTGGATTTCCTGTAAAAAGTGTAGAACAATTAAGGATATATAATCAATATCATATTCTTCTTTATCATGTACTGTAAATCTAATAAATGCAGAATTTTTATTCATGTTAATGGACAATACCCATTTTCAAAAGATAATTTTAGGGAAGGACAGAGGCTCAAGGTGAAGGTTCATCCAGGGAGCTACTTTGCTAACACCAGTCCCGTGCAGCAGTGATCATTAAAGCACAAACCACATCTCTCCCACCTATCCGCTCCTCCCACTTCACTGACCAACCCCCAACCCCACCTCCTACCTACCAGCCTCATCCCCGCATCCTTGACCTGTCCGTCTTCCCTTGGCTGACCAACCCCCATCCTAACTCCCCACCTACACTCACTTTTACTGGCTCCATCCCCGCCTCCTTGACCTGTCCGTCTCCTCTCCACCTATCTGCTCCTTTATCCACCTTCCATCCGCCTTCCCCTCTCTCTCTATTTATTTCAGAGCCCCCTTCCCCTCCTCCATTTCTGAAGAAGGGTCCAGACCCGAAACGTCAGCTTTCCTGCTCCTCTGATGCTGCCTGGCCTGCTGTGTTCATCCAGCCCTACACCTTGTTATCTCAGATTCTCCAGCATCTGCAGTTCCTACTATGTCTGAGCTGACATCTCCCTGTCTAATCTCTGCTTTCTGAAGACAGTTTTAGCACTCAGTCAGTGCCCTGTTTGAGCTGAGACCCAGCGTTGAAATGCAGTACTTTTTTGCTTGGACAGAACAGCAGTCTTTCCGGGCAGAATTTTTAGCCAGAAGAGGAAACTGTTCTTTATTTTTGTCAAAAATTGGGAGGCTTCTGCGAATGATTCCTGTCTTCCGTCTCACCACCTCCACAGTGGCATCATTGTTGAGTGTGTCAGAGCTTTTCTTGATTGCTATTCCCCGTCTATTCTGGAATTTACTTTTTTTTGGAACAAAAGCTAAACCCTTTGGAATCTATGGCCATGGTTACCACCCACAGTCTGGGAATGACAACTTGGAAAAACCTGGCATGCCTTGAAGATTATTGTTTGCTGGAGGAAGGAGTGTAGAATTTGTCACAATAGAACAAACCTTTTAGTGTGACTGAGAGATTCAGGAGCAGTTTTCTCTGGAAGAGTGCATCCAACTGGAATATGTGTTTCTGTTCCAATGTCATAATTTTTCTGCAACTGGAGATTTCAATACCTCATTTTACACTCAGAATGTAGAAGTGAAAAAGCTTGCAATAGTCATGAACTTCTTACACATAGCTTCAGTGAACAGAGCTTATTCTAAAAGCTGACATTGGAGTGTCCTCTAGCATATGGCCAGGTGAGGTGGGGTGAATTTACACATTTTTCCAACCCCCTGGGCCGGCTATGACAGATTTATGCCATTTCTCACTCGAAGCTATGCTCTCACCCATTACAAATGTAGAAAACTGATTTCCTCTGTTGTATGAAGGAGTCCATTGTAAGGTCTACTTGAGTAAAAAAAAACAATAATTTTTCTAGCTGTTAGCCACAAAAGAAATAAGAACAAGGTGATGTCAAGCATACAGTCAAAAAAGGATAGTGTCTTGTATGCCTTGTTGAGGTGTAAGATTTTAATCTGAGACCATGGTTGTCTAATTGGTAACTTCAACACTACACCGTGAGCCCTGGCCAACATCTCTGTCTCAGGCTTGCTGCAGTGCTTCAGCACAGCTCAGCACAAGCTGGAAGAACAACGCTTTATTTTCCGGTTTGGAAGTCTACAGCCTTCTGGACTCAATATCGAGCTCAACAATTTTAGGGCTTGAGGCACCTTCTCCCATGTCCTTACCCCAACCCCCCGACACACCAGGCTTTGTTATCACATGGTCTGCTATTACACACAACCCATTGTTAGACACAAATTGTCCATTAGTAGCTATTCATTCTCCCAGACTGATTGTTATCCACTCCTCTGTCCAACTGTTCTTCTCTCTTTGTGGGCTTTATCTCCATCTATTGTTTACTCCTTACCCCCACCCCCATTCTATCTTCTGCAGAAAAAAACAACTATTTTCTAGCTACCATCAGTTCTGAGGAAGGGCCACCAGACCTGAAATGTTAACTCTGTTTCTGTCTCCAAGCATGCTGCCTGACCTGCTGAGCTTTTCCAGCAATTTATGTTTGTGTTTCTGATTTCTAGCATCCACAGTTCTTTCGGTTTTTATTGTCTATTTGGTGTCTTGAACTACCAGCAGTAGTGATTATTTTTGGTTATCCTTTGAGCTTGGAGTACAGGTTCATAGTTCCTTAAAAGTGGAGTCACAGGTAGATAGGATAGTGAAGAAGGCGTTTGGCACATTTGCCTTTATTGGTCAGTGCATTGAGTATAAGAGTTGGGAGGTCATGTTGTGGCTGTACAGGACATTTGTTAGGCCACTTTTGGAATACTGCATGCAATTCTGGTCTCCCTGCTATAGGAAGGATGTTGTGAAACTTGAAAGGGTTAAAAAAAGATTTACAAAGATGTTAGTAGGAACTGCAGATGCTGGAGAATCTGAGATAACAAGGTGTAGAGCTGGATGAACACAGCAGGCCAAGCAGCATTAGAGGAGCAGGAAGGCTGACGTTTCGGGCCTAGACCCTTCATCAGAAATAGGGGAGGGGAAGGGGGTTCTGAAATAAATAGGGAGAGAGTGGGAGGCAGATAGAAGATGGATAGAGGAGAAGATAGGTGGAGAGGAGACAGACAGGTCAAAGAGGTGGGGATGGAGCCAGTAAAGGTGAGTGTAGGTGGGGAGGTAGGGAGGAGATAGGTCAGTCCAAGGAGGATGAACAGGTCAAGGGGGAGGGATGAGGTTAGTAGGTAGGAGATGGGGGTGGGGCTTGAGGTGGGAGGAGGGGATAGGTGGGAGGAAGGACAGGTTAGGGAGGCGGGGATGATTTACAAAGATGTTACCAGGGTTGAAGGGTTTGAGCTATAGGGAGAGGCTGAAAAGACTGGGGCTATTTTCCCTGGAGCATTGGATGCTGACTGGTGACCTTATAGAGATTTATAAAATCATGAGAGACATGGATAGGGTAAATAGACAAGGTCTTTTTCCTGGGATGGGGGAGTCCAAAACTAGAGGGCATAGGTTTAGGTGAGAGGGAAAAGGGATCTAAGGGGCAACTTTTTCATGTAGAGAGTGGTGTGTGTATGGAATGAGGAAGTGGTAGAGGCTGGTACAAATACAACATTTAAAAAACATCTATTTGGGCATATGAATAGGAAGGGTTGAGAGGGATATGGGCCAAATGTTGGCAAATGGGACTAGATTAATTTAGGATATCTGGTTGGCATGGACTTTTCAGATCAAAGGATCTGTTTCCGTACTGTATATCTCTATGACTCTATGAGTTCTCAGTGTTTTGGTGTTTTGTTTTTATCAGCACTGCCACTGAGGCTTTTTTATTTCTTGGGAGACCACTTTCTCCGATTTGTTCCAGTTCTGCAGTCAAGAATCCATCTCCCTGCTCTGTCAAAAGCAATTCCTTGAAACACGTTAAGTTTGTGTACTTCTGTGTCTCAGTTCATTGCCTCAAAGCTTGATAACTGTCCATGATGTTTTTAATCTGCAATGTATGAAATTTCTGATTTGTGTTTAAATTTAAAAAAACATAATATTTTCATTGCTGACAAAGTTGACTAGTTTCAGTGCCTTTTGATAAAATGTTAATTTTAGTTGGGAGATTTTTGTTTATTCCCTGATGATTTCATAAAACTTGGCTTACCTATGTGTTAGGTGATCGCTGTAACCATTTGATATCAGTGTTTTGTCCTTTTTTTGAAACCATGAAAGCCCCAGGTCCTAAGATCAGACAATGGAATTCAAAACTCAATATTTGATCACCATTGTGACACTTTTCTTTCACAGTATAATGTATCAGCATTGGTTGGTAGCATGATTGCCTATTCAAAACTCATGAAAGTTAATTATAAACCTTGGTTGAAACTTTAACACAGCACTGCAGAGGAGTATTGCACCGTTGGATATGATACCACTGAGATGACATGTTAAACTAATATCTCACCTTCCATTTCAGGTGGGCATAATGAGACAGCAAGACAATATTTTGAAGAACGGCAGGCGAGTTCGCCCCAATACCTGGACAATATTTACCCCAAGACCAACATCCCTCTAAAAAAAAACAGATTATCAGATTATTATCACATGACAGTTTGTTCATGTTAACTGCACATAAAGTATAGTCACAGAGTCATACAGCATGGAAACAGACCCTTCGGTTCAACCAGTCCATGCTGACCATGTTCCTAAACTAAACTAGTCCCAGCAGCCTGTGCTTGGCCCATATCCCTCCAAATCTTTCTTATTCAAATAATTGCCACATTTCATACATTACAGCAAAAACTGCCCTTCAACGCAAATTATGTGTGATAGAAAGTGCTTTAGAACATCCTGAGGCTGCAGAAGGCAATATAGAAATGCAAGTCTTTCATTCTTTAACTTTCTCTTAAATGGCCTAAGATTTGTGATATGGGTGATACTAATTATGATTAACTATTGCCTCCAGTGAGATACTTTCAGACATAACGGTTCTATATAAGCACAGGGGATCCCTGATTTACGAACATCTGACTTTACAAATGCTCATATTTATAAACATGATCCCATACAGGGATGTAATTTTAAAGACCCAATAAATGAACATGTCCTGTGTTTATGAACAGTTCCTAAATATTGTCCTGTATTGTGTTCTGACTTGTGTACAAATCAACCCAGGAAATGCCTGTAACCATAAGAACTGCAAATTAAAAATTGCCCTATCTGGGTTTGTGCTGTTAATGCCAGTGTCACAGAGCCACTTCACAATAAATATTTACATGGTGTCGTAATTCATTTGTGCTGGAATATCAACCACATTATGAGAGGTATAAAGGAATAAAATATTTATGCATATTGTAATGCAAGTCATGATAAAAATAAATACACACCAGGGAGTGGTGGTTTATTAAAATTAAACAATTCACATATCAGTGTTTATGAGTTAAGTAACTGTTTTTCATAATTTATCCTTATCTGATACATTTTCTATCTGTATTTCACATGCTGGGACATAATATTCCTAAAGTAATATGCTACAAATTACAGTGTGATTTGATTTGATTTATTGTAGTCACATGTACCTAAATACAATGAAAAGCTTTGTTTTGCGAGCAGTACAGGCAGATTATAGCAAACAAGGACTTAGACAGTACGAGGCGTACAAGATTATGACTACACAGGGGGTTTGCAGAGCAAGATCAAGATTAGCAACATTATCAATTATTTGTAGTTAGAGAGGTCCATTCAGCAGTCTAATAATAGCAAAGAAGAAGCTGTTCTTGAACCTGTTGGTGTGTGTGTTCAAACTAAGGTATCTTCTGCTTGATTGAATGTTACTGGCAATACAATATGGATATTGCTGTAGCATAAATCTTCACATGCTCCTGAAATATTTCACTATCTACCACTTTAAAATAATGGCTTCATTATTTTAATATTCCCAGTTTTCATCATCCATCATTGGCAACCATATGTTCAGCTGCCGAGACACCAAGCTTTTTAAATCTCTCCCATGATGCTCCTTACAATCTACATCTTTGACCAAACTTTTGGTCACTTGCCCTGATATCCCATTGTGTGTGCCAGGGTTTAGGCTTAGCTTGAAGACTTGGGACATTGAAGGAGCTATATAACTGCAAGTTGTTGTTACTAAAAATGATAGGTGCCAAAAACAAAGCATTTACAGGGAACTGTTGATGGACGACATTGAGTAGGAACAGAGAACTTAATTGAAAAAAAAAGAATCAGAGATAGTAGGAACTGCAGATGCTGGAGAATCCGAGACAACAAGGTGCAGAGCTGGATGAACACAGCAGGCCAAGCAGCATCATAGGAGCAGAAAGGCTGATGTTTCGGGCCTGGACCCTTCATCAGAAACGTCAGCCTTTCTGCTCCTATGATGCTGCTTGGCCTGCTGTGTTCATCCAGCTCTGCACCTCATTGTCTTGAAAAAAAAAGACATTATTTCACAATAGCATGCATTAAAAGGAGCTTTTCTTGAAAATTAACATGTCAGAATGCTCGCAAAGAACTGAGGAAGAAATCATGAGGCCATCTGCAACAATGGACAGTGTTTTTCTAAAATTCATTCATAAGAAATGGATGCCAGGCCTACACTGTTGCCCATCCCTAATTGCCCAGGGGGCAGATAAGCATCAACCACATTGCTATGGGTTTGACCTCACATGTAGGCCAGACTGGCTAGGAATGGCAGACTTCCTTTCCTAAAAGGATATCAGTGAACCAGCTGGTTTCTTCCCCAATAATTGGCAATGGTTTTATTGTCATTACTAGACTTTTGGTGGGATTTGAGCCGAAGTTCCCTAGGTCGCTGGAATAATAGCCTAGCAACAATACCACTAGGCTATCACTCCTATTCCTAAGGTCTGGAAGTTAGATAGTAGAAGAAGGTGAGATTGTGGGAGTACCTTAAAGTATTGAGCTCGTCACCACCTCATTGAAAAACAGAGACTGTGGGCTGAATATTCATTTAGATGCAGAGAAGTGGAAGGTGCATAGTTTTTCACTAAGAATTCCCTGACAGTCTTTGCCCTCCATCATTCTGGCATTGGCTTTCCATTCATGGCAGATACTTGATGGATCAGTATGGTATCATCTTGGAGTTGCATCAAAATCAAAACCCACAATCAGCGCAGAAATTGTTGACGCCCATTATTTTAAGTATAATGTTGATTCAAGCTGGCGATATAGCATGTGATGTGTTCAACTGTGACTGGGTCCTCCACAGTGAATCAAGAGCTCTAACACGCTACACAGCCTCTATTTATACCTATCCTGGCATCAACCATAGGCCTGTGAATGCCATGTAAATATTGTCATCCAGTGTACAGATCTTGTGAGAGCTGGAGAAAATTGCAGGGGTGGAAATAGGCCAAATGGCTTGCTTCTCCGCTTTAGGGATTCTACAATTACACAGGTGAAGTGAATCCTAACTGTTGGGAAGTTTGTAAAGAAGGCTCTTAAAGCTGAAGATGTACTTTGGGGCAACATGTCAGCCATCAAAACAGAGTTTGGAAAATTAACTTGCATAATCAAGTTCATAATTTATCAACTCCCTTTCCATGTTTTCCGTAAAGGAATGCACATTCATTAGGGAAGGAAACATTTTAGCAATAATGTTTGTGTGCCGCAGAGAATCTAGATAGCAGGAGTCCTTTGTGGCAAGGCAGGGCTGCATGAGGAAGGAAGCCTGATATTAAAGTGTGCCTCAGGCTGAGGGGTGTGACGAAATTAAACCAGCAGACTTCAATTATAATCCACTGGCAAAATCGCCTTTTGTTTCCCGGTCCAGGGATTCAAATTGCCCAGCCTCTGTGGCCCTCTCCCCTCCCCGCTGTGCTCCCCAGTGGGTTCAATATTAAAAATACTTCAAAGACGCTGAGATTTTCAGGCACCCCTGAGCCAAATCTTTTGGCCCTGTACAAAAACAGCCTCTGCAGACTCCGGTCTTTAATCAACTCTTTCTGCTTGGTTCTCACAAGTACTCCTGGGCCACGGTGATGCTGCTCACCCCTCCGCCCCCACCAAAGAAAATGAGAATAATGACATTTAAGTGGTTCCTAATTTGGAGGTGGAAATGGCTGATTGTTGAAATGTTGAAAATTTGTCACCATTTTGTGTGATGCTAGCAGGGAGGTCCCAGCTCCCATCTACAGCGCATGGGCTGCAGTAGTTCAAGAAGGCAGCTGACCACCACCTCCTCCAGGGGAAATAGGGATTGGCAATAAATGCTGGCCCAGCCAGCGATGCCCAGGTCCCATAAGTGAATAAATAAAGTCTCCTGGCTCTTTGCCAAGCCAAATACACTGAGCTGGCGTCACAAATCTCACCATCTCTCAGGCCAGCACAGCACAAAAAATCGAAATGATTTCATTTAATGTAAGTGTTCTGTTTCAGATGTGACGTGGGATGAGAGCAGCTGAAGGCACTGAAAGGTAGTTACAAGGGGCTGGTGACATAAGACACGTTGAATGTTCTTCCCTTGCCTGAGAGTGGAAATCACTTATTCCATCTATCTGTCAGTCTCAGAAAAAGAATCCATCTCCTGGAGAATGGGGGAAAATAATGAAATGGCCCTGGAAAGATCCCTCCACCCTCCCTTCCAGAAAGTCAGCAATTATGTCCTGAGTGAGAAGGTCATTGGTGACCCATCAGCAATTAAAAACCTTATTCACAGCCATTTATGGGGATTGGCTTGCCACTTCCTGATGACCTGCCTTCCTGGCAGGTGAGAAATGCAACTAGTTTCCTGACAGAGAAAGCGGGGTACCTTGTCTTCCAGGTTGGAGTGGAGTTCCATTTGCCTCAGTCAGGGTGCGGAAGTGCTAGTGTTGGACTGGGGTGGGCAGAATCAGAAGTCACACAACACCTAAGTCCGTCTGACGAAGCAGCAGCGCTCCAAAAGTTTGTGATTTCAAATAAACCTGTTGGACTATAACCTGGTGTCACGTGACTTCTGACTTTGCCTCAATCAGGGGTGATGGAGGTCAAGAAGGTCCAACCCTCTCCATCCTTGCCTTTGAGCATCTTCTCCCCCCAACCCCCACTCTGCAACAAAAAAGATAAAAATCACTTTCTTTCTTGCTGTTGGATTCTCCCAATGGGTAGGACTCAACAACAGTCTTTAGGACCCAGAAGCTGACAGCTTGTGATTGGTTAGCAACGTCTGGTGACCCGGGATGTCAGTGTCAAGGCAATGTGTGATTGGTGGAGACCCTCGTCCGTGCTCATCTCTCAATTCTTATCATTGGTAGGTGATGAGTCAGGTTCTCACGGTAGTGGGTGTGGCAAATCAACCACATAACTCACTCAGTACCACATTTAGTCCCAAAAAGGGTCATTTCACCCACTGGTCAATGTGATTTCATCTGCCTGACATTAAAGGGGCTACAATTATGGATGGCACGGTGGCTCAGTGGCTAGCACTGTTACCTCACAGTATCAGGGACCCTGGTTTAATTCCACCCTTGCGTTCCACACAGTCTGTGTGGAGTTTGCACATTCTCCCCGTGTCTGCATGGGCTTCCACCAGGTGCTCTGATTTCTTCCCACCGTCAAAAGATGGGCATGTTACGTAGATTGGCCGTGCTAAATTTGCTCTGTAGTGCCCAGGAATGTGCAGGTGGGGGTGGATTAGTCTTGGTAAAATGGGGTTATGGGGATAGGGTGGGAGTCTGGGTGGGATGCTCTTCAGAGGGTCGGTGCAGACTTGATGGACTGAATGGCATCTTTCCACACTAATGGGCTGGGGAATGGGAGATAGAGTTTAATTTGGATAAATGCTAGGTATTGTATTTTGGTAAAACAAACAGGGGCAGGACTTAAACAATTAATGATGGGGCCCTGGGTAGTGTTGTAGAACAGAGAGACCTAGGAGTTCAGGTACATAATTCTTTGAAATTTACATCATATATAGACAGGGTGGTTAAGGAGGCATTTAGCACACTTGCCTTCTTTGCTCAGACCTTTGAATGTAGGAGTTGGGATGACATATTGAAGTTGTAGAGGACTTTGGTGAGACATCTTCCGGAGTACTGTATACTGTTCGGTTGCCCTGCTACAGGGCAGATGTTATTAATTTGGAGAGGGTTCAGAAAAGATTTACTAGGATTTTGCCAGGCATGAAGGGTTTGAGTTATAAAGATAGACTGGATATGCTAGAACCTTTTACATTGGAGCATAGGAGGTTGAGGGGTGACCTCATAAAATCATGAGGGGCATAGATACTTAGAATTACATTTAGGTTTAATTGTCACGTGTGCTCGAGTACAGGGGTGCAGCAGTACAGCGAAAAGTACACAATGTCGCGATTCCTGATGCTGTCTTAGGTACAAAGGTACCTAGGCATGAAATCTTAGGTACGAAGTAGAACAATAAAGAAATAAATTAAATGTTCAACATTACAGTTCTTCTTTGCACAAAGTAGAAAAAGAAAGAAAGTTAAAAGTTCAGCATTACATTCCTTCTTTAGCCACGTGCCTGCAGATGCTCCATGCTCGACTTCCCCCACGAGGGCTCGATCTCTCCCCCCATACTGGGCTGGATCTCCTCTGCGCTGCCATCTCGCCAGCAGCCTCACCGCTCCAGACCTCGGCAATACCGCTAGGCCGCTGGCCACTCGATTTGCACCCAGCTCACCAACCACCTCATCGCCAAGCACCAAAGTCCAGCTCCAGGCCCGATTCCACCTTCTCTGTGACTGAGCTCTCTCCAGAAGATAAGTTTTTTTTAAAAAAAACCAAAAATTAAAACAAAGGCAAAAAGAGGAGAAAGGAAGGGAAAAAAATAGAAAAAAAAGGCTGAGTGTGGAAGAGCCCCAAGCTCATAGCCCTGATGCTGCCTACTCTACTACCGCCATCTTGCCTAGTTGGTCTAGATAAGGTGAATAGCAAGGGTCTTTTCTGTAGGGTGGGGCAGGGCAAAACAAGGGAGCATTTTTTCAGGTGAGAGGAGAAAAATTTGAAAAGAACATGATGGGCAATGTTTTTACACAGAGAGTTGTTCATATGTGGAATGAACTGCCAGAGGAAGTGATGGATGCAGGTACAGTTACAATGTTTAAAAGACAGTTGGAGAAGTACATGAATAGGAAAGGTTTGGAGGGATATGGGCCAAATGCAGGCAGGTGGGTCTAGTTTAGTTTGGGAACATCGTCAGTGTGGACTATTTGGACGAAAGGGTCTGTTTTCATGCTGTATGACTCTATATTAGATTAAAGATCTGTTGTGAATACTTTGAATACTAAGGACTGGATTTGTAGTCACCAGCATACCAACTTTTGATGGTTGTAAGTGGTACTGATACAAACTCATTCACAGTGAAAAAATATCCCTCTCCATCCAGCAATAACACTCCAGCACAGAATGCTCCTTAAACATTGAGCAGCTTTTGTCAGCTGCTAACAATAAACTTTGGAATCACATTCAGGAACATTCTGCAGACACTTGGGACTTCCTGTAAGTAATTAGGATCATGCCTTTTGTTACAGCATAGCTAAAATTTATTAGGAATAATGCATTGCGAATTCCTAATCTGTTTATTGTATGTGGTTGCTTGTGGTCAAAATGACCACTCACAGACTGTTGAAAAAGTGAAGATTTTGAAGACTGACATTTCCACAGATACTTTAGTATGGTTTTATGAACAAACAATTACTTTTGTGTGCAATGATTGTTGATGCACAGACAGATCTCATAAGCAGTGAAGAGGTAAATGCAGCCAATCTATCTCTAGCAATGCCTTCTCAGGGTGCAATTAAAGAAAGCAGGAGTACTTCATTCTTTTTAAATAGTGCTGTAGAATCTCTCATACCTACCAGAAGAGGACTTCACAACCTTTCATCCAGAAAGTGTCACAATCTGACAATGCAGAAGCACCCCCCACCCTAGAATTGCATGGAACTGACAGTTTAGGTAAAACCTTTTGAGAATGGCAAGTTACTGAGCACAGAAACAGACCATTTTCACAAGCTGAAGTGTGGGTGGATTGGCCGTGCATACTTGCCCTGGAGTGTCCAGGGACGTGCAGGTTACTGCAAATACAGGTGCTCATACTTCAAGCTACCCTCCTTAACCTCGGCCTCACCTTAAACTTCCAGTCTCCCTTTCGGTTCACTTTTCTCTCATGTACTTATCTAGTTCCCACTGGAAAACATCTCAGTTCCCTGTTTTCTGCAGTATCAAGTTTTACCTTCTAGGTAGTCTCCTGAATAAATACATTTCTCCTATTTCCCTTTAATACAAACCACCTGGTATTCAAGGTCCCAAGTTTTTTCCACAACTGGAAACAATAAGGTGAGATTTTAACTCATTCACAGAGTTAGAACTGGGCCCATTCTGTCTACATTCACTTGACACAAACTATTCATTATTTTGAAGGTATTGGGTATCCTCTACGCCTTCATTCTTACAGAAAAAAATTCTCATCTTTCGGTTATTAAACTGTGTTTAATCATTTCCAAAGAACCCACATTGAGTGGTCTGGAAATATGAGGGCTCTAGCCTGCGGCAAAACTGACTGTTAAAAATATAATTTAGTCCGTGATTCAGTTCCACTGTAGAAAACTTGAACAAAGGATCTAAGCCGATCTTTCAGGGCCATACTAGGAAAGTGCTGCATGGTTGTTGACACTGCCTTCCCAAGGAGATACAATAAATGAGTCTACGTTCTCAGGTTGCAAAAGACCCCATGTCATTAAAAAAAAACAGATTATCTGGTCTGAAGTTCTGACAAAGAGTCATACTGGACTCGAGACATCTTTTTCGAGTGGAACTACATGTTGCATGTGCCTTAGTCATTAACCAACTGCATGCAGTACAAATCCTGGCCTGGACCACTCATGACCACCTCATGAGCCTCTTACATGGCCATGAATTGTCTGCTCAAGGGCTCTAGCGATGGGCAAGAAGTCTGAGCACACAAAGGATATAATAAGAAAACTTGTGTGAGGTTGTTCATGGGTTCCTGAAGGTTGGGGGAAAGGGGTGGGCTCCTCATTCAAAAACAGGGACTCAAAATTGGGGTAAGGAAGAGCCTGCTGACAGCAACCCTTGTTGTCAACCCATTCTCCCTGTGACCCATGAACTCCTTCCTGTGATCGCTTTCTGATGCTATGGAATCCAGTGAAGATCCAAGTAGGTGGGTACACTTCTGGCACCCCAGTGGTGTCCTGTTCAATAGATTGCCCTGTGTTATCCGACAGCTCTTGACAAAGGATGCATCTGCCCTTGGGGCCCCTATTCTAAGTTCACCAGGTTAAAAAGCAACGGTAGTTACTTAAACATCAAAGCATTACACAAAAACTAATTTTGTCGCACTACAGATGTTGCCTGAATATTCCCAGTATTGTATCCGTTTGTTTAAAATGTCCAGAACCCGCAGTAATTTTGTTTGTATCGGCGATGTACAATAATAGTTAGATAATGGCAAAATCTCATTAATTAAAAAATAAATTTAAGCTGCATAAATCTACAATTTTGCATCTCCCGAACATCAAGTCTACATTTCAAAAAGAATTTGTGTCTGCCCGATCTGTAGTCAATAACAATATCTTGTTTAAACTATCTTGTTTCCGTGAGACTTCACTGGACACTTATCTCTCACGGAAGAAGCAGACTTCACTCTGTATTTCACAGAATTGGAAAAATCTAACTGGCATGAGCTAAAGCTGGCGAAACGCTTATCACTGAGCTCAGAGTAAACTGAATGGCTTGTTCGAGAAGCTTCCTGACCCTGGGCTGATTCTCAAACATTGTATTTCTCATCTTTAGGTTTGGAATGTGTGGTGAGAGACATTTATTTCAATTAAAATTAGGTAAATTTTCACACATATCTTGTCTGCCATGGAGTCAGAAATGTTTCTGCTTTTATATCCTTGACAGTTCGAAGAGAAAAGGAGGTGGTGTTTAATATCACATTTTATTGAATTTAGAGATGATCCCAAGGTGGTTCATAGTATCTAAATAACTATACCAGGAGCAGTATCCAAACTTCTGGATATAACTTAGGCTCCATTCGCATAAAAGATCATCTAGCCTGCACCAACAATGTGTACTAAAAGAAAGACTTCTAATACTTTCCACATCACCTATCCTTATGTGATTGTCAAACTTGGTGCCATCCCGTGCTAGGTAAGATTTTGAGTAATTTGAACTCTGTTGGTATCACGGGGAGGCCATTCAGCCCAGCTATCTACTTGCTAGAGCAATCCAGTGTTCACTTCCTTTAGTCCTGTATTTTTCTTCACAGTGGTGTCAACATCACCAAGATATTGTGATAAAATGCTTGAATTCTGGCAATAAAATATATTTCTCAGAGCCACGTTGTGTCAGCTTTAAACGTCACTGACTTTTCACCTCATCAAAGCTCCTCATAATCTAAGAACTTTTCTCTGTGTTCCCACGAGTACAATGTGGTTGAATACATTAGCCACTTGTAACATGTGGCCAGTTAGGAATCCATATATGGCTAACTGATTTTTGGTTTACCAGTTTAGAAAATGAGTATTAGTCATCTGCATTGTAATAGTCAGTAGTGATCTTAATATTCATACCTATGGTTTGAGAATATAAACTTTAGCTTTTATTGCTCAGTCCTTTGAGTATAGGAGTTAGGACATTATGTAGAGGTTGTACAGGACATCAGTGAGGCCTCTTCTGGTGTACTGTGTTCAGTTCTGTTTGCCCAATTATAGAAAGGATATTATTAAGTTGGAGAGGGTTCAAAAGAGATTTACCAGGATGTTGCTGGGTATGGAAGGTTTGAGTTATAAAGAAAGGATAGATAGGCTGGGATTTTTTTCACTGGAATGTAGGAGGTTGAGAGGCAACCGTATAGAAATTTGTAAAATAATGAGGGGTATAGATAGGGTTAATGGTAGTTGTCTTTTCCTGAGGAAGGGGATTTCAAGACTAGGAAAAGTCATTTTAAGGTGAGAGGAGAGAAATTTAAAAAAGACATGAGAGGCAAATTTCTTACACAGAGTGTGGTTCGCAAGTGGAATGAACTTTCTGAGGGAGTGGTGAATGTGGATACAATTGCAACATTTAAAAGACATTTGGATAAGTACATGGATAGGAAAGGTTTGGAGGGATATGGGCCAGGAGCAGGCAGGTGGGACTAGTTTAGTTTGAGATTATGGTTGGCCTGGACTGGTTGGACCAAAGGGTCTGTGTCTGTGCTGTATGACTATGACTCTGTAAATGCGTTTGTGGATGAAATTGTCCTTTTCATTCATTTTTGTGCATTTCTAAACAATGCTAGGTGGGTGTGAAGTAAATAGATGCGTGTGAAATATATTTGAGGGCATTGTGTGTAAGGTGTTTCTGGCCAAAATTATTGTGAACTGTTAGCTGCAACTTAGAAGGTAACTCTATCTTCTAAGGCAGAGGTTGTGTTTTCAAATTCCATTTCAGAGACTGAAATAAAAAAATCTGGGCTATCCGAGGGAATGCTGCACTGTCGGAGATGCCAACTTTGGAATGTTAAAACCACAGTCATTCATCCTTTTGAAGAAGAGCAGAGGAATTATTTTGATAACCTGGCCAATACTGGTTTCTCAGCGTCTACCACTAAAAGAAACAGATAATCACATTGTTGTTTGTGGGATCTTCCTAAATGCAAATTAGCTGCTGCATTTCCTACAGCGCTTGGTGCATTGGGGTGGCCTGAGATTGTGTGGAACATTAAGTCTTCCTTTTTAAAAAGAAACACCACAATAGCTACACTTTGGCCAGCCAACAATTTTCGTGATAGTAGGAACTGCAGATGCTGGAGAATCTGAGATAACAAGGTGTAGAGCTGGATGAACACAGCAGGCCAAGCAGCATCAGAGGAGCAGGAAAGCTGACTTTTCGGGCCTCGACCCTTCTTCAGAAATGGGGGATGGGAAGGGGGTTCTGAAATAAATAGGGAGAGAGGGGGAGGCAGATAGAAGATGGATAGAGGAGAAGATAGGTGGAGAGGAAGCAGACAGGTCAAAGAGGCGGGGATGGAGCCAGCAAAGGTGAGTGTAGGTGGGGAGTTAGGGAGGAGATAAGTCAGTCCAGGGAGGACAGACAGGTCAAGGGGGCGGGATGAGGTTAGTAGGTAGGACATGGGGCTTGAGGTGGGAGGAGGGGATAGGTGGGAGGAAGGACAGGTTAGGGAGGCGGGGACAAGCTGGACTGGTTTTGGGATGCGGTAGCGGGAGGGGAGATTTTGAAATTTGTGAAGTCCACATTGATACCATTGGGCTGCAAGGTTCCCAAGCGGAATATGAGGTGCTGTTCCTGCAACATTCGGTTGTGGCACTGCAGGAGGCCCAGGATGGACATGTCGTCTGAGGAATGGGAGGGGGAGTTGAAATGGTTTGCGACTGGGAGGTGCAGTTGTTTATTGCGAACCGAGCGTAGGTGTTCTGCGAAGCGGTTCCCAAGCCTCCGCTTGGTTTCCCCGATGTAGAGGAGACCACAACGGGAACAGAGGATACAGTATACCACATTAGCAGATGTGCAGGTGAACATCTGTTTGATGTGGAAAGTCTTCTTGGGGCCTGGAATGGGGGTGAGGGGGGAGGTGTAGGGGCAGGTGTAGCACTTCCTGCGGTTGCAGGGAAAAGTGCTGGGTGTGGTGGGGCTAGAGGGGAGTGTGGAGTGGACAAGGGAGTCCTGGAGAGAGTGGTCCCTCCGGAAAGCAGATAAGGGTGGGGAGGGAAAAATGTCTTTGGTGGTGGGGTCGGATTGCCAATGGCGGAAGTGTCAGAGGATGATGCGTTGGATCCGGAGGTTAGTGGGGTGGTACGTGAGGACGAGGGGGATTCTGTTTTGGTTGTTATTGCGGGGAGGGGTTGTGAGGGATGAGTTGCGGGAAATGTGGGAGACACGGTCAAGGGCGTTCTCAACCACTGAGGGGAGGTGTTGCGGTCCTTGAAAAATGAGGACATCTGAGATGTACGGGAGTGGAATGCCTCATCTTGTGAGCAGATGCGGCTGAGGCGAAGGAATTGGGAATAGGGGATGGCATTTTTGCAGGAAGGTGGGTGGGAGGAGGTGTATTCTAGGTAGTTGTGGGAGTCGGTGGGCTTGAAATGGATATCGGGTTTCAGGTGGTTGCCAGAGATGGAAACAGAGAGGTCCAGGAAGGAGAGAGAGATATCAGAGATGGTCCAGGTGAACTTAAGGTTGGGGTGGAAGGTGTTGGTGAAGTGGATGAACTGTTCGAGCTCCTTGTGGGAGAACTAGGTGGTGCCGATACAGTCATCAATGTAGCGGAGGAAGAGGTGGGGTTTAGGGCCAGTGTACCTACGGAAGAGGGATTGTTCCACGTAACCTACAAAGAGGCAGGCATAGCTTGGGCCCATGCGGGTACCCACGGCCACTCCCTTTGTCTGTAGGATGTCCCCTCCAGCCCCACCACATCCAGCACTTGTCCCTGCAACCGCAGGAAGTGCTACACCTGCCCCCACACCTCCCCCCTCACACCCATCCCAGGCCCGAAGAAGACTTTCCACATCAAGCAGATGTTCACCTGCACATCTGCTAATGTGGTATACTGTATCCGCTGTTCCCGATGTGGACTCCTCTACATCGGGGAAACCAAGCGGAGGCTTGGGGACGGCTTTGCAGAACACCTACGCTCGATTCGCACTGAACAACTGCACCTCCCAATCGCGAACCATTTCAACTCCCCCTCCCATTCCTCAGACGACATGTCTATCCTGGGCCTCCTGCAGTGCCACAACGATGCTACCCGAAGGTTGCAGGAACAGCAACTCATATTCCGCTTGGGAACCCTGCAGCCCAATGATATCAATGTGGACTTCACAAACTTCAAAATCTCCCCTCCCCCTACTACATCCCAAAACCAGCCCAGCTTGTCCCCGCCTCCCTAACCTGTCCTTCCTCCCACCTATCCCCTCCTCCCACCTCAAGCCGCACCCCCATCTCCTACCTACTAACCTCATCCCGCCCCCTTGACCTGTCTATCCTCCTTGGACTGACCTATCTCCTCCCTAACTCCCCACCTACACTCACCTTTTACTGGCTCCATCCCCGCCTGTTTGACCTGTCTGTCTCCTCTCCACCTATCTTTTCCTTTATCCACCTTCTAACTGCCTCCCCCTCTCTCCCTATTTATTTCAGAACCCCCTTCCCCTCCCCCATTTCTGAAGAAGGGTCTCGGCCCGAAACATCAGCCTTCCTGCTCCTCTGATGCTGCTTGGTCTGCTGTGTTCATCCAGCTCTGCACCTTGTTATCTCAACAATTTTCATCTTGTTTCTTCTCTGTTTTGGCCATTAGCTGAAAGCCCAAGTCTAGATTAGTACATGTAAAGGAGAAGCTGAAGTATTCTAGAAAAGATAGGCAGTGGTCTTAAAACATCCAATAATAAGGAATATGAAGGGTAAAGTAGATGATTTGTTTCACCAATTTATTTGTTACTGTAGCAATCTGCTCAGAAACTGGCACTTTCAAAGTTTTCATTTCATTCTATCTGATGTCCTGAAATTGTGACAGTATCATCATAGATTCCCTCCAGTGTGGAAGCAGGGCACTCGAGTCCACACTGACCCTCCAAAGAACATCTCATCCAGACTCACCCGATCCCTGTAACCCTGCATTACCCATGGCTAACGCAGCTAGCCTGCATATCACTTGACAATATGGGCAATTTAGTCTGTTCAATCCACTTAGTCTGCACGTCTTTAGACTGTGAGAGGAAACCAGAGCACCCTGAGGAAATCCATGCGGACACAGGGAGAATGGACAAACTCCACAAAGACAGTTGCCAGTGGGTAGAATCAAACCCAGGTCCCTGGCGCTGGTACTGTGAGGCAGCAGTGCTAACCACCAAGCCACCAGACCGCTCCTTTACAGTAAACCTCATTACACTCAGTAGGTTTTTAAAATTCATTCTTGAGATGAGAGTATCACTGGCCAGTCAATAATTATTGCCCAACTACATTGCCCTTAAAAAGGCAGAAATTCATTTTATTCATTCATGGGATGTGGGTGTCACTGCCTCAGTGAGCATTTATTGCCCAGCCCTAATTGCCCAGAGGACAGTTAGAAGTTAACCACATCACTGTGGGTCTGGAGTCTCAGCTAGGTCAGACTAGATAAGGACGGCAGATTTCTTCATTAAAGTACGTTAGTGAATTGAATGAGTTCCCCTGACAATCAACAACAATTTTATTGTCATCATTAGACTCTTAATTCCAGGATTTTATTGAATTCAAATTCTACCACCTGCTGTCACAGGATTCACACATGGTTCCATGTAGCGATTGTAATGAGGTCAGAAATCAGACGACACCAGGTTATAGTCCAACAGGTTTATTTGAAAATACAAGCTTTCGGAGCCTCGCCCATTCTTCAGGTGTTAATGAGAGAGGTAGTATTAGACACAGAATTTATAAGTAAAAGAGCAAAGGGTCACGCCACTAATGAGGATGTATTAAACAAACCTAAGATGCTGTTAGACCTTAAATCAGTTAGAAGGTTTTAATTGATTAATATGTATATGTCAATCCCCAAATTAAGAGAGAGAGTGTGTGTGTTTGTGTGTGCGTGTGTGCACATGAGTGAGAGTGTGTGTGTATTTGTGTGTGTGCACATGAGGGAATGTGTGTGTGTGTGTTTGTGTGTGAGAGAGAGAGAGTGCGTGTTTGTGAGGGAGAGAGGGAGTGTGTGAGTGTCTACGTGTGTGTGTGTGTGCGCGCGCGCGCGAGTGTGTGTGTGTGGGAGTGTGTGTGTGAGAGAGAGAGAGTGTGTGTGTGTGTGTGTGTGAGAGTGTGTGTGAGAGAGAGGGTTTGTGGGTGCGTGTGGGCATGTGTGTGAGAGAGAGAGAGTGTGTGTGTATGTGAGACAGTGCGTGTATGAGAGAGGATCTGTGTGAGAGCATGTGTCTGTGTGCGTCAGTGTGTTTGTGTGAGAGAGTGTGTATGTATATATGTGTGTGTTTGACTATGTGCGTGAGAGTGTATACTGTGGTGGGGTCACCTGTAGTGTGACATGAACCCAAGATCCTCGTTGAGGCTGTCCCCATGGGGACCGAACTAGGCTATCAGCCTCTGCTCGGCGACTCTGCATTGTTGTGTATCCCAAAGTCCGTCTTGGGGGACGTTTACCCGAAGATCTGAGACCGAATATCTTGCACCTCACACGCACACATGCATTCACACACTCACTCTCTCTCTCTCACACATACACATACACGCATACACACATACACACACAGACACACACACACACACACTCTCCCTCATGCACACAAACTGTCTCTCCTTCACAGATACACAGACAGACAGGCACACATACACACATGGGTGAATTAGTATTTGTAGATACATTCTATTTTGTTCAAAAAGCACACAATTTATAATCAGTCAATGTGGTGTTTTATAAATTCCTACTTTAGAAATAAAACCAGTCTGACTCCAAACCAAAACACAAACGGATTCTAAACAAGACCTCACACCTAACATGCATTGTCTGACTTAAAATATCACCTCATCTTTACACTGATAAAACGTTTAGTTCTCTCAGGACCGTGACTTGAAAGGAATTTGGGGATTTACATATACAATTAAAACCTTCTAACTGATTTAAGGTTTAACAGCATCTTAGGTTGTTTAATACTACCTCATCAGTGGCATGACCCTTTGATCTTTGACTTATAAATTCTGTGTCTCTCACTAACACCTGAAGAATGAGTGAGGCTCCAAAAACTTGTGTTTTCAAATAAATCTGTTGGACTACAACCTGGTGTCGTCTGATTTCTGACCTTGTCTGCCCCTGTCCAACACCGGCACCTCCACATCATGATTGTAATGAGGTCAGCCAGGTGGATCTCATAGAATATGAGTTCCCTGATTGGGGCTGTTAATCTGGTCTAATCAGGGAGCCCCGGCTGAAAGATATAAATGGAAGTATCCGAGTTTCTGCTCACTCTGAGAGCTGGGTCTGAGGGAGCTGGATCAGTGTCAAGTGATTTCTTTCCAGTGTAAATAAAGGGTGATTTGGTGAAGGGATACCAGCCTCTGTGGAGTTATCTTAGTCCCCAGAGCACCTTTATGCACTGAATGAGCTCACGGAGCGCTGCTAAGTAGCTAGTGAAGGATTTTGACCCAGATATAGGGAAGGCATAGAACTTTATTGTCTATGTTGGGATGATATGTATCCTGGAGGGAAACATAGACCTGGTGGCAGAGGCTGGGACAAGGAAATACATCAGGGCATGATAACCAGGGCCCAGGACTCTAGGGAGCCCACTGTACTCAGTCTGGGGCCACTGTGTTCAGGTCAGGGCAGGGCCTTGTGTTTTCCTGCATCTGGATGGTGGCAATCTTATGCATAAACTGCCATAGTCTTCCTAGGTGTACAGGCAGTTTGAGAGACGTATACAAGGCACTATGGCACCCCAGTGCATTTACCCAGGAGCAATGTGTTTTGATGCTGCTAGATTTCTAGACCGCTTTCACACTTTCTCATTCACAACTTATAGAGCAGCAGGGCCCCTAAATTGTGATTAAACATTTCCTGAACTGGTTCTCTTTGAGTTTCCTCTGTGTTTTCCTTTGTATCTGATGTGAGAGAATGGAAACAATTAGTATGTTTAATGTGAGTCTTGTTTCCTATGTTGTAACAGTGTTCACTGTCTAAGAGATACAAGTCAGGAGAGCAATGGAATAATCTCCCCTCCCTGAGCGAGTGAAGCTCTAGCAACATGCAAAAAAACTTGACACTATCCATTACTAAGCAGCCCACTTGATCAGCACCCTATCCATCATCATAAACATTCATTCCCTCTGTCACCAAGGGACCAGTGACAGCAGTGTGTAGCTTTAACAAGATGCACCGCACCAGCTCACCAAGGCTCCTTCAATACCATCTTCCCAACCTCCGATCTTGACCAACTGGAGAGAGATAAGGGCAGCACATAACCTTCCCGCCTGAAACCAACCACCAGCACATTGTCCTACAAACCAACCACCATCCTGACTTGGCACAAAATTGCCATTCCTTCTCTTCCAATGGGTTAAAATCTGGAATTCCTACATAACAGAACTTTGGGTATTGCTACCGCAGCAGCTCAAGTTGGCAGCTCAGCACCACCTTCTTAAGGGCAGTTAGAAATGGGTAACAAATGCTGCAGTAGCCAGCAAAACAGGCAATCTACAAAAAATGTAAAAGAATACAATAACAGCGCATAAAGCAGAGCATTCACTGGAAAGGACTTCGATGGCTATTGATGTCATAAAAATTGTTATGTTCGTAAGTCTTTCCTTCCTTTGATCAGTGTGGGTTTAGGCGTGCATCAGGCCTAACCCTTTAGCTACTATATTGTGGGAACAGTTTGAAATTGGTCACCTCATGCGAAAGGATTGCTTTAACCTGAAGACCGGCCATGTAGTATGTTAGAGCATTTGTTGGAGGGGAACTGCCTAGTGGTTGTTTGTGTGCTGGAAGTGCTATCAGGAAGCAGATGTTTGGTGATCTCTCACTGATTCTGCTGGAAGGGCCTCACACATGGAGAGAAGGTGGTGACTCCTGATGAGATGTGACACAGTGAAACATGTCAACAACTAAACAAAGAAACAACCAAAAAAAAAGGCGCAGCCACTTTCAAAAGCCGGAGCATTTCCAGCTTGGGTGTGAATTTTAAAAAGAAATCTAAATCTAGCTGACCACCGCTTTGTAACTATTGGATAAGTATTTCGGCTGAACATTGTGATTTTGGGATAGACCTGTTTTGTTTGTAGTCAGGACCATAAGATGAGCTCTTCCATTATATGAGGCCAGAAAAACTATTTTCCAGAATGTGCGATATTTGTCAGTAAGCCCTAGACTTTCAGCGAATGTGGTGCAGTAACATACTAGGATGTCACCTGTTCTCTCTGCATCGCTGTACTCTCTGGAGCAATGTATTTTTCTTTATTTATTCATGGGATGAGGGCATTGGTGCCCGTCCCTAATTGCCCAGAGGGCAGTTAAGAGTCAAAAACATTGCTGTGGGTCTGGAGTCACATGTAGGCCAGACCAGGTAAGGATGGCAGTTTCCTTCCCTAAAGGACATTAGTGAACCAGAAGGGATTTTCTGACAATTGACAATGGATTCACAGTCATCATTAGATTCTTAATTCCAGACGTTTATTGATTTCAAATTCCACCACCTGCCATGGCCTCTGGGTCTCTGAATTAACAGTCCAGTGATAATACCACCAGACCATCACCTCCCCAAGGTTGCAAAGTGTTGCAAAGTCCTCCTCCCAGACCAAACATAAGCGCTTTCTGCTGGGACGTGCTTTTCCTCTGAAAAAAAACACTTCATTTTCAATGAGTTACATGTAACCTGACCTCTGATTTGTGCACATTAAGGCCCCACTGCCAGCAATGAGAGGGAAGACCAGTTTATATGTTTTTGGCAATTTTAAGGGAAAGCTGCTGGTCAAAGCATTTGGAGATCACTTGACTGTTTCATGTACAGGAGTGTTCTATGTCCATCATGAACCCTTGAAACATGAATAGGGGTGGGGGGTGTGCTTTGTTAATGTTGATTCTGAAGGACTGTCTCACTCTTAGCTCAGATACACCAAGCAGTGCATTGAAGTGGCTGCTTAAATCACAGCTAACGTCATAGGGTGGGTGCAACCAATAACGACTGACTGATAACTGTCAAACGAGTCACGATCGCAGTCAGTTAGATGGCTATGCACGTCAGAAAATGCTTTGACTCAATTCCCACTGGGCATTAACTGGGAAGAGTTAGGAAGTTGGCTGAGGGAAATTGTGGTTGTGATTGTGAAAGTCAGCGCATTTGGGAACATTGGAGAAAGCTCTTGCTATGCGGATGTTTGTTGAAATCTTGATGGCTGGAGTGCAGCCAACACCTACGGAACCTTTGTATGAGTCTTAGAACTCAAAAGAGTGTTGTTGTTTATGGAAAATGTGTCCTCGAAAGGACTTTGATTAATTCTGAGATGATGGGCCTGTGTTTTATTTAAGGAAAACCTTGAGAACTTCCTCCCATCACACCGAGGTTACAACAAAAGGAGACAATAACACAATAAGACTATAAGACATAGGAGCAGAAGTAAGCCATTGGCCCATTGAATCCACTCCACCATCCAATGAGATCATGATAATAATTCTCAATTTCATTTTCCTGTCTTATCTCCATGACCCTGGATTCCCTTACTGATTAAAAATCTGTTCTTGAATATAGTTTAGAAAATAAGGGGGGATCTCATCAAAGCTTATAAAATTCTAACAGGACTAGACAGGTTAAAAACCACAAGGATGTTCCCAAATACAGGGGATTCCAGAACTAGGGGTCACTGTTTAAGGATACAGAGTAGGTCATTTACAGCTGAGATGAGGAGAAATTTCTTCACATAGAGAGTGGGGAGCCTGTGGAATTTTCTGGCAGTTGAGGCCAAAACATAGACTTTTGGCTAAAAGGGTCAAAAGGTATAGGGAGGAAGTGGGAGTGGAATACTGAGCTGGATGATCAACCATGATCACTTTGAATGGCAAGGCTTTAGGAGCTGGATGATCTACTCTTGCTCCCATCTTTTTATGCTTCTACGTTACCGAACCAGCCTCGACATCCTCCTGCAATAAAGAATTCTAAATCTCCACTCCCTTCTGAGAGAGAAAAATACCCTTCACCTAGGTCTTATTCCACCCTTAAGATTGAGACAGACCCCAATGGTTGTGTTTATCGTCCACCCCAGCAAACGTGCTTATCCCACATGCACACTCTGTCCTCCAAACCCTTCATAAGAACGTAAAAAATAGGAGCAGGAGTAGGCCATATTGAATGCCCTGCCATTCAATAAGGTCATGACCGATCTTTTTGTGGACTCAGCTCCACTTACCCAGCCACTCACCATAACCCTTCACCTTCCTTTCCTGCTATTCCTACAGGCGATGCTTCAAGCTGATGTGGAGCTGGCTGCACTCTGACTCCTCCCTGGAGAAGTCAGGGTTTTGAGGGTTAGCTGACGCGATGCAGTAAAGTGAAAAAAAAAATTTCATGGCCTGAATCGGAACACTTCAAAATCAGTCTCCCGGAAGGGCCAGTTCACAATTTAATTTTGAACAAGAAATTGCAATTGGAAGTGAAATAGAATAAAGCAGAAGTTGAGGAATTATAAGGAAACAAACTCTTTGGAATGGTGCAGTTGGGCATTGCTTCTCTGTGGATGGGATTTGGGTGCAGTCTTGGCTGCTTTTGACCTCAGTGCACCATTGCTGGACATAGGTCTTTCTCATTTGATCCCAGCTGAAATTATAGCATGTGAATGATTGACTGAATGAAGTCTTGCTGATAGTGAGGTGTATCTCCAAAAATGACCTTGGAATCTTTCCACTAAGGATGATTGTGACGGTCTCCGAGATGGCAGTGTAACTTTTTAAAGCAAAACTTTATTCCCCCCCTTGACATTGGAATTGAAGAAATCGGAGCAGGAGTTAGGCCAATCGGGCCACTGAGCTGCTACACCACTCAATGTGATCAATACTGGGCTTAGGCCTCAACTCCACTTTCCTGCCCATTCCCATATACCCTGAGAGACAAGAACTGGGCTCCGATACAGTGGCACATTCTCAACCCTCAACAGTGGAGAATTCTAAAGATTCACAACCATTGGAGTGAATCTCATCTCAATTCTGACTATGATCTGGTAACACTATGATAACTTTGCTTTTTTTTATGAAGAGCAGAGTGAAATCCTCGAATGGCTGAGGGCTGACCTTACAGAGGTTTATAAAATCATAAGGGGCATTGATAGGGTGATTAGCCAAGGTCTTTTCCCCAGGTAGTGGAGTCCAAAACTAGAGGGCATAGGTTTAAATTGAGGGAGGAAAGATTTAAATAGGACCTGTGGAGTAGCTTTTTCACGCGGAGGGTGGTGCGTGTATGGAATGAGCTGCCAGAGGAAGTGGTGATGGCGGGTACAATTACACTGTTTAAAAGGCATCTGGATGGGTATATGAATAGGAAGAGTTTAGAGGGATATGGACCAAATGCTAGTGAATGGGACTAGGTCAAATTGGGATGCCTGGTTGGCATGGATGAGTTGGATAAAGGGTCTGTTTCCGCGCTGCATACCTCTATGACTCTATGATTGGTCCTACATGCCCTTTTTCTAGATTACACAGCCATGGAAATTAATGGCTGGGATCTTCCTATTTCAGATTAACGGATGAATCTGAATTTTTTGGCTAAGGATCAGTTTCAGTGAGTTGGGTTTCTTTTGCCAAATCTTTTCAAACTCACCTTATTAACTACCCCCGCCCATCCCTATGGCACCCCTCTCACCTGCTCCATTCTACCACTCTCTATACCCAGAACACCTCACCAGTGCTGGAATATGCCGGAGTGGATGAGCATCCCTGGCACTGGCACCATCTTTAAAAGTCCGTCATGCACTTAGATGAGCACTGTCAGTCCAGAGATGCCCTTCACAATTCTTGACATGGCATCCAACATATGCCAACCTTGAAACTTTGACATGGCAAAGAAGGGATAATTGGCACCAGATATGTGGGCAGTGTCCTGGAGGTTCTGGTGGACAGCGTGTTATGGAATCAAACATCCTCTTCCCTTGAGACTGACAGTGGAGAACATGAGACCAGCCTGGTCTGAGATTGCCACCCCATTCAGTACAGTCTCAGCACTGCGATGAGAATGCCTCGCACTGTAGGAAGAAGGTCAATGTCATTCTCCACTCTGCTCGCATAAGTGCTACCATTATTTCTCTGCTATCTCACATTCGCTCTTCTCTCTGATGCTCTTGCCACCTCCCGCCCAGCTCCAAATCTACCACGCTCTCTCTATTGTCTGTAACATCTTCCCTCACACATTCTCACCCTAATCCCCGACACCACTAACCCTGCGTGCTCTCTGTGCTGCCTACTCTCTCTCTCAGGACACACTCCCACTGGGACCAAAAGAAATATTTGTGGCACCCATGGTTATCTCACATAATACCTGCCTCTCAATCATAAATGACACATAACAGGGCAGAAAAAGTCAAGATGGGTTGTGGGCTGTGCACTGTTTGGCTCCTCACCCTTTAAGTAGACTGCACTCTGGCTCTGAATGCCCTGAGCAGCTGACTGACCATTTCTAAGTCCCAGGGCTGGTATTAGAAGCTGCCTTTGACCGACTGTGTCACAAGCCCCTCACTGAAGGCTGTCTTTCTTGATGTGACTGAGGGCTGCTGATAACCATGACAAGCTTCCTGGCTTCGTGTTCGCACTGAACAACATGGCAACACAGCTGTGCCATGAGCCTGGTATCGCCATCTGAGGAACAAGGTGCAAAAAGGCAATGCCAGGCAGGAATGCTGTGAGCATCTAGGTAGGTTCAAAGTAACCGAGCACTATGAGAGCATGTGTACAGGCCAGAGATACAGCCCTGGTCCAATTCATGAGCTGGGTGTGTTTAACCCTGAGCACAACATATCCCTCACTGCAGCATTGCATAGTTGTTGGTACAGTGCAAAGTTCAACCCTGCAGTACAGAAACATACTGTAAGTGGATCGAAGATGTGTCATGAGCCTCTTCAAGGCTGGCACATGTTGGATGCCAATGTCTATCAACAGGGAGTGTGTGTGACTAGTGCCCGTGGAGTGCCCTGGTACACGGAGGTCCTTTGGAACAAGTAGTGTGCTGAAGTTGCCAGGCACGTGTTCTGATTTCCATGTTGAGAATTCTCCCCATCCAGTTTGCTCGTGGTGCGTGGATAGGAAGCTGTATATTAATGATGTGAGTTGTGCAGTTAATAATGTCATCAACAAGTGATAATCCCCTTTAGAAGGCAAGTCGCTTCTGCAAACATACCTCGAACTTAGTTAGAAGATATAATGGACTGTTCCCCATGTTGAGATAGGCCTTTCTAGATTCTGCCACATTTCTCACTACTGTTCATATCCTTCAGGGCTGTACAGGATTCTGCACATTGGGTTTAAGCTGAGAACAGGTCCCTGTGTTGTAGATTGCTCCTAACTCCTGGGCAGTGACATTGTCATTCAATTTATATGGTGCAGCTATCATTCCAAGTTTCCACTCTGATATTCATACAAACTGATCTGAAGTGTAGCAGAACCCATATAATTCCATTACTACAGGTCCCCTGTGTGGTTACCTGCTTAGATGTGTGATGCATTAACTACCAAGTTCACTGGGAAGTGTTGATGTTTTGTGAGCATAAGTTTCTTTGGCCATGAGCATGTTACAGGTAAGGTCGATCCTCAATCAACCTTTGCATGCAGCCATCTACTGGCATGTATCACTGGATAGTGATCAGGAGGAGATGTTCTGTTTGACATTTTTTCCTCTTGTCTCAAGCCCATTCGAGCACCAGAGCATTCACAATGGCATTTAGGGGAGCTGTAGATGTGTGTACAATCATTCTACTTGATACCTGGGTGAGTGCAACTCTGACAATGGTCAGGAAGCTCAATACCTTCCAGACCAAAACAAGACCTTTTATCAGCAATCCATCTACCATCAATATTTGTACCCTTCGCCACTTATGTACGTTGATATAAATATGTACGTTGATATAAATATTTACTAACTACAAAATGCACTGCAACTATTCATCAAGCCTCCAATCAACACCTTCCAAAGGCCAAGAGCTCCATCACCCAGAAGGTCAAGGGTAGCAGGTGCCTAACCCTAACCCCATCCATAACCCTAACCCTATCCATAACCCTAACCCTAACCTTAACCCTAATCCTTATCCTAACCCCAATCCCAAACCCAAACCCAAGCCAACCCCAAACTCAACCCTAACCCTAACCCTAACTCTAATCCTTACCCTAACCCCAAACCCAACCCCAAACCAACCCCAAACCCAAGCCTAACCCTAACTCTAGTCCTTACCCTAACCCCAATCCCAACCCCAACCCCAACCCCGACACAAACCCTAAACCCATCACTAACCCCAACGCTAACCCCAAACCCAACCCCAAACCCAGCCCTAACTCTAACTCTAATTCTTACCTTAACCCCAACCCCAACCCCAAACCAACCCTAACCCTAAACCTAACCCTAACCGTAACTCTAACTATAACCCTAACTGTAACCCTAACCCTAATCCTTACCCCAATCCTTGCCCTAACAGAAACCCCAACCACAGCACAAACCCAACCTTAAACCTAACCTAACACCAACCCCAACCCCAGCCCCAACCCAAACCCCAACCCCAACCCTAACCCTAACCCTATTGCACCATCACAAATTCTCTCTCTAAGCCTCACACCATCCTAACTTTAAGCCATGTTGCCGTTCTTTCACTGTCTTTGCATCACAAACCTGGAGATACCTGCCTTACAGAACTAAATGTACCTATGCTGTACAGACAGCATCAATTTGAGAAAGCAGCTCAGCACCTTCTCAAGGAATTAGGGATAGGCAACAAATGCTCACACTCCAGGAGCATTTTTTTTTTAAAAACACGTTAATAAAATTATAAAAACTGAAAGAACTGTGGATGCTGGCAATCAGAAACAAAGACAGAAATTGCTGAAACGAAAAGGTCAGCAGGAATGGCAGCAACTCATTCTGAGGAAGGGTCAGTGCACCTGAAATGTTAACTCTGATTTCTCTCCATAGGCGTGGCCAGACCTGCTGAGCTTTCAAGCAATTTCTGTCAATATAATTGTTGTTGGATTTCTGGTTTATTGACTTTGGAAGTGAGCTATGTAGATTTCCATCTAGACTCGTTGGAATATGCAGTGTTGCAGTAAAACTCTTATTAAAGGATTGCAAAGGGAACAAGCTGTTTTGTGGAGGAATGCTGCACCATGCAGAGAGAGCAACAATAACATGTATTTCTAGAATGTATTTCAACAGAAGGTCAGAGTGCATTGTTAATCTGCAGTGTAACTCAAGTATCAAATTAATGTCTGTAATTGTTCATTTCTCGAGGTACTAGTGCTGCCTGGAGTTTGCTTCGGACAACATTAGTCTCCATGTCTGTTTAAAAGAAACTCAAGCAGCAACATCACCATAATTTGAAGGAGCAGAGATAAATGACTGGAATATCAGTGACTAACTAATGATTTAGATTTTTTTTTCTTTATTCATTCACGGGATGAGGGCGTCACTGGCTAAGGCAGCATTTATTGCCCATGCCTAATTGCCCAGAGGGCAGTTGACAGTCAACCACTTTACTGTGGGTCTGGAGTCCCACGTAGGCCAGATCAGGTCAGGTTTGGCAGTCTCCTTCCCTAAAGGACATGAGTGAACCAGATGGAATTTTCCAACAATCGACAATGGATTCATGGTCATCATCAGACTCTTAATTCCAGATTTTTTTAATTGAATTCAAATTCCACTATTCATCATGACATGATTTGAACCAGAGCACCCAGAATAATATCTGGGTCTCTGGATTAACAGTCCAGCAATACCACTAGGCTATCACTTCCCTGTATTTAACACTCTATATCTTGTTACTTTAGCTATATTGAGAACAAGGTAAATGAAAATAATGTAAGTTTTATCCTTGAGGAACTTAAAACCATTTGCTCAGACAAACTTCAAAAAGAAAACTTTCAAAAATAAAATGGGTTTTCTGACATTTTTCCTCAACAAAATGGTGGCTTTCTCCCACCTTCTGCAGGTATTGCTGTCTTCTGGAGACAAGATTGATGCTTCTGCCTTTCACTTCCCTCCTTCACAGGCTAAATTGATGTCTTCCTACTTTTCACAGCCCAAAACCCAACACATAGAATACCAACATTGCGAAAGCAGGCCATTCATCCCATCAAGTCCACACCAATTGTCTGAACAGCATCCCACCCAGAACCATTCCCCTACCCTATCCCAGCCTTTCCAAATGGCTAATCCATTTAACCTGCACACCCCTGGACACTATGGACAATTTAACACGGCCAATTCACATAACCTGCACATCTTTGGTATGTGGGAGGAAACCGGAGCATCCAGAGGAAACCCACGCAGACACAGGGAGAACGTGCAAACTCCACACAGACAGTCACCCAAGGTGGAATCAATTCCGGGTCCTTGATGCTGTGGGGCAGTGGTGTTAACCACTGTGATACTGTGGCCGCAATATAAACTAAAATTATTGCCGTTGCTCTGCGTAATGTAGCATCGTGGAGCCTGCTCACGATGGCAGCAACACTCTTATCGAATCATATCCTTTTCACTTCTATCCTTTCCAGCCTGGTTCTTTGCATTGTTATTTCAAAAGTTACTCTCCCCAATTCCCCTAGGGATTTCTACTCAAGCAACTCCAAAGTGAGGTCACAGATGCTCACAATGTGGTCTCATATACTTTGGGGAGATAAAACACTGGGTAACTGTTTTGCAGAGCAACTGCATTTTGTTTGCAAAGCCCGAGTATCCAATTGCCCACCACTTCAACACACCACCTTGTTCCCTGGTCAACATAAGACCATCAGACCATCAGACATAAGGCCCATTGAGTCTAGAAACCTAGAAACCGATACCCATTTCAAGCCCACCGACTCCCACAGCTACCTAGAATACACCTCCTCCCACCCACCTTCCTGCAAAAATGCCATCCTCTATTCCCAAATCCTTCGCCTCCGCCGCATCTGCTCCCAGGATGAGGCATTCCAGTCCCGTACATCTCAGATGTCCTCGTTTTTCAAGGACCGCAACGTCCCCCCCTCAGTGGTCGAGAACGCCCTCCACCGTGTCTCCCGCATGTCCCGCAACTCATCCCTCACACCCCATCCCCGCAACAACAACCAAAACAGAATCCCCCTCGTCCTCACGTACCACCCCACCAACCTCCGGATCCAACGCATCATCCTCCGACACTTCCGCCATCTGCAATCCGACCCCACCACCAAAGACATTTTTCCCTCCCCACTCTTATCTGCTTTCTGGAGGGACCACTCTCTCTGGGACTCCCTTGTCCGCTCCACACTCCCCTCCAGCCTCACCTCACCCGGCACTTTTCCCTGCAACCGCAGGAAGTGCTACACCTGCCCCTACACCTCCCCACTCACCCCCATCCCAGGCCCCAAGAAGACTTTCCACATCAAGCAGATGTTCACCTGCACATCTGCTAATGTGGTATACTGTATCCTCTGTTCCCGTTGTGGCCTCCTCTACATCGGGGAAACCAAGCGGAGGCTTGGGGACCGCTTCGCAGAACACCTACGCTCGGTTCACAATAAATAACTGCACCTCCCAATCGCGAACCATTTCAACTCCC
Organism: Rhincodon typus; assembly: GCF_021869965.1. NCBI lineage: Eukaryota > Metazoa > Chordata > Chondrichthyes > Orectolobiformes > Rhincodontidae > Rhincodon > Rhincodon typus. Next base: position 31,412,202 of record NC_063360.1, on the reverse strand, counting down.
CCTCCCATTCCTCAGACGACATGTCCATCCTGGGCCTCCTGCAGTGCCACAACGATGCCACCCGAAGGTTGCAGGAACAGCAACTCATATTCCGCTTGGGAACCCTGCAGCCCAATGGTATCAATGTGGACTTCACAAACTTCAAAATCTTCCCTCCCCCTACTACATCCCAAAACCGGCCCAACTCGTCCCCGCCTCCTTAACCTGTCCTTCCTCCCACCTATCCCCTCCTCCCACCTCAAGCCCCACCCCTATCTCCTACTTACTAGCCTCATCCCGCCCCCTCGACCTGTCCGTCCTTCCTGGACTCTCTAACTCCCTATCTCCTCCCTAATTCCCCACCTACACTCACCTTTACTGGCTCCATCCCCGCCTCTTTGACCTGTCTGTCTCCTCTCCACCTATCCTCTCCTCTATCCATTTTCTATCCGCCTCCCCCTCTCTCCCTATTTATTTCAGAACCCCCTTCCCCTCCCCCATTTCTGAAGAAGGATCTAGGCCCGAAACGTCAGCCTTCCTGCTCCTCTGATGCTGCTTGCCCTGCTGTGTTCATCCAGCTCTACACCTTGTTATCTCACTTTTGTTTGAACATTTTTCCTTCTTGGGTCTGATGGATTTTTTTCGTTGAGGTAATTATCCATGGTTCCCACCGTTGATCACTATCTTGTATGTTGTGGTACCAATCACTGTTGGCTTAAAGCTATGGTATAATGCTGCCATCAATCTGCATTTCTATGTTATTGATTAACAGTTGGGAAACATTTGTCAAGTGATTAACATAATTTATATGACCAGTTTCAGTGTGTAGATATTTTCTAATCAACCAACGTTATGATGCATGGTGGGATTTGAATCCAGGTGTCCTAGTCCAGAGATAGGGATACTACCACTGCACCACAAGATCCCTACAATTTGATTTTTTAGACATGTTTGAATGAATTTCTTCAGAGATGTTATGTCACACCTCTGGAGCAGGTGGGAACAGGAGCTAGGTCTCTTGGCTCAAAGTTATGGATATCACCACAGTGCTACAAGAACCCGACAATCCTTTCCATAATGAGTCAAAAGGCTTATCCAATTAGCAGTGGTAAAGGATGAGCCACTATTGAATCTTAATGAGGAGGTATTTGTCGTATACAATGAGATGTGTTCTATTGCGTGACAACAATAGGCACAAGCTGTATTTATTACAAGGCATTATTACAGGCATAATTACAAAGACTATCAGGGTCTAGGGATGACATATCTCTCTCCATGTGGGACCTCATGATAGACAGACGCTTCTCCACTCAAAGACAGTATGACTTTATCAGATTGGGTGGAACTTAAAATTAACTCAATACCTTATACGATAGAGATCTACATTAAACTGTGGACTAATATTTCTAAAGGTCTGGATGCTAAACAGGGTTGGTCAACCATGAGCAGATAAGCAAGGATGAAGCTGAGCAAAGTAAGTCACAATGGGGTGAGGGAGTTATTGGACCTCAACACTTCTGGCTCAGGCAAGGGAAATAGAGCCGCTCCTGAGATTGCCAGAATGTGGCTTCACTAGAGTCCTTCCCATTCAGAGTGGACCTTTAAATTCTAGTGCAGTTCCTCCTGGTTTTCACACAGCAAGAATAATTTTCAACTCCTGGAAGCCCCAGGCAATTCTAGAGAGATGATAACCCTGGTGGGGTGCAAAGGGGAGTGTTAGATTCACATGGAGGACTGAGAAATGGGAATGGGAGGATGGCACTATTCTGGGGCAGATACCAGACCTTACCTTTGCCAAACATACTATTTCTTACATTTAGATTTGATATGGCAGTTCTGGCCGTGAGCTCAAAAGTGGTTCTGTTTGACCAAAACTATTCTGGCATCATGGGGTCACAGGGATTCCCAGGCCATGGGGTCAAGACAGAAAGTGACGTTAATCCATCGCTGTCTGGGATGAGAGAATTGAGGCTTGCTGTGTAGGTTTTCAAACAGGAAATAATTACGCAGACTGCTACAAAGCTGCACGCACAGGCCATTAGAATCCTTCATCAAAGGAAACAAGCAGCCGAGTACGAAAGAACAATATCTTGCTGTATTTGTATCAAACTAAAGTATTGGCAGAATTTAAGCAGCAAGGCCACAGGGCAAGATATTCAGGCCTACGAATGGCCTGAATTAGGACTGATACCTTCACACAGAGAGTTATCAGCCCTGGAAATGGTTGCTACAAGACCGTTAAAGGATTTTGCACTGGGCTGAGTGAGCTATAGTATTTGGGGGGAAAGTTGGTGAGGAATCTGAGAAATTGTCTGAAATTTTCAGTAGCGGACAGGCAGACAGAATAGAGGTGGAGTCAGAGGCAAACAATGTTAGGGGTGGTGGGGGCCAAACGTTGATGTGTTGATATGGGAGTCAACAGTGATAGTGTAGATTTGGGAGTCAATGGTGTTTGGTTAGATCTGGGGATCACTGTTGATAGGTTATATCTGAGGGTCAATGTTGATGGGTTAGATTTGGGGTAAATCACAATGCATTAGGTCGTAACGGGTTAGAACTAGGGGTAGAACTAGACATGAGTGTGGGTCAAACAGAAGACTGAGTCGAAGTGAACAAAGAATGAGAATGAGAGTGAACGAAGATTGAGTTGAAGTGAACAGAGAGTGAGTGATTTGAGAATGGATTTGGTTTTGCTGCCTTTTAGCTGGAGGTCATTACAGTTTCTCCAGGTCTAAGGTTGGTGGAGAGACTGGTGATAATGCTATGACAGTCATAGAGTCATACAGCACAGAAACAGACTCTTCGGTCCAACAAGCCCATGCCGACCATAATCCCAAACTAAACTAGTCCCACCACCTGTGCTTGGCCCATATCCCTTCAAACATTTCTTATGTGTACTTATCTAAATGTCTTTTAAACGCTGGAACTGTATCTGTATCAATCACTTCCTCTGGAAGTTCATTCCACACACGAACCACCCTCTGTGTAAAAAATTGCTCCCATGTCTTTTTTTAAATCTTTTTTCCTCACATCTTAAAAATACACCCCCTAGTCTTGAAATCCACCATCCTAGGGAAAAGATTCTTGCCATTCACTTTATCTGCACTCCTTATTATTTTATAAATCTCCATGATTTAGCTCCTTGATCAGCTCTGATGAAGAGTCATCTAGACTGTAAATGTTTTTTGAGACAGTATGTTGACAATCAAACAGGAGGCCATACTGGACTTGGTATTAGAGAATGAACCAGGACAGGTGATCGATGTTTGAGTAGGAGAGCATTTTGGGCTTAGTGACCATAACTCCATAAGCTTTCAAATAGTCATGGACACGGACAAGAGTGGTCCTTGGGTAAGGGTGTTTAGTTGGGCAAGGGCCAATTACATCCAAATTAGACAGGAACTGGGGAATGTGGATTGGGAACGGTTATTTGAGGACAAATCTACATGTGGCACGTGGGAGGCTTTTAAAGACCAGCGGATTAAAGTGCAGGACATACATGTCCCTGCAAAACTGAAGGATAGGAATTGCAGGATCCGGGAACCATGGATGACAAAGGAAATTGTAAATTTAGTCAAAAAGGGGAAGGAAGAATATGATAGGTCTAGGCAACTACAAACTGACAAAGCCCCTGAGGAGTACAGAGAAATTAGGAAGTAACTTAAACACGGAATTAGGAAGGCTAAAAGGAGCCATGAAATGTCTTTAGCAAACAGGGTCAAGAGGAATCCTAAGGATTTTTATGCATATATTAGAAGAAAAGAGGGTGGCAAGGGAAAGAGTAGGTCCCCTCAATAACAAAGGCAGGAAGTTATGCATGGAGCCACAGGAAGTGGGAGAGATGCTTAATAAATATTTTGTATTGGTATTCACCGAGGAGAAGGAAATGACTAATGTTGAGGTCAGGGATGAGTGTGTGAATACTCTGGAGAATGTCAGTATATTAAAGGAGGAAGTTTTGGGTATCCTAAATTGCATTAAGGTACACAAGCCCCCAGGGCCAGATGGGATCTATCCCAGGTTACTGCAAGAGGCAAGGGAAGAAATAGCTTGGGCATTAGCAGATATCTTCACATCCTCCTTGACCATAGGCGAGGTTCCAGAGGACTGGAGATTGTTCCCTTGTGTAAGCAAGGAAGCAGGGGTAATCCAAAAAATTATAGGCCGGTCAGTCTGACATCGGTCAGCTCTTGGAGAAGATACTGAGGGACAGGATATATGCACATTTGGAAGAAAATGGACGAGTTAGCAATAGGCAGCATGGTTTTGTACAGGAATGGGGGAAGAGCTGTGGATGTAGTTTATATGGGCTTTAGTAAGGCATTTGATAAAGTCCCATGTGGCGGATTGGTACTAAAACTAAAATCACATGGGATTCGGGGTGGGCTGGCTAGATGGATACAAAACTGGCTTGATCATAGAAGACAGGAGGTAACGGTAGAAGGGTGTTTTTTCAGAATGGAGACCGGTAACTAGTGGTGTTCCACAGGGGTCACTCTTAGGTTCTCTGTTGCTTGTAGTACGTATAACTGACTTGGGGGAAAATGTGGGTGGTCTGATTCATAAGTTTGCAGATGACACAAAGATAAGTGGAGTTGCTGACAATGCCGATCATTGTGAAAGGATACAACAGGATATAGATAGATTGGCAACTTGGGCACAGAATTGGCAGTTGGAGTTTAATCCATGATGCATTTTGGAGGATCAAATTTAGGTGTGAATTATGCTGTTAATGGCAGAACTCATAGGAACATTAATTTACAGACAGATCTGGGAGTCCGGGTCTACAGTTCCCTAAAAGTGGCAACATAGCTGGCCAAAGTGATTTAGAAGGCATATGGCATGCTTGCCTACATTGGCCAAGGCATGGAGTACAAGAGTTGGCAAACCATGTTGCAGCTATGTAAAACCTTTATTAGGTTGCATTTGGAGTATTGTGTGCAGTTTTGGTCGCCACATTACCAGAAGGATGTGCAAGCTTTGGAGAGAGTGCAGAGAAGGTTCACCAGGATGTTGCCCAGTCTTGAGGGCATTGGCTATGAGGAAAGGTTAAAAAGACTAGGATTGTTTTCACTGGAAAGACAGCAGCTGAGAGGAGACCTGATAGAGGTCTACAAAATTATGAGAGGTATAGAAAGGATGGATAGTCAGAGGCTTTTTCCCAGGGGTGAAGTTTCAATTACAAGGGGACACAGATTCAAGGTGAGAGGGCAAAAGTTTAAGGGAGACGTGTGAGGAACGTTTTTCACACAGAGAGTGGTAGGAGCCTGGAATGCACTGCCAGAGAAGGTGGTGGAAGCAGGCATGTTAGCAACATTTAAGAGGCATCTGGATGGCTATGTAATAGGGAGGAAATAGAGGGATATAGATTGATTAGGGCAGATTGCTTGTTTTTTAGATTATTCAGGGCATGATGATTGGCACAGGCTTGGAGGGCTCAAGGGTCTGTACCTGTGCCGTACTTCTCTTGTGTTCTTTTTGTTCTTTTGTTAGCTTGCTGTCTCTCCATGGATGCTGCCTGACCCGTTGTGATCTCCAGCATTTTCTGTTTTCAGTTCAGATTCCAGCATCTGCAGTAATTTGCTTCTCCTTGACAACAGCTGTTATCAGATGAACTTGATGCAGAGATTTAATGTTCTTCAACCTCCCAAGCTTAAACTCTTTTCTCGTAGAGTCATTAATCTGAAACATTAATACTGTTTCTCTCACCACAAATATACCAGGCCTTTTGAGTATCTCTTGCATTATTGTTCTTATTTCAATTCTTCAGCATTTAACATTTGTTAAATTCCTTCCATCCTGGATTACAGAAATTTCTTTTTCTCTATTCTCAAATTCTTTTTGCTCAGGTTTTGTATATCTCTCTTGCTGCAATTTATTCCCATTTAACTCTCCCTCTCTGTGTCAAGTGCATTTCTCTCAGCCACCATGTCTGTAACCTCTTAAGTATTAAGCCACATGAAACCAGGTTACAGTCCAACAGGTTTATTTGAAATCATAAACTTTCAGAGTGTAGCCTTTAATTTTTTGTAATTATCTCTCTGCCTCAGCTAATCAGATTGTGTTTCATCCATTTGCTTGTTATTCAGCTGTTGACACTTTACTCACACTGTCTAACGCTTTTGATCACCTGCAGGGACTTATTATTCAACACTCCAATCACACTATTTGTTGGACTATAACCTGGTGTCATGTGACTTCTGACTTTGTCCACCCCAGTCCAACACCGGCACCTCCACATCTTCAAAGTATTATATCTGATACCTCAACCATTATCATTTGTTTTAAGAATTGTACTGGCTACCTTTAACTGTTTTATGCTTGTCTAGATTGATAACTTTATTTTAATAAAATATTCTTAAGAATTTTTCAATCATAGATGTTAAGTCGGTCGTATATAATTAACATCTTCAGTAAAAATCCAGAGTTTAAGCTGCTTCAATCTTTCCTTATCATTATTCATGACCGCTTCACATCTTGGGTTCAGACTTGATCACTCTCTTTGTACGATTAGGCAATAGAATGGCTACAAAAATAGGCATAAAAGCTTTCTTTACCGAAACAAATGGCTATCTGAGTAAAAAGCTGGTTTTGGTTGGAGGTTAAGAGTAATGAACAGGAGCAGGAAGATGTCATCTAGCCTCTAGAGTCTGCTCTGCCGTTTAATGAGATAATGGCTGACTTTCTACATAAATCCCATTTTTCTACACTATCCATATATCTCTTGATACCCTTGCTGTTGTTGCAATTATGAGGATTATAAGATTGTTATATTTTGAGACTGCCTTTAAAGTTATTTTAAAATGAAAGGGGTTATGTGACATGTTCTAAAGTCTGCTTGACAGTAGATGTGAGTGATTTAATTACTAGAGAGCAAAGGAGGGCTTAGATTGTTTTAATGGAGAGAAGATCCAATGCATTTAAGTTTGCTGCCATTGTTTCCAGTTGCAAGTTAACAGCAGAAACTAAGATCTCCAAGAAAGTCTTGGGTTGTAAATAGGTGTGCTTTAACTGGTCACTTAGTTTCAAGATAAGAAAGAGTTATGCTCTCAAGGATGGCTAATTAGCATTTCCAGCAAATAGAGTCCTTAAATTCACATTGTCATGGGGAAGTATACACACAGCCATTGTGAAATTGTAGGCTTTTCTGGAATATCATTGAATATCAGAGGTAGTGATTTGAGTCTCCCTGCTCTGAGAGAGAAAGAGAGAAAGAGAGAGAGAGAGAAAGACAGAGAAAGAGAGAGAAGCTGCAAACCAAAACAATTCTCTCTGGTTTGTTATGCAGGAATGTGGATAAAAAGTCACGCTTGAATTGAAAAGACCAAATCTTTGGGTAATTAAGATAAGGTTGGAAACATCACTGAGCTTGGAGTAGGGGGAGAGTGTGTGAGAAAACAAAATCTCATTGTAAATCACACTTCTAAGATTGCAAGTTACCAGGTTCAGAAAAACAAACTAATATGAATAAAACTTCAGGAGGTAAGAATTACTTTGGATTGATCCTGGGAAAATTGAATATGTAAAGGACAGTGTAAAGTAATTGTGTTATCTGGTACAGTTAAGGATATGAACATGGAGTTGGGGGGATGGGTGGGCGGCACTCCATCCGATGTATGAATTGCTTATGAACATAATGTTTTGATAATAGGACTTTTAGTCACTTATTAAAGTAAAAGTCTTAAAATGTGAAATCTTGATGTGTCATTCTTTCAACAATTCACTAGAAGTTCAAATTCCATTTTAGAAATATCCGTCTCTGTGGCGATTGTAACAATGTTCAAACACCTATCAATCTCAGTCTTGATATCTTCAATGACTGAATGTGCATAACTTGTTCTGCATTAGAGAATTCTGAAGGATTACAAGCGTCTGGGTGCAAATATTTCTCATTAACACAGTCCTAGATAGTTGATCTCTTATCCTGAGATGATGAACGCCTGGTTCTAAATTTTCCAGGCAGGGGAACCAATGTCTCAGTTTATACTGTGCCTAGCTCTTTAAGAGTTTTAAACATATCATCAAGACTGCCTTTTATATTTCGAACCTCTGGAGAGTAAACACCCATTCTCCTCAGTCTCTCCTCACATGACAGCCTTTACATCCCACTAATCAATTTATTAATTTATCTTTTATCTTGAAACTATATGATCAGTTTGAAGCAGAACTATTTGTAATCCATTAATCAATCCATTAACTGATCTTATTTCATAAAAGGCTCTTAACATTTCACAAGACTTGCAATTGTTAAGGGATGTTGTCATTGTGATGGAATGCCCTTAGCTGAAGCATCTTTGACCATCTGCCAAATTAGCTCTTTGCACTAACTAAAATAATGGGACTGAAAAAAAAACCACAAACTTTTTTTTTCCTGTCACAATCCTTCAGAAAAGACACACTTCAGTCTCACTAGTACAAAGACAATGTTGTGATCTTTCCTTTGACACTACGGAGGCAGAAGGGGAAAGTTTGATTAATCAAATTAAGAATTGGATACTGGGGTTGCTAACCTGAATTCATTTATTGTCATTACACTTCAAATCTGAGCCAAAGATACATAGTAGGACTGATCCATACATAGAATGAGGCTCTTGATAAGATTGTGTCATCACAAACATTGAGATGGCTTAAGAAATACTTGAGTGCTGTGCTGGGAAAATGATCGTCATTTCTCTTTTGGACAAATGAGCTAAGATGATTTGAATAGCAGCATGTCACTCCATTTCCAGTAAGGTAAAGTTGTCATAGTCCCAGAGGGCTGCTCTTTCATTAAAGACAGAGATGGCTCATGAGGGTCACTGAACCCCAGGCAATACTGAGAAAGCAGGATCTTCATGGTGACCTCAACCAGTATGGGAATTGAACCCATGTTGTTGGTGTCATTGTACATTGCAAACCAGCCAGTTGAGCTAACTGACCCCCTTAAAGTCTAATATCAGTAGGACAAAGCTGGGTAAAACTCTTTGTGACTAGCACAGATGCAATGCCCTTCTGTGTCAAACATTTTCTATAATTTGTCCGACAGCTGAAAGGTGAGGTGCTGTTGCAACACAGGAGGGAAGGTGAGGACTGGTTGATTAGAAATTGCACAAGGAATATTACATTGCAAGTTGCACTTGATCAATATGTTGGATTATTCCAGGGGAAAATAGTTAATGAAAAAGTATTGACCAGTTCTAAAACAGCAAAAGTACATGCCAGAAAGTCAAGCTCTTTACTTTTTGACCTGAATAGATTAATTCCATACCAAATATAGTAAATCCAAATAATATTTTAATTTATAATAAAGAATGCTCTGACAGCAACAGACTGGGATATTCAGTGCCCTGCAAAGAGGCAACCGCTAACAATAAGTGATGAATTGTGTTAAAATTACCATTGTGATAAATTCTTAAAATACAACCACTAAATAAAGGATATAAATAGTAAGCAGCCCAAATAGAATCCATTGTTAGCTATTTCTTGATCTTATTTTAGCTTGCATCTTAGTTAGAAGCTCTGCACATCTCTAGTAGTTGAGCACAGAATCTGGGCTATCCCTTCAGGGGAGGGTGATAGGCAGTTGCAGATATTAAGCAGAATCGCACTGCTTTTGAAGATTTTCTGATGTGAGCGCCAAAAGGAGGTGGCTTTTTGGTAATGTCACTGGAGCAGTGTAGCCCCAGGTGAAGGCTATTTGAAGATGAGTTCAAACCCCAACACTGAGGCTGCTAGAATTTGAATTCAATTAGTAAATGTGAAATGTAAAGGCAAACTCAATGACAGTTATCACTGTTAAACAACCAATTCCCTGATAGTCTTTAGAGAAGGAAATCTGCTATCCTACATAAGACTCCAGACCCACAGTGATGGGTCTTAACTTAACTTGGAGGTAATAAATGCTGCCCTTGTCCCAGTGCCCACACCTTGTGGAAGAATAAGTAAAGGTACTAGTTCCTACAATGATAGCTGGGGTCCTGCCTGTGCCATCTTTCCAGGACTGGTTAACTAAGATGCCAGCTCCCAAAGCAGGTGGAGGAAGGTAACCCAGCTGGCCAGCTGCAAGAGCTCCTGGTTTTGTTTTGAGTGGAATCCCTGCCCTTGGAAGATGTGCAGAATGATTAAAGATACCTATGTTCCCGGTTGCCATATCATCATGATGAAGGAGACCACTTCACAGGATTGTCCATGACTGTAGCATCTTCAGGAAGGGTATGGGTTGATGGTGGTGTGGGGTAGGGAGCGGGGTTTGGCTGCGAGAAATGATGGAGGCTTCAATGCCTCCTCATAGGATTGCCAACGGTAACTAAAAATATTGCTGGAGGTTTCATCACATGGCTTGTCCCCACACTGCTTGCCAGCACCCTGTAACATATTGCCTTCCTATATCAGTTGATAGAATCCCAAAGGGTGGAAGCAGGCCATTCAGTCCACAGCAACCCTCTGAACAACATCCCACCTAGATCCACCTCCCTACCCTATTCTTGCAACCCTGCACCTCCCATAGCTAATCCACCTAAACTGCACCTCGTTGGACTGTGGGAGGAAACCGGAGCAAACCCTCACAGAACCCATGTGCAAACTCCATTCAAACAGTCACCCAGGAGTGGAATTGAACCCAGATCCCCGGCACTGTGAGGCAGCAGTGCTAACCACTGAGCTACCATATCAACTGAATAACAAAAGGACACATTTTCCTGTTGGGTGATGTTTGACCACTGAATAGCTTTTTGTTTTTCCTATTTTTCGACATTTTTATATCTGTTTAAGGGAAATATTCAAAAAGAAAACAATTTTTTTAAAAAATGGCTTTGTGATTTTGACCCAGGGTTCAACACAACAGAGTCCTGGAGATTAACTTTCAATTTCTAGGACCCACAACCAATGGAAACAGTTTATCAGAGGTCAGAGTTAAAGGAATGCAGAGATCTCAGAGATTTATAGAGTCGGAGGAGGTCACAGACATAGGAAGGGGGTGAGGCCATGCAAAGGTCTGGAAACAAGTATGAACATTTTAGAATTGAGACTTTGCTGGATTTACAGAACTGAATCACCACAGGAGACATATCAGGAAATGTATATTAACATTCCCTTTTACAGGAGGTAACACAGGAGAAGCACATGTTTTGTTCTTAATATTAAAAAAATTGGCAAAGCCAACAGGACAAGACAGGGTAGATAAAGATAAATTACCTGTTATTAAACTAAGTTAATTCTGTTTTTTCTCAAAAAGGTGCTGCCAGACCTGCTGAGCTTTTCCAGCAATTTCTGTTTTTGTTTCTGATTTATATAGCATCAGTTTTTATTTGGCATAGTCTGAGATTTTTTTTTGTCAAGCAAAGGTATGTAGGCATATGAGCCAAAGGCAGGTATATGGAGTTAGATCACTGATCAACCATGATCTCATTGAATGGTGGAGTAGGTAAGAGGGCCTGCAAAGCCTGTTCCTGTTCCTGTGTTCCTATACAAAGCCTGTTCCTGTTCCTGTGTTCCTATACTGTAAATTTTTTTTAGTTAATCCTGTTTATTTACTGTTCAATCCAGTCCAATTGCCAGCTTAAAATCTAATTTTTTCTTTGACAAGAGAGTTTAAATCTATTTGCAGTTGAAAATTTCCTCGCAGCACACAATGAGGTGTGCATAAACATTGCATGGACTTAATGGGTCAAATGGCCTGTTAATTCTATGTAATTCCAGCAATCTGGAGTGATCAGCAGTGCTGAAATTTCCACTTTCCTACACAGGATGGATGGAAGTACAGTAATTGCTCCATTTCAGTCTGAGATAACTGCTAATTCAGTCCAGACTGAAGATTGAACCCAAGGCCTTCTGGTCTATATGACTCATGTACCACATTGGCAATGCTCTTACTAATTGAGGCACCAGGGTAGCAATTAGTACAGTTTTAGTTCAAGTTATTGCAGAGTGGGTAAATGTCTTGCCACAGATTTGTAATCAGTTAATCAGGAACATTCACTTGGCCAGAGTCTTAATGTCATGAGTCAAGGCTATGCTCTGTTAAGGGATCTTCAGATTTCACCATTTGAAAGCTGTTTAAAATGTTTGACAAAAACAAAGAGAAATAAAGTAGGGAAACTAATTTTGACATTACTCAGAATAGTTTACTTACACACAGAATTACATGGAACGGCTCAAGCTGGACATGTTGTGGCCAATTGACCTGGAGCACTGTTCAATGTTCCACAAAAGCCTCATCCTATCCTTCTTCATTTCACTTTATCAATGTATCCTTCCACTCCTCCTCCCCCATGTACTTATCTGGCTTCACCCTAAATACATGAATCACTATTCCCTTTGGTAGTGAGTTCCACAGTCTCATTGCTCTCTGAGTAAAGGTGTTTTTTTTTCAGTGTGGGTGAGAGTGAATGTGTGGTGTGGTTTGTATAGGTGAATGTGTACGTTGGTGAGGTTTGTGTGGGTGAGTGTCTGGTCAACACATGCTGGTCTAACCAGTAATACCCACATCCCATGAGCGAGTAAAAAATAAATATGTCCCCTTGGGTCTGAGCTGCCATTCAATGTGATCATGGCTGATCTTCTACCTCAGCTCTGCCCTCCTGCCCAAGCCTCATATCCCTTGAAATACCTGGATTCCCTGAGACACCAACAACCTGTCAATCTCAGCCTTAAATATATTCAACTGTGAAGCATCCATAAACCTCTGATGAAGGGAATCCCAAAGATTTAGACACAAAAATAAAGTTGCTGGAAAAGCTCAGCAGGCCTGGCAGCATCTGTGAAGGAGAAAACAGAGTTAACATTTCGGGTCCGGTGACCCTTCCTCAGAACTGATGGTGACTGGGAAGACGTCAGTTTATATGCAGAGAGTAGGGAGGTGGGTGGGGTAGGGAGTAAATGATAGGATAGAGCCCAAAGAGAGAGAAAGACAGTTGGACAGACAAAGGAGTTGCTAATGATCAGGCTGGGAGGGTGAATAGTTGTTAATGGGGACTGTTAGTGACTAACAGGGGGTGTGTAGTGGCAGACTATGTGGTAACAAGGCCTGGTGTGTGGGGTGGGGGGCTGGGACATGGGAGAGTTTAGGCCCTAAAATGATTGAACTCAATATTGAGACCGGAGGGCTGTAGGGTCCCCAAGTGGAAAATGAGGTGTTGTTCCTCAAGACTTAGAACCATTTGAAGAAAATTCTTCTTATGCCAGGAAATGATCGATCCCTTGCCCTGAAATGTGTCCCAATGTTCTAGATTTCTCAGCCAGGGGAAAACAACCACTTAAAATTTGCCATGTCAAGCCCTTCAGAATATGACCGCAAGATATAGGAGCAAAATTGGCTATCAGCCCATTGAGTCTGCTCTGCTATTTGAACATGGTTGATATGTTTTTCAACCCTATTCTTGTTCCTTGTCCTGGAACCCTTGGTCAAATGTTTCAATGAATTTGTCTGTATGTTTCAATGAATGAGATTACCTCTCATTCTTCTAAACTCCGCAAAAGAGAGGTCAACCTCTATGTATAGGACAGCCCCTCATCCCAGGAAACAGCCTTTGCCAGACTGCTAAAAATGCAAGTACATCTGTCCTTAAATACAGATACCAAAACGTAATCCAGGTATATCTCATCAAATTATGCAAGGCAAACTATTTTAACAAAGACCCATTATGTTTTGAAGAAGGAAACAAATGTCTTTAACAGATTTCAAAAGTAGAAAGGTAAGGGTATGTGGTAGATTTTTAAAATCCTTCACTTTGGAATGTGGCTGAAGAAATAGCAGTACGGAGTTGTGTAATGAAGGTCAAAGTGCCTGCTGTTGGCCTGACTTTCCATGCATAAGAAAGAATGAGTTTCAGTCACATCGATGGTTTTGGACACTGGTTGTAACTGTATCTAATTTTCTTTATTCTTTCACAGGACACGCCCGTCACTGGCAAAGCCAAAATCCATTGCCCAACGCTAAGTGCCCTGAACTGAGTGGGTAGCTCGGCCACTTTAGAGGACATTAAAAATCAAACACAGAGGATGCTAGAGAAACTCAGCAGCTCAGGCAGCATCCGTGTGGAGAGAGAAACGGAGTTAATGTTTCGGGACTGGTACGACTCTCCTTCAGAGCTGTGTATTCATGCATGGAGATTAGTCACTTTTGACAGACACTAGTGTGCAGTGGAGGTGTACCCAGACCCAGCGGAGTTGTACCCTCACTATAGTCAGTGTTGTCACAAGATGAGGTGAGATATTTAAAATTACAGCACATGATAAAAAAAGGATGAGCTATGGATTCCCATTAAAATTTGAGTTAAAATTAATGGGATCCTTGAAAATAACAGCATGAGAGAAACTAGAGGAACTGATTGGAGTGTTACAATCAAATTGTAAAAGATACGAATCATTCCGATGATGTTCCACGACTTCAAATGGGCTATAAATTAAAATTATATACATTTATTTTAAATAGCATACTTTCCATAACAGAATATCCATTAAAGGGTGATAAAGATTTAGAGGCATAGTAACCTTAGTAACCATAGGGAGAATAATACAAAACTCACAACCCACAGCAAGTTGTGAAACACAATCCTTAAACTTGTGTTCAGTTCCAAAAGAAATGAAGGAAACTCCCAATTTATTGAAAACCCAACTAAATAGGAATTTCTGACACTCCCACCCTGTCTGGCTATCATTTGACTTCAACATTACAATATGTGTCTGTATCTTAGTTATCTCAGAGCAGTAACTGCTTTACTCAATTCATTTTTATTTTTGATTTCCATTCAGGAAAATTAGTTCCTGTGAATTTCAGAGATGTGGGTAACGCAACATTTATTATCAGGGGTGGATAATAAATATTACATTACCCACATCTCTGGAATTTGCAGGAATGAATTTTCCTGAATGGAAATAAAAAATAAAAATGGAATGAGTAAAGCAGTTTCACATTGAGGAGTGAGCTATTTGACTTCTTGGTCTTTGTCCAGTTCTCAAGAAGGGGTGTGTCATTTCTGAATCCCTACTTGTTCATAGTCATTCCATTCCAGTCCAATCTGATAAGTGGTTAAGTATTTTTCTCCTTGGTCTGCTGCAGTCCTGGGTCTGAAAGAGAAAGCAGGAGAAAATTAAAATTTCAGGTGGGCCAATTCAACACAGCTTTGCAGTGTGGTTCCAGTGTAATGGTTTACCTGAAGGATAACACCTTCAACAATGTAGCACTCACTCAGTACTGACTAGTATCAGCAGCAACAGAGACTTCATAGTGAAACCCTGGAGGGTTCTGAGGAAGGGCCACCGAACCTGAAACATTAACTCTAATTCTTTTCTTCACAGATGCTGCCAGACCTGCTAAGCGTTTCCAGCAACTTCTGCTTTTTTGTTTGTGAAACCCTGGAGGATGGCTTGAAGCAGAGACAAAAGAAATATCAACCAAATAAACCTAGTGAGGTGAATATAATGCTACTCAGCACACATCGCACTAGTGAAGTCTTTGGATGATGTAATCCATTGACCATCAGTGACCTGGGCACTGAACTGGGAAATACCATGGCTTTATCTCATCCAAACAAAAGATGGCATGATGAAAATGGAATAAGTCAATTAATTTCTTGCAATTGCAGGTGGATCGTTTGGGGAGATACGCACCTAGATGCAAAAGTACAGGAGTCAGGCCATTAAGCCTATTGAGCCTGTTCCATCATACAATTAAATCATGGCTGACTGTCTATCTCACAGCCACTTTCCAATCCCATTTCCAAATCTTTAAGAGACAACAAGGTGCAGGGCTGGATGAACACAGCAGGCCAAGCAGCATCATAGGAGCAGAGAGGCTGACGTTTCGGGCCTCGACCCTTCATCAGAAAAGGGGGAGGGGAAGGGGGTTTTGAAATAAATAGGGAGAGAGTGGGAGGCGGATAGAAGAGGGATAGAGGAGAGGATAGGTGGAGAGGAAACAAACAGGTCGAAGAGGCGGGGATGGGGCCAGGAAAGGTGAGTGTAGGTAGGGAGTTAGGAAGGGGATAGGTCAGTCCAGGGAGGACGGACAGGTCAAGGGGGCGGGATGAGGTTGGTCGGTAGGAGATGGAGGTGCGGCTTGAGGTGGGAGGAGGGGATAGGTGGGAGGAAGAACAGGTTAGGGAGGCAGGGACGAGTTGGACTGGTTTTGGGATGCGGTGGGGGGAGGGGAGATTTTGAAACTTGTGAAATCCACATTGATACCATTGGGCTGCAGGGTTCCCAAGCGGAATATGAGTTGCTGTTCCTGCAACCTTCGGGTGGCATCGTTGTGGCACTGCAGGAGGCCCAGGATGGACATGTCGTCTGAGGAATGGGAGGGGGAGTTGAAATGGTTCGCGACTGGGAGGTGCAGTTGTTT
>NC_063360.1:31369952-31395505 GCF_021869965.1 Rhincodon typus | reverse complement strand
GGTGGGGGGAGGGGAGATTTTGAAACTACTATCTCCAAATCTTTAAGTGCCATTTGTGTGGACAAACCTCGAAATTTGTCTTGAATATTATCAACGACTGATCTTCTTCGCCTTTTAGGGACAGAGAATTCCAACAACTCACCACCCTTCGAATGAAGCAAAATCTTCTTCACATCACATTTTTGTTCTGCCAATGGATGCCTCAAATTTTTGTTTTATTTATCCTTGGTATCTGGGCATTACTGACAAAGCCAGAATCTGTGACTGATCCCTTCACAATCAGTTGAGAAAATGGCAATGAACAGCCTTGTTGAACCACAGTGTTCAGAACTTGAAGATCTCCTACAGTAGTGCTAGGATGTGAGTCCCAGAATTTTGACACAGTGGCAATGAAGGAACTGCGCTGTAATTCCAAGTTGGGATGGTGTATGGCTTGCAGGTGTGGTGCTATTATGCATCTACTCCCTTTGTCCTTCTGAGTGGTAAAAGGTAATAGGTTTGGAAGGTGCTGTCAAAGGAGTTGTGATATGTTGCTGTCGTGCATCTTGTACATGGTATAAATGTTTTTTGCTGTGTACTGGTGATTTGAGGGAGTGACTGTTGAAGGTCACTGATGGGCCAGTTTCTTTTGGCTGCCTATTCGTACTCCCTGGTCTCTGGAAATTGCTTCAATAGATGTTTGTTGCCTTTTATACAAGGAGAAATTAATATGTTTGCTTCAGATAAAACTTGTTTTGAGTGTTTTACTAGAAATAGTTCTGTCAAACTCCCATAAATTAATGTGGTATTATTTTAGTTATACATTAAAATAATAGTTATTTATTTATTCCATGCACGTGAATCAGACTTCGGCAAGTAAAAATGTCAGATTCGTTATCATTGAATCATAAAATCCTGACAGTGTGGAAGCAGGCCAGCCTAAGGCAGAATTTGTCTCTGAGATTGTTTGAGTAAACTTGAAGTTAACCTGCATTACAGAGCCCCCACCCACTATAGGCTGTGTGTAGGAGAGTAACTACAACACAATGAAATCCCTTGTCTCTAACGTGGAGCTCCTGGGGTATGACAGAGTGCGTCATCTCAACAGAGGCCGGATTGAGATGACACTAGATTTGGAAGCAGTGTAAGCTGTGAGGATGTGAGTGTGTAACACCTAAAGGATCTAAACAAGATGGTGGAGTGTGCAGAAAGGTGGCAAATGAAGTTCAATGTGGAGAAATGTGAGGTGATATATTTTTGCAGGAAGAACATTGATTGACAAAAGAAAATAAAAGATACAATTCTGAGGGAATGCAGCAGCAGAGGGACCTGAGTGTATATATTCATAGATCATTGAAAGTGGGGAGAGCAGTTAATAAAGTATACCTGTGCTTTATTACCAAGATCATAGATTACAAGAAAAAGCAGGTCATACCTTCATTGTATCAGATCATTGAGTATAGGAGTTGGAAACTCATGTTGACGTTGTACAGGACATCGGTGAGGCCTCTTTTGGAGTACTGTGTACAGTTCTGGTCATCCTGTTATAGGAAGGATATTATTAAGTTAGAGAGGGTTCAGAAAAGATTTACCAGGATGTTGCTGGGAATGGAGGGTTTGAGTTATAGGATGAGGATGGATAGGCTGGGACTTTTTTCACTGGAGCAATGGAGGAAGAGGACTGACCTAATAGAGGTTTATAAAATGATGGGGCGTGTAGATAAGGTGATTAGCAAAGGTCTTTTCTCTAGGGTGGACGAGTTCAAAACTAGGGGGGCATTATTTTAAGGTGAGAGGAGAAAGATTTAAAAAGGACATGAGAGGCAACTTTTTTCACACAGAGAGAGGGTCATGTGTGGAATAAACTGCCAGAGGAAGTGGTAGATGCAGGACCAGTTACAACACTTAAAAGACATTTGGACAGCTACATGAATAGAAAAGGTTTAGAGGGATACGGGCCAAATGCAGGCAAATGGGGCTAGATTAGTTTGGGCAATGTGGTTGGCAAGGAGAAGTGGGACTGAAGGGTCTGTTTCCATGCTGTATAACTCTATTACTCAACATTAAACTTATACAAGAGACTTGAAGTAGTATGTACAGTTCTGGACATTGCACAATAAGAAAGGCATGAATGCATTGGAGAGAGTGCAGAAGAGATTTACAAGAGTGATTTTATAGATGAGAAGCTTCAGTTATAAAGATAGATTGGAGAAACTGAGATTATTCTCCTTGGATAGAAAGCTAACAAGTGATCCAATAGAAATTTTCAAAATTATGAGACGTCTGGATATTGTGATAGGGAGAAACAGTTCCTGCTAGTAATAGGATTAAGAATGAGAAGGCATAGATTTAAAGTGGTTTGCAGAAATAGCAAACGTGATGTGTGAAAAGAAACTTTTTTGTCCTAGGAGTTGTTTGGGTCTGGAATGCACTGCCTGAAAGTGTTTAATTGAGGGAGGTTTAATTGAGACACTCCCTGAAATGATTATTTGACTAGAAACAATAAGCAAGGGAAGAAATGTGTATGGGGAAGAGACGGAGAATGTCATTCAGTCATCATACTCTTTTAGATAGCTGGTGGAGACACAATGGGCTGAATAGTCTCTTTCTGTGCCTTTACAATCTTGTGATTTTTGTGAAGTGGGTTAATAGTTAGCGAATAGCAGTAGCTTGTAGCTTCTTTCTGACGGTGTAGATTCCTAAAATTATCCCAAACTATGTTTCCCAATTTGATCCTGGCTGATTCTGATGAAAATTCATCAACCGAAAACATGACCTTATCTTCCTTCTTTGAAAGTGAAGTTTTGCCTGCTGAGTATCAACCAGCATTTAGTTTTTCTTTCAGATTTTCATAATCTCTGCAGTACTTTTGTTTTTGACCAGTTGTTTGTTTGCCCTGTCACTTGGGTTATTTCAACCCCGAAACTATTACAATTTATTCAGAGTCCAGTTGACGGTCTGCTCCATAACAGCAACAGATTTCATCCTTGTTGCATAAATGGCACAGAGTTGTCACTGAAATCACACAAGGTCTTGGGCTCAGTAAATCTCAGTAGTTTTGGGAAATGAAGGGCATGTAGGAAAAACCGGATCTCAGTTGTGCTCTTAGAAACTTGAAAACTTTCTGCTGGAACAGAACTACCACTCAAGTCAAATTCCAGAAATATTGAATTAGAATTGGAATGAGTCCATTGGCAAAACATTTACGTTGCATAAAGTTGTCTCTAATTAGATTATCACAGAATCACACAGTGCAGAAGAGACCCTTCAGCCTATTGAATCTGTGCTGCCAAAGCTGCACTAACTCTACACTAGTCCCAATTTACAGCGCTAACCAATAGCCTTGAATGTTAAGACATTCTAAGAGTTTGGAGTCTATAAGTTGGCTATAATCCTGGCTGTCTTATTTCAGGTGAGCTTGCAGTGATAGGGAGCGAGAGATACAGTGGATGAAACTGACACCAAAATGGTGAACTCATTCTTCAGCCAATCAATCTTTTTTTTCTCTGTGAGTTCCACAGAATAATAGCTCAAATGCTTTCCAGAGAATCATTATCCAGTCCTATTGTCACTTTTATATGGTTTGAAGTGAAAAATTAAAATTATTTTGCAAGTCAAAGGGAAATAAAGACAGACATAGCAAGAAATCAGTTGCCAATTTGCTATGAATTTCCATTTTGTGCTGCTGCTGTAGAACTGTTTTCTTTTAAAATATTCATGAATGTTCCAGGTTAGGCCAGTATTCTTGCCCATTACTAATTGCCATTGAAAACAGGTGGTGGAGAGCTAACATCTTGAACCACTGCAGTCTTTGGGGTGCAGGCAAACCACAGTGTTTTTCACAAAGGAGTTCCAGCATTTTGTCCCAGTGACAGTGCTGTAGTCATAATCACCTTGGCCATTATAATTGCTGAAACAACATTCTGGGGTTACCATTGACCAGAAAGACAACTGGACCATCCATAAAAATACTGTGGCTACAAAAGCAGCAACTACTCACCAAAATCTGGTTACCATCTACAAGTCACAAGTCAGGAGTGTGTTGGAATGTTCCCCGCTGGCCTGAATTGGTACACACTCAGGAAACTTGACAGCATCCAGGATAACGTAGCCTCCTGGACTGACACCTTATCCATCAACTTCCACATTCAGTCCCTTCACCACTAAAACACAATGGCAGCAGTGCACAGCAACTACAAAATACATTGCAATGACTTACCAAGTCTCCCCTGAGAATACTTTCCAAACCCGAACTTCAACCATCTAGAAGGACAAGGCTAGCAGATACATGGGAACACCACCAACTGCAAGTTCCCTTCCAAGCCACACACCATCCTGACTTAAAAACATATTGCCGTTCCCTCAGTTTCACCAGATCAAACACCTAGAACTCCCTTCCTAACAGAACAAGTGCACACATTCCCTCAAGGACTGTAACAGTTCAAGATGGCTTATTACCATCACCTTTCCGAGGTAAGGAGGGGTGGGCAATAAATGCTGGCCTGGACTGTGATGCACACATCCTGTGACTGAAAAGCAAAGAGAATTGCTAAGTGTATACACAAAGGCAATGACTTGTGCGTAAAGTATTGGACTTTGTAAAAGCATGCAATAAAATGATAAAAATGTACACATTCATTGCCTTTTACAGACATGGTATTTCTCAAAGTGCTTTGCAGCCAATGAAGTACTATTAAGGTGGACTCACTGTGTAGCAATCATGCCAGGGCAATCTGTGCACAAGGAGCAATGTGATAATGACTGGATAACCTGGTCTTTTCATACTAAATAAGGGATGAATATTGTTCAGGAGACTGAGGAAAACTCCCCTGATCTTCGAAATAAACACACGGGATCTTTTACCTTCACCTGAGAGGCCCACCTGGGATAAAAAAAAGAAATTGCTGGAGAAACTCTGTAGGTCTGCCAGCACCTATGGAGAGAGAAACGGAGTTAACATTACAATTTCAAATATGACTCTTTGGAATAGGCTGAGTCACGATTTAATATTTCACCTAAAGGACATCTCCTCTGCCAGTGCAGCATTCCCTCAGCACTGCATTGGAGTGTCAGCTTTGATGGTTACACTCCAGTTTTGGAATGAGACTCAAATGCACAACCTATCAACACAGAGATGAAACATATTCCCATTAAGCCAAATGACACAGGAAGTTTGTTTTAAAGTTTAAAAGTGTTTGTTTGGCAGAATTGATTGAAGGAGAACATTGGCCAGAATATTGGCACAGGATCCTTAGCATTTCACTCAACAGCCAGATGAAACCTCAGTTTCACCATTGGGTGCAGCCACTCTATTTACACACCTTGTTCTAACTGGTCCATCCACCAACTGAATCTCCTTTGGGAACATTCCATGTAATTAGCCATTGGTTCCTAAAAGTAATAAAACAAAAGATTTAAGCTATTCATCCATTCTTACCTTTACTTCTGAACTTTGACCCCTCACCTCCATGTTTTTACCTTTCATTTCACCCCAAGAAGGGGAGGAGCTATGATATATGTCAATCTGTGCCTATCCCTTCTGTTGTATAAGTAGCTGAAAGAGTTAATTGACATGAACAATATAAACTCCAGCCATCAGGATTTAAAGGAATGCTACCTGTGCTCATACTAGTCTGAAAAAAAAATCTCATCTCATCACAGAAGCTAAGCAGATTGAAGCCTGGTTAGGGTTTGGTTGGGAGACCACCTGGGAATGCTTGATGCTCTAAACTTCAGAGGACTGTTGTGATGTATTGGTAGTGTCCCTAGCCCTGAGCTAGGAGGCCTGGCTTCAAGTCCCTGAGGTGAGTAATACCATATGTGAACAGATTGGTTAGAGAATATCTAAAAAAGAATGTTCCTGGGAGGAGTCACTAAGTGTTGAACTACTGCCCAGTGTGGTATTGCTGCATGTGTACCAGAACATTTCAGTAGCTGTAATGTAAACTTATCCTTAAGTTGAGTCTGATTTCTCATAAGAGACAATCATGAATCTCTGATATAATTGAGGTAACTGTTAAGTACTAAGTCATTAACCTATGCTATTTATCAAGATTCAGCCTCTCTTCTGTCAAACACTTCATTTGGATATCCTGCCCCACACAGCATTAGTAACTCAGACTAAAACTACGAAGAGGGATTGGTGGTAATGATGGTATCAAAGCATTTCGGATAGCTCCAAAGATCAAGACCATATATACTTTGCTAGCAGTGTTGGGATCTGAAATCATAAGAATATCTACAAGACGCACTGTAGAATTTTACCAAAGATCCTTAGACAGCACCTTCCAAATTTATGACCACTCCCATCTAAAAACACAAGCTTTCAGAGCGCTGCTCCTTCGTCAGGTAAAATCACTTCACCTGACAAAGGAGCAGCCCTACGAAAGATTGTGATTTCAAATAAGCCTGTTGGACTATAACTTGTTTTCTTGTGTCTTCTGCCCATGTCCACCCCATTCCAACACCGGAACCTCCACATCATCACTTCCCTCTAGAAGGTCATGGGCAGCAGGTACATGGGAACATCACCGCCTGCAAGTTATCTGTAAGCCACTCACAATCCAGACTTGAAAATATATCACTGTTCCTTCAACGTTGCTGGGTTAAAATCCTGGAACTCTCTCCCTAACAGCATTGTGGATCTATCTATAGCATGTGGGCTGCAGTGGTTCAAGAAGGCAGCTCCCCATCACCTTCTTAAGGGCAACTAGGTATCAGCAATAAATACTGGCTCAGCCAGTGACCCCCACATCCCACAAGTGAATAAAAGAAAATCCTCAAAGATTCATTTATCTGGTTCTTTTCTGGAGAAGTCTCAAATTCATTCACTGGAAGTCTACTCCAATGAGCTCAGGTTAGATTTCCAAATCTCCAATCCTATTTGAAGTTTCTTCATTTTAGTTCTTTAATCTGAGTTCACCCACGAATGCAACAGCCTGCTTGCACCAACATCAGATTTAATACTTTTAATTAGGAAAGGTGCTTACTGAGCTCTTATATTAGAATTTATAAATGATCAGTTTATGGTTTTAAAACTTGTTGCATACATTATGGCCATAACCCACACTTGCTCACGAAAAAAAAACTTACTCCAGCTGCTTTGTCAGCCTTGGTTTGAGCAATGGGTGAGCAAAAAATGTCACTTTCTTGCTGTACTGTTGCAGACAAGCATAATAATCTGATAACAAAAATAGATATTGCTGGAAGAACATCAGCAGGTCTGACAGCATCAGTGGGGAGAAATCAGAGTTTCAGGTCAAGTGACCCTTCCCAAGTTCTGAGGAAGGGTCTGTTGACCTGAAATGTTAACTCTGATTTCTCTCCACAGACCTGCTGAACTTTTCCAGCAATTTTTATTTTTGTATCTGATTTACAGCATCTGCAGTTCTTTCAGTTTTTATACAATAATCCTATGTTTTAGTCTGTAGCTGTGTTTGACAAAACATTTTAGAAATCTGATTTGTTTGTTTCAAAAGAAAGATTTATTGGTTTTTCAAAATTCAATCTACATTGGGTATAGAGCCAATCTAAAATTGCAAACAGGATTGCAAATGAAGCCATTTCCAACAGAAAATGTCTTAGCACCCATAAAAATTTTGCTGTGACCAAATCATCCCTTGTGCCAAAGCTCTTGCAAAATGCAAGATTACACTAGGTAAACTCTAAAGCACTTAAGGAAGTTCTGTACCGTGGGTTCTATGGCAGGGACAGAAGACTTGATACAGCTGTAACTCAGCTGTTTTAGCAAGGAAATTCTGCACACATTGCCAGAAAATCTTTCGACACACAGCATCTCCAACACTTTGAAACTCTCCAGGGTTATCGTCTCGTCTTCCTGGATAATATTCTTTTCATTGACCACATAAGTCAATACCCCATCCTTCCTACACACTTTAATTTTCGAGATATGGAGAATACCAAAAAGATTTTATTGCTCATCCCTCTGCTTCCCAAAGTAACAGTGGAACTGAAACAATTTCAATCTGGCTGAACTCTAATCTGAATCTCCTGTTAATATTTCTATCATGTTTACCCCTTCTGGGTAAACCTGCGCTGAGAGGAGGCATCTGAGTGACCCATCCTCTGGCTGGGTACCCATTGGCACTGCCATTGTCTCCTTGGTGAGGAAGGGGACCTGGAGGGGGCTCCAGGTCTCTCATCTGCTTGTCACCTTGTGGTTGCTGCTCCAATGCCTAGTGTGACTAGAGTGACTGAGTGCTGGTCTGTATGCATACCCAGCAGAATGTTAGGTTGTTGGACCTGGCTCTCCATGGCAGTTGCCAATGGGAGGCAGCCAGGTGTTTGCATACCAGCAGCAGTAGGGTTTCAATGACAATGCTGCAGTCCTGCAGCCTTTGTGTTAGGTTGCCATGCGTCCCCAATACCTCTGCCCTGCTGCTCCTGTGTCTGCCTGTGCCTATCAATGAAGCCATGAACCATCAGGTTGTCTCCTGGTCTCTGGCAATCCTCCAAGTGCCAGCCACCTGGGGCATTTCTTCATCAGCAGTGACATACTCACTGGTGTCTGCTCCAACACAAGCTAACGTTCCCAATGTGGCTTTTGTATCTGAGCTGGTAGTGGTGGTGGTGGGGGGGCGGTGGTGTTTGCAGGACACACCTCTACCTCTGAACCATCCATGCTGTTTTCCCCAGAGGTGGCTGAGGAGATGTCTTCTTAGCTAAGAGAGGGAATGCATCGTGAGCAAGTGGTAGGGATTTGGACATGTCAAGAGTACATTCACAAGGGGGAAATGGGAGAAAAACACAGCAATGAACAATGTTTTGTACTTGGCTATTGGGTCACGGATGTTTCATTGTCTCTACGAGAACAGTCCCAGTCCAGAGGAGAATCAAGACCCTGGCTTTGTAGAGGGTGTGAAGCTGAATGTCAGGCACACCATCGGCCATCTTGGATATGTCTGTCCTGTTATGGGCTGTTTCCCGTTGGAATGAATGAAAGGAAGAGATTGGGTGAGATGAAAAGTGGCTTGCACAGCTGTTGGGTCTGGTGCAAGTGGGAGAAATGTGGTGAGGTGCCCTGAATGAATCAATAGATAACACAGAGGGCAGTCTTGGTAATCTGGAGGGGTTTGAGTGGGTAAGAGCAAGTGAGAGAAGACGAGAGTGACAATGGTTCACTGCACTGACCTAGGTGGCACTTTCGGACCAAGTTAGCAGGAGCCGGTGTTGTAGTCACCTCAGTCAATCCTGGGGCAAGAGGATGGCTCTTTCCTGCTCTAGCCCATCCACCAGGAGGTCTAGGTCCCTGTCCACAAAGCCGATTTCCCCTTCTCTACCATATCCGGGTCAATCCACAGGGACCATGCAGGGCAGCATACAGCTCTAGCATCAGGAGGAGCTGGCAGCCTCAAGTGTTTCTGCCTGTGATGGTGGGAGAATAGGATAAATGGGGCTTCATAGGAGCATCGGGTATGTCGGTTAATGAGGCAAGTTTGGGACAATTGCTCGACTAGGCCTCACAGAGACAAACCTCCATAAAACTCACCAAAAATTACACTTAGCCAATTTCTAGTAAGATTGAACCCTATGTTTATATGTCTTAAGATAGTTGATCTTTCGGCCTGTTTGTCTATATGTGTGTGTTGCCATATAGAAAGGGACAGACCTCCATGGGTCATTGTATATCCATACAAATAATATCTTAACAAAAAACCAAAAGAACTGCCGATGCTGGGAATCATTAATAACACCAGGGCCACAGATTCGATTCCACCTTCGGGCGACTGTCTGTGTGGAGTTTGCATGTTCTCCCCGTGTCTGTGTGAGTTTCGACCTCCAGTTTCCTCCCACAGTCCAAAGATGTGTAGTTAGGTGGATTAGCCATGGGAAATGCAGGGTTACAGGGAGAGGGTAAGGTGTGGGTCTGGGTAGGATGCTCTTTGGAGGGTAGGTGTGGACTCAATGGGCCAAATGGCCTGCCTCCATGCTGTAGTGATTCTATGATTCTATAATCAGAAACAAAAACAGAAGTTTGAACTCCAGAACTTCTAAAGAAGGGTCACTGTACCTGAAATGTTAACTCTGACTTCCCTTCACAGAGGTGTTAGGACCTGCTGAGATTTTCCAGTAATTCTATTTTTGTAACAACATCTCATTGATTCTTTTTAATTAACATGTTTGGATATATTATCAGACACCCTGAGCCAAGTGGGACTTAAACCTGGACCTTCTAGCCCAAAGGTAGGGACACTATCACCGTGCCACAAGACCTTTGCCACTGTGCTTATACTATCTCCTTTCTGAATACTCATGATTCAATTCACCTATCTCACAGGCGTTGGGGCTATTTTTCAACAATAAAGCCTCCAAGGCTGCTAAACATCCTACACTTTTCTGCATGATGTTCTCTCGCTAGTTTTTGGCACTTACTCAATGCTGAATACATAAAGTGCATTTTATTTCCAGTGATTCCTGTTAATGTAATTAACAACCTTTATGTTTAATTACTTTGGTTAAATTGGTAACTTCCCTTACACTCCTACTCATATAGAATTGAGAGGGTAGGTTGTTAGTTTAGCTTGATAGTTCTACTTTTGCACTCTTCTATGCCAGACGCTCACCTTCAAAACCTTTTTTACAGCATCATCATCCATGTCAGACTTTTCAAAGTTCTCGACAGCCTGAACTGTTTAAAGTGTAGTCACTGTTGCAACAAAGGAAACTCAGCAGTAAAATCATGCAAGATTGCACAAAAAGATACGTGATAATGACCTGGTTCCATTGTTGTGACAGTCAGTTAGCTGGGCCACTGGTCTGCAATGCAGAATAACACCAGCAGTGTGGTTTCAATTCTTGCAGTAACTCAGGTCACCATGAGAGTCCTAACTTCTCAACCACGCCCCTTGCATGAAACGTGGTGACGGTCTGGTTAAACTCACCACCGTTTGTCTTGCCTTAATGAGTGAGCAGAACCATGGAACTTTGGCTACTACTATTCTGTTTTAAGTTGGGGGGGCATTGGCCTAGTGGTATTATCACCAGACTGTTAATCCAGAGACCCACATAATGCTCTGGGTCCTGTGTTCAAATCCTGCCATGACAAATGGTAGAATTTGAATTCAATAAAAAATAAATCCAGAATGAGGAGTTTAATAATGACCATGAATCCATCATCAATTGTCAGGAAAAGCCCATCTGGTTCACTGCCCTTTAGGGAAGGAAACTGCTGGTCTGGCCTACAGGAAAAATGGAGGAAAAAAAATTGTTAGTTGAGGGATAAGGAGAAGGAGAGAACTCCCATGCACTTTTCTTTGAATTAGTGGCCATGGGATTTTTTTTACCTTCTCCTGTGAGGGTAATAAGACATATGTATTTGGTCAAACAGCTAAGTGTTCAAGTCTTGAGAGCTGTTGTCTCAGAAATGGGAGTTATACCTGCAAAGCCACAACTGAGACTGTTGAAAGCTGGATTTGTTTTCTATTCATTCATGGGATGAGGGCATCGCTGGCTAGGCAGCTTTTATTGCCCATCCTTAATTGCCCAGAGGAAAGTTCAGAGTCAACCACATTGCTGTGGGTCTGGAGTCACATGTAGGCCAGACCAGGTAAGGATGGTAGTTTCCTGCCCTAAAGGACATTAGTGAACCAAATGGGTTTTTCCCAACAATCAGCAATGGATTCATGGTCATCATTAGATTCATAATTCCAGATTTTTTTTATTGAATTCAAACTCCATCAACCGTTGTGGCAGGATCCTAAAACATTATCTGGGTCTCTGGATTAACAGTCCAGTGATAATACCACTAGGCCATCACCTCCCCATGATAGTAAAACTGAGCCACACAGACCAGAAGCAACATCTTGGTCATGACTCCACTTTCCCTACTCACTCCCTTCCACCACGATAGACTCGACTAAGTTGACATTGAATTGACTTTTGTGCTTGAAGTTTGACCGAAAGAGAGACAAAACCAATAAGACTTTCCACTTCTGGCTGTTTGCAGACAGACCTTGGCTAATAAATGCATGATGCATGCGGGCAGGGTAGATCTCATGTCCCAGAAAAAGGAGATTCTTCAACACTCTTTGTTAAAACCAGCTTAAATACCAGAGTTCAGAATTCTTTGATGAAACAATGTTTGTTTGAAATGTTGGCGCATTGGAAGCATTTTCATTTGCAAAGCATCGCGCCATTAATGGAATTAGAATGCAATTGGTAGGAGTCTGTTTATCCTTAAAGTTGACATTTTACTGGTGTGTCACATCCTCGAGTGGTGCTTGCCAGGCTAATGAAACTGGTAGAACATACAGCATTCCTTAATGCTTGGTAATACTGTATTTGTATAAAGCACACATTTCTCAACAGGAATCTTATCAAATGCTGTGCCGTGAATTTCTTTTCTTTCCTGCTTTTAGTCAGGGATCAGTGAGAATTTTCCTTTTGTTTAGTATCAGTGAAAGCGCAAGAATACTTGAGGCCTGAGATTGAAATTGAAAACTTGGGCAGTGCCGAAGTGTGATGTAGAAAGGAAGAATTTGAATTTATAAGGCATGCCACCAGTATAACCCTAATTGGTTTAGAAATTATTCATTACCTTTTGAAGTCAGTCACTGTATGCAGTCCAGAGGTAGCACCTAGTTTGCATAGAGCAAGATCCCATACACAGCACACTATATGGAGGGCAGTTGGTATGTTTATTGTTCACTCAATGGAATGGTTGGGACACTGCAATTTGGGTTTCAGTGTTCCTGATCCAGTGACCCTGTACTGGAAAGTGCAAGCTGTACACTCCTGACTGAGTATTGCATTAACTCATTCCTTTGAGGTATTTGCAAATCCCATGTTGAACTCATGAGCAGTCACCAGGAGAGCCACTCTGGAATTAGTTTTGGGTTCAATTTGGATTCTGAGGGTCACTCAACCCGAAACGTTAATTCTGATTTCACTCCACTGATGGTGCCAGACCTGCTGAGGTTTTCCAGCAATTTCTGTTTCTGTTTCTATTTATATTTGTCTTGCTAAAGACTGAATGTACAGTCCTTCAAGTTATGTATTAGCAGGAGTATAAGAAGACCCCTTTAGTCCATGTTGTGTGTGCGCAACAGCTCTCAGATACTAAGGTACAATTCTTAGATTGTATCAGTATGTGCACAAGTTACAGAAGTTGCATAAAGTTGATTTACTTTATTGACAAATTTAATCCAGAAATAATACTTCGATATTCAAAAGGAACAGGAAATGAGACCACAAGATTAAGGGTTATGTGGTTATGTGGAGTTTACAACAGTGGATGGAACACAGAGGGCAGAAAATAAAAGAAACAGAGCAGTAAAGAACTATTTCTGAATTTAAATTGTCATGGTTTTGAAATAATGCCATTGATTTCTAAGTTTTGTTCTCCCACAGATGCAAATCTTACTAAAGACAGTGTAAGTGTTCCTCATGTGGTTAACAATTAGACTGAAGGAAACACTTAGAAGACAATATTGTCGCCATGTGTAATTATTACTTCCTGGGCTGTGTTTGGTTTCTGAGTGTGATCTTTGGGGTAGAATTTTAATGAACAGTTGGATTCAAACCCTGATGTATGAACTGAGTCCTTTGTATTCATGTATAAAGATTTCATTGCAACACATATCATTCTGGTAACGTCTACAAGTGAATAAACTGCAAACAACTGGGTCAAACCCACTCCTCACCAGCCACAACCCCCTGGGGACTGTGTCAAGAAATAAAGAATTCCAGAGTTTAACAACTGGTTCCATGCTGTGTTAGTTGACCCAAGATTAAACATCCCCTTATGGACTTGTTTTTGGTTTCTTTAATAATCCATCATTTTAACACAGTGATACTTCTGAGCTTCTGTTAATACAATCTGCCTTCAGTGTTTTGCTTCATGCAAATGCTCCAATTGGCTCATCCATCATATTCTGAAAAATCATCCTGAAACAAAGAGAGACTTACATTTGTATAATGCCTTTTATGACCACTGGATGCCTTGAAACACTTTATGGCCATTGAAGCATCGCCATTGTCATAACTTCAGAAATGTAGCAGTAAGATCAGATAAACATCAATGCAATCACTCTTGTGTGTGTGATATTGGTCAGAGATTAAATTTTGGCTCAGTCATCTGGAATACCCCTGAGCTCCTCTTTAAAATAGTGTCATGGGATCTTCTGAGAGGGCAGAGGAAGGTTCAGGTTAACATCCCATCCAAAAATTTGCTCAGCTTTTTAACTTTTCCCTCTTTCTGCAATTTTTTTTTCTTTGTTCATTCATAGGATGAGAGCATTGCTGGCTAGGAGCATTTATTGCCCATCCTTAATTGCCCAGAGGGCAGTTAAGAGTCAACCACATTGCTGTGGGTCTGGAGTCACATGTAAGCCAGACCAGGTAAGGATGGCAGTTTCCAACCCTAAAGGACATTAGTGAACCAGATGGGTTTTTCCAACAATCAACAGTGGATTCACAGCCATCATTAGATTCTTAACTCCAGATATTTTATTGAATTCAAATTCTGCCATGGCAGGATTCAAACCCAGGTCCCCAGAATGTTATCTGGGTCTCTGGATTAATAGTCCAGCAATAATACCACTAGGCCACCGCCTCCCGACTTGTTTCCATTTGTCATCTTAACTCTTTTAATGGCTTTGACAGAAGACATCTTCACCCAGCCTGGGCTCTGTGATGAATAGACTTCCCCGTCAGCATGGTGGTCTCAGCCCAGTGATGCCCCAGTGTGGCAGCCTCATTCCAGAGGGGTGGTCATGGCTTGGTGTGGCTGTGTCTCCAAGTTTGGTGGTCTTGTCCTGGCATGGAGGTCTTGTCCTGGCATAGAGATCTTCTTCATCAGCGGCTTCCAGCATTTGGCATTTTATTTGGCTTTCCCCGAACTGAAATTGATCTGAGGTGAACTTTTGACTTAATTTTTACTATTTTTTCTTCTTGTCATTGATACACGGTGTGGCAGCTTGTAAAAACTTTTCACTAAATCATCTGGCAGAGCAGAACCCCCAAAGTGGTGTACTGGAGCATCAGCCTGAGGCCCTTTGACTTAGGGGCTGAGTGAACTGTCCCAAGACTGTAATCCAGAGAGACAGAGCCAAGTTACATCAAGAAAATGCCTTTTACATTATTGGTGCCTGCCACCTCAAACCTGCTTCTCAAAGGTATGCTCCTGATGGCTGCAGTAGCCAATGTGTGCTGAGGGGAGAGCTGTCAGCTATTGGCTTGGATTGGTTGCCGTAAACATTCACTACCTTGTTGATATTCTGGTGATTTGAAAGGCGAATCACCTGATTTGCAAGTTAGGATGAGTTCTCCTAAGGGAAGCATCCTTTGTTTTGCACATAAGAATGAAAAACGTGTCAACCTGCCCGACAACTCCATGGTGATCATTCCTTCAACCACTGACCCTGATGCCATGCTTGCTCAAAGTGCTCAATCAACCAAAGTTGAATCGTGAGACAGTACCTCAAACATCAATAGGCAGGAGGAGATGCCAGATCGATTTGAGAAAACAATCTTTTCTCCCTGAAGGAGGCGAAAAACGACTGGACCTTGGCCGAGGAGCTGAATCTTTAAAAGACCAATGATTTAGGGGGATGGAAAGTGGGTACAGATCTCATATGTAGTCAGTGTGTGTCTACCGACAATAAATTGAAACCAAAGACCTCTCAGGCCCATTGTGTTAATCTCAGTAATGTCTGATTTCAGAGTGGAAAATATAAGCCCGGTGACCTCATCTCCATTATAGGGCAAAATCTAAATTGTCCTTTAGGTTTTGATCTTTGTGACCCCAGAGTTGAGAAAAATCCTGTATTTGTTACAATTAAATATTCCAATTGCACAATTAATGCTCTAATTTTCACGCATTCACCAGCATAACCCAGTTACTGGTGGTGAATTCCTCCAAGGGCTTCTTGCTGAGATATTTGCCGAGGGCTTCATTCACTCCCAAAAAAAAATTGCTAACTTGCGATGAATGTTGTCCAGGATTTTCTCAGTCAGGGAGGCTTCCCCTTGAATCACACCACAGCTGAATCAGAAGGAGAATATTTTGCTTTGCTGTCAGAGCAGGTGATCACAGAATTGTTACGGTGCAGAAGAAATTAATTCAGCCCATTGTATTTGCATCAGCTCTTCAAACAAGCTTCACTCCCCCATACCAATCTCCTGACTGTCGCCCGTATTCTAACACATTATTTCAGTGCAAATAGCCATCTCCTCTTGAATGCCTCAATTAAACCTACCTCCACCACATCTCCAGGCAGTGCATTCCATACCCTAACTACTTGCTGTGTGAGAAAGTTTTGTTTTCTCAACTCACCCTCACCGCTTTTTACACATCATTTTAAAACTCACTTTCTCATTTTTGTTCCTTTCATGAGCAGGAACAGCTTTTCCTGTCTACTCTCTTCAGCCTGTTGAAAACCTCTATCAAGTCTCCTCTGAGCCTTCTTCACTGCAAGGAGAACAGTCCCAATGTACTCTTATCACTGAAGTTTCTCATTCTTGGAACCATTCTTGTCAAATGCTTCTGCACTCTCACCAATGCATTCATATCTGTCTTATAATGTGGCCCCTCACAACTCTACACAATACTCCAGCTGAAGTCTACCAAGTTTCTTATATAAGTTCAACATTAATTTGCTCTTCTACTCTGTGCCCTTAGTTATAAAGCCAAGAACACTGTGTGCTTTATTTTTCGTTTCTTTTGTTTTCTTCGAATAAACACAGAAAATGCTCTCCAGTGTTTGTACACTAACTGTGCCGTCGGAACTGGTCCAGTCTGCTCATTACAGGTTTCTCTAGTTTAAATAATTATTCATTATGACATAGTTGCTGCATAAGAATGTTCCAAATGGAGAAAAGTTCAGAAATCCAGTACCAGGAATATTACGAGCATGAGAGAGCTAAATCATTATTCTCGTAAGTCATAGTTTATCCATTTGGGAAACGGTCATTGATGAACCGAGTTAGCAACCGGAAGTTTATGCAAGAGAGACATGAGAGTCTTTCTGAAGGTCCTGGATATGTTAGTTAGAATCAAATCTGTGGCTTACTTCTACCATGGAAGATGTGGCCCCTCTCTGGTAATAGGAGCTTGACTCTCACAACTGCTCAGTACAGGGCTTGAACATTGTGCTGTGGGAAAACCAAGTGCAATCCAGACTGTTTAGTCAACAGCTGAGACCTTTTGTAGCAGAGTTCACTGTGCAGTGAATCCACATTCACTTGGGAATTTATCACTTGCACCGTTGCTTTTTGCTTGGGAAAATCTTAGACACTGCAATAATTCACATCTCTGGGTGGAAATCATCCCAACACGCATTTCTTACCTTGGGGAATCTGAGGGTGGTGTCAGGGGGTGCTGGGAGGTCGGAACATCATAAAACCACAGAAATTTAAGCAACATGAGGAAGTTATTCTGACTCACAGTGTCTGATGCTGTACTACTTATAGATGCAAAATGCTTTAATCCTATTTTCCTGTCCCCTCCCCCTGTCCCATTAAGTTTTTTGACTAATTCCCTCTTACTCATTGGGATTGATTTCACTTCAATAGCTGCATTGGTCATGAATTTCATGGCCTGATCATTCTGAGGCAGGGGGTAGAGGAGTTGCTGGGACAATGGTCAACAAAGTTTTACAAACTGGTGTTTGTGTTAGATCCCCTCAAGGCAATTCCCACCCCAGCCTCCCATATCCACTGTGCCTTTGATCAGCCATAAGGCAAGTTGACATTGGCAGTAGTCCTATGAGGACTATGGCACTTGACCTTTCGACATAAAAGCCTGCAGCATATTACTGTGCTTAATTCTGCATCACCATTAATATGAGATTGTTACGGCGATTTACATCAAATAAAGGGGTTGTGGAATGTCTACAGAATCGTTGTTTACACAATTTCTTCAATTTTGTCCCATAATTATTTCCCCTCTTCTTAAGACGACCTATGTGGGGTTTCTTTTCCTATTCATTTGTGGGATTCATTAATAACACAGGTTTCCTCTTCCCCTTTACAGAATTCATGACATCAGCTGACGTGATAAATATTGAGAAATGGGAAATAGGAGCAGAGTAGGCCATTCAGCCCTTCCAGTCTGCTCTGTCGTTCAATATGATCATGGCTGATCATCCAACTCAGTCCCCTGTTCCCACTTTCTCCCTCATACCCTTTGATCCCTTTAGCCCTAAGAACTGTATTTAACTCCTTCTTGAAAACATTCAATGTTTTGGCTTCAACTACATTCTGTGGCAGAGAAATCCACAGGCTCACTGCTCTCTGGGTGAAGACATTTCTCCTCATCTCAGTCCTAAATGGCCCAACCCATATCCCTTGACTATGTCCGAGGATAAATTATTTGTGTAACATTTACCAAGACATCAAAACATCTCTCTAAGCATCTCAGCCAGTAGGTCATTGACTGTTACAAAGCAGGTTAATTCTTAAAAGTCCCAAAAACAATAATGAACCAGTAATATTCTTCCATAGGTTTTCATTGGCCTGCTTGTGGTAGTGATTGCTATATTTGTGCCCAAGTGATTGATGGGCAGAAGTGCCAATTGCTGATCTCAGGAGAGCTTTCATTGGGGCTTCTATCTGTACTTGGCTCAGTGACTAACACTTTTGTAGTTGAGTCAGATGGTTATAGGTTCAAGCCTCTCTCATGGACTTGAGTACGCAATCGAAGTTGACAATTAATTTTTCTTCCATGGCATGTTGGCAACACTGGCAACACCAGCATTTGTTGTCTGTCCCAAAGTATCGTAAGATTTTGGTAGTGACCTTCCTACTTGAAAATTTCTGGCTGACATGGTATAGAATTCCCATTTTGTTGTTGTGAAGGTGCTCCAGGGTGCTGAAGTCCTACCTGTACAATGTAAAGCTCTTGTCCTTTTATTTTTGTGCCTTTGTGGATTGAAGTGAGAAAGAACTGTTTTATAACCATTGTTTTGCAAGGATTGACTTTCATGGCAAACATCATTTATACAGGTATGGAGTCATAGAGTCATACAGGACAGAAACAGAACCTTTGGTCCAACTTGTCCATGCCTACCAAATATCCTAAATTAATCTAGTCCCATTTGCCAGCATTTGGCCCATATCTCACTAAACCCTTCCTATTCACGTAGCCATCTAGATGCCTTTTAAATGTTTTAATTGTACCAGACTCCACCGTTTCCTCTGGCAGCTCATTCCATACACACACCATCCTCTATGTGTAAAAGCTCCCCCTTAGATCCTTTTTAAATCTTTCCCGTCTCACTTTAAACCTATGCCCTCTAGGTTTGAACTCCCCTACCCTGGGGAAAAGACCTTGATTATTCACCCTATCCATGCCCTACGTGATTTTATAAACCTCAGCAAGGTTACCCCTCAGCCTCCAATGCTCCAGGGAAAATAGCCCCAGCCTATTCAGCCTCTCCCTATAGCTCAAACCCTCCAACCCTGGCAACATCCTTGTGAATCTTTTCTGAACCCTTTCAAGTTTAACATCATCTTTCCTATAGCAAGGAGACCAGAATTGCACACAGTATTCCAAAAGTAGCCTAACTACTAACCAGTACGGCAGCAACTGTTTGAAGAAGCAGTAGTTAAAGTGGATGCAGATGAACTGGAACTGAGGAGTTCTGTATTCAGATGCAGCTTTACTTGGCATCTAAAAAATGATTGGTTTATGGAAAAGTGATGAGTTGTTGATGACAAAGGCCTTTTGCCCACCAACAACCATGTCATTAGCTCTCAGGTAACTGAACACATTAGGAATTTGAACAAGTACCCAGAGAAATGATCAGATCTCCATCAGCTGAGAAGCTGTGTCTCTGTTCTCTGCAGTCAAAACCCACATCCAACCTGAAGAAAAACAATTTATCTTTCCTTTAGCAGTTTCTGTAAGCTATGACTTTTAATTAATAAGTCAGAGACCATTTAAAAGTGAAACATGTGCATCTTACAAACCAGTAGAAGCACTGAGAAAAAGAAACCTTTAGATCAGGTGTGTATGTGTATGAGAGTGTGTGTGTGTGTGTGTGTGTGTCTGTGTGTATGTATGTGTGTGACAGAGAGAGAATGTGTGTGTGTGTGTGTGTATGTATCTGTGTCTGTCTCTGTGTGTGTGTCTGGGTGTGTGTATGTGTATGTGTGAGAGAGAGAGTGTGTGGGTGTGTCTGTGTCTGTGTGTGTGTGTGTCTGTGTCTGTGTGTGTGTGCGCACGTGCGCGTGTACATGCCCACTTATGAGGAGCTTAGTTTAATGGGAATCTGAATTCTATACAATAGTTTTATGTGATGGTTTGTAGCTGTTTATTTGTAGCTAGAGTCTTCTTACTTGTAATATTCAATGTTATTAAGTACAGAAACCTTTTCCTTGCATTCCATCGAGTTGGGTTTGAAAATCAGATAAAGTGAGGAATTTTGCGCACTTATTTTAAAGTACAATAATACAGTTCAGCACAGGAACAGGTCCTTCAGCCCACCGGGTCTGTGCCAACTCCTAATTCTTATTTAGACCTGCTACTTAGTGCCCATGCACAGTTTCTGCCCTTTCACAGGATCTTTCGAACCCACAAGAATTATTAACTAGAAGAATGAGGGCATTTCTGGTATTCAGCGAGCTTCCTGATCTCAGCCTGGGCTGGATTTGGGTTCCTACAATATTCCTAGGACTTTCCTGTTCTCTGAAGGTTTACACAACACTAGGATGACGGGGCGTGGGGGGGAGGGGGCCTGCTCCTGTTTACTGCTCCGTGACTCCTGATGGAGCCTATCATGACTTGTGCCTGTTAGATCTGGATATGACCTGGGTTAGCTAGTGTTTGGGCTTAAATATAATTTCTCTTAAGTGTGTCAGTCTCTGGGCTCATACCTAGAGGTGGTCCTCTGAATGAGGAACTGGACAATGACTGATATAGATGGAAGTTGTATTTGCCTTAGTCAGTGTGTTGAAGAACAGTGGGTGGAAAGGGGAAGAGCAGTGGATGGAAAGGGGTTAGGGGATGTGTTAAGGAAGTAAAATCAAACTTTGTCCTAATTTGGATCCCGATACAAACGTTTACTCTTCAAATTAAATTGAAAACAGCTGTAGAAATAATGTGCTGGTGAGACACTGATTCATGTTATTTACTGAGGAGGTATTCATCCCAAATGAAATGACGAGTTGAGTGAGTGAGCAAATGCATAGCAGATGAAGTACAACATGGATAAATGATATGTTATCCAATTTAGTAGCAAAAACAGGCAGGCAGATTATTATCTAGCTGAAGGACAATAGACTGTAAAAGGGGATGTACAACGAGACCTGGGTGTCCTTGTATACCAGGCACTGAAAATAAGCATGCAGACACACAGACAGTAAAGGAGGTAGATTTAGATTTAGATTTTATTATCGTGTGTACTCAAGTGCAGAAATTAGGAGTACAGTGAAAAGTGTCTAATGTCACCACACACAGCTCCACCTTAGGTACAAAGGTACCTTGGTACAAAAACTCAGGTACAAAGTAGTAAAAGGAACAAAGTTAAAAAGGTTAAGCATTACCTTCATAGAATAAGAAGAAAAATAAAGAGATAAGGTAATAGTTAACACTAAAGTCCTTCTGAATATAAACGGGAAAAATACAGGAATAAAGTTAGAAGTTC
This sequence comes from Rhincodon typus, assembly GCF_021869965.1. Classification (NCBI taxonomy): domain Eukaryota; kingdom Metazoa; phylum Chordata; class Chondrichthyes; order Orectolobiformes; family Rhincodontidae; genus Rhincodon; species Rhincodon typus. Next base: position 31,373,921 of record NC_063360.1, on the reverse strand, counting down.
AACAACCTTCGATGAGTCTTCCATTTAGCTCGTTGTCCAGGGGTCCTCAGCTGCTTGTTCTCGAGCTCGCTACCGCGGATACCAGGGAGGCTCCCTCACCGCTCGCTCTTCCCACATTGGGCAGCAATGCCAACACTGCTGCTGTTGTTGAAGCTGTTACCTCCCCCATCTCCTTCTGCTGCATCCAGACCATGCCCAGGCAGGACCCACCTGCACGCCGAGACACCGCCATGTCGAGCCGAGAGACCGCCACACCGAGCCGAGAGACTGCCATGCCGAGCTGAGAGACTGGGCCGAGAGACCACCACACTGGGTCAAGGCACCAGGCTAAGACACTGCCATGGCAGGCCATGAGAATGACTCACCAGGTCCGCAGTGAGGCTGGGAGTGAAGAACAGCAAGAAAGAAAAATAAAGAAAAAAGAGAGAGAAACAAAAAAGAAATGGATGGAGCGGACGAGCTCTAGATGAAGCGTCCTACTCTGCTGCCATCTAGGTCTGTTGCTGCATAGAGGGATTGGAGGAAAAATGGTACGTTGGCCTTCAGAATGAGAGAATTTGAATACAGGGATGTCTTGCTGCAGTTATTTTAGAGTCATAGAGTTATACAGCACGGAAACAGTCCCTTTTCTCCAACTCGTCCATGCCAGTCAAGTTTCCCAAACTAAACTAATCCCATTTGCCTGAGCTTGGCCTGTATCTCTCTAAACCTTTCCTATTCATGTACCTGTCCAAATGTCTTTAAAATGTAGTACCTGCATCTACCACTTCCTCTGGCAGCTCATTCCAGATAGGCATATGCCATCCAGTTTTGAAATCCCCAACCCTAGGGAAAAGACCTATGCTATTCATATTATCTATGTCCCTCATGATTTTATAAACCTCTATAATGACATCCTACAATCTCTATAATGAAACCTGAAAAAAATCCCAGCCTATGCAGTCTATCCTTATAAGTCAAACCCTCCAGTCCTGGGAACATCCTTGTAAACCCTCTCCAATTTAATAATATCCTTCCAATAGCAACGCAACCAGAACTGTACCCTCCGAAAGTGGCCTCATCAATGTCCAGTAAGTAAGTGTATCATGGGATTGTACAGGTCTTTGGTGAGATCACTTGGAGTATTTTGTGCAGTCTTGGTTTCCTTGTCTGAGGAAGGATGTTCTGGCTTTGAAGGGAGTGAAACAAAGATTTTCCAGACTGATTCCTGGGATGGCAAAACTGACCTGTGAAGTGGGATTGGATCAGTCAGGGCTATATTCATTGGAGTTTAGAAGAATGAGATGGGTTGCTAAGAAACCTATAAAATTCTAACAGCACTAGACAGGATAAGCATAGGAGGAATGTTCCCAATGGGGATGTTTCTTCACGGGTGGCAGCCTAAAGATACAGGGCAGGCCATTTAGGACTGTGATGAGGAGAAATTTATTCACCCAGAGAGTGGGGAGCCGGTGGAATTCTCTGCCACAGAAAGCAGTTGAGGTTAAAACATGAAATGTTTTCAAAAAGGAGATAAATGCAGTTTTTAGGGTCAAAGGGATTAAAGGATATGGGCAAAAGTTGTAACAGGTACTGAGTAGGATGATCAGACACGATCATATTGAATGACAGACCAGGCTTGAAGGGCTGAATGGCCTAATCCTGTTCCTATTTTCTCTGTTTCTATGTAATCCTCCTTAATAATCATAAATCAGATGTTGTTACTCATATTTGATTCAGAACGTTGTCAGCCTAACTTCCTATTGTTCCGCATTGCTCTGTTTTGAACTGAATGTTAAATGCAGGGTTAGGGAAAGCAAGGGGCTACGTTGCCTTGGTTGGATATGAAGTTGTTAAAGGGAGAAGAAACCATAGAAGTCATACTTCTGCCATTCCCCAGTCCTCATTGCACATAACACTCCTTCCCAACCTCACTCAGTCCCCATGCCTCAACTGTGCTAATGTGTGTCCTTTCAAGAATCCCACCCACTCCTATAGACTCTTATACCCTAGATGTTAAAATTATGCACCATCCGTTGCACCTCTTAACTGCCCTGCCAATTCCCGCACCAAGCCACACATGACCTTAGAGCCCCTTTACCAACGAAAGGCCAACTCTTGTCAGTCCATGCACCAAAAACCATCTCTTTCCCTTATACCATACCAATCAATCCAGTGTGTATCAAAGGTGGACCCCAGGACCCATGCTGAAATGAAACAAAATAAATTTATAACCATCCGTTGATTTATTCATTTTTAAAAAATCATCACTCTGATGAAAAACCATTCACTATATTTCACTTCCTTCAACCACCTGATCCCTTATGAAAAGAAATATTTGTTTGTGCACCTCTTCTAAAAGACTTTATAAGCACTTGAAAATGTCAAGCAAACTTCGAACTATCAGGCGCTCCATTGTGATAATGATAGGTTGTGAAATCAGTCATGGAGCACAAAGGCTGCAAAGTTAGCTTTCAGGCTTACCTCACCAAATAAGTGGAATGGCAAACACTGAGTTTTGTTTTATATTGCAGACATTTATTCCCCCAAAAAGTTAAGGCTAGCATAGCTAAATTCTTGGACATATGCTTAATATCTTTGGTTAAAAGTATCAATCAATCTTAGATTTCATTGATGCAGCATTGACAGCTATTTTCTAAAGAGATTTCAAAATTTCTGTCACCATTTGAGGGAAGAAATCATTCTTAACTTCATTCCTGAAACACCTGGTTCCATTTTTTTTTACTATATCCCTTTACCCTGGATCCCTAACCAACAGAAATAATTTTTCAGCATATGCCTGACTTGTTCCTCTTAACATTTTGAAAATTCCAATTAATTCATCCCTGATTTTCCAAATTCCAGGGAAGATAATAGTTTTTACAAACTCTCCCTGTAGCTTTGACCCTCGGAGCCCAGGTATAATCTTGTTAAACTACATTCCCTCCAGAGCTAATATTTCCTTCTCAGTTGAGATGCCTATGATTCATAATACATCAGTATAATTGATGATATGATGGCTCAGTGTTTAGCACTGCTGCATGACAGTGCCAGGGACACAGGTTCAATTCCAGCCTCAGGCAACTGTCTGTGTAGAGTTTGCATATTCTCTCTGTGTCTGCATGGATTTCCACTGGGTGCTTTGCTTTTGTCCCACAGTCCAAAGATGTGCAGGTTAGATTAATTGGCCATGTTAAATTGCCCCATAGTCTCCAGGGGTGTGAAGGTAATGTGTAGCCATGGGAAATGTAGAGTCACAGGGAGAGGATGGTAGGACGGTCTGGGTGGGATGTTCTTCAGATGGTCAGTGTAAACTCAAAGGGCTGAATGGCCTGCTTCCACACTGTAGGGATACTATCTAGGGCTTTTTATAGCTGAAAGATGACTTCCACCTCCTTGTACACTGGTCATCTATGTATAAAAGCTAGCATTCTTCCTGCTTCTATGAACATATGAACAAGGATCAAGAGCTGGCCACTCGGCCCTTTGAGCCTGTCCTACAATTCAATGAGATCATGGCTGATCTGATTTTAACCTCTACATTCCTGAATATCCCTGATAAACTTTCATCCTGTTGGTAATCAGGAATCTATTGATCTCTACCTGAAAAATATTTAAAAATTCTACATCCATTGCCTTTTGAGGCAAGGAATTCCAAAGACTCACAAACTCTGAGAATTTTTTTTCCTCATCCCTTAAATAGGTGAAAGATTATTTTTAAGCTATGACCCCAAGTTCTAGCTTTTCCCACCAGATAAAATATCCTTTTCACATCCAGCTGGTCAAAACCCCCCAGGATCTTGTATGTTTTAGTTCAGTCACCTCTGACTTGTCTAAACTCCAGAGGATACAGTCTGTGTCTGTGTACCCTTTCCTCATAAGGCAATCCACTTATTTCAGGTATTAATCTGGTGCAAACTTCTCTGGGAAGTTTGGGAAACGAAGCGTAGACTTGGCGACCGCTTTGCAGAACCTCGACGTTCTGCTCGC
>NC_063360.1:31341527-31369552 GCF_021869965.1 Rhincodon typus | reverse complement strand
ATTTTAGGGCCGAAACTCTCCCATGTCCCAGCCCCCTACCCCACACACCAGGCCTTGTTACCACATAGCCTGCCATTACACACCCCCTGTTCTTAGTCACTAACAGTCCCCATTAACAACTACTCACCCTCCCATACTGATCGTTAGCAACTCCTTTGTCTGTCCAACTGTCTTTCTCTCTCTTTGAGCTCTATCCTATTGCCTACACCCTACCACACCCACGTCCCTATTTTCCGCATATAAACTGACGTTTTCCCAGCCACCATCAGTACTGAGGAAGGGTCACCGGACCCGAAACGTTAACTCTGTTTTCTCCTTCACAGATGCTGCCAGACCTGCTGAGCTTTTCCAGCAACTTTGTTTTTGTTGCAAACTTCTCTGAGCTGCTTCTGAAAGCTTGAACACCCTCTGTGAGTACAGTGACCAATACTCCTGATAAACTGTTACCAATGCCCTGCATAATGGAAGCATAGCCTCCACAGCCTCCTTGCATTCAACTCAAGGTGACATTTTAACATCCCTCGTACCTGGTTTCCCCAAGTCGCTTTGTGCTGCCAGTGTCTCTAGCTTTTCACTATTTCAAAACAGCGCACAGCCTTACGGAGGGAGTACAACATTTCTGGAGGTGCTGTCCTTCAAATAATATGATACGCCCAGGTCCCACCCACCTGCTTAGTATTTCAGGAGTAACGGTAGAGTTTTCCCAGCATCCTATCCAGCAACCAAAGATTACCCTGCCACATTTTTGGCTCTGGGATCTTGCTGTGCACAAAACTACAAGCCGTATTTTACGCATAGCAAATTGAATTGAATTGAACTAGCTTTATTGTCACATGTACTCAATGAGTACAGTGAAAAATTTACAAGTTGCCACTTATGGCGCCGTCTTAGGTACAAGGTACGTAGGTACAGATCCTTCAGTACAAATTCTTAAAGAAAAAAATTAGAAAAATAAAGAAATAGAAAGTGCAGCATTACTGATTGTAGGAATAAGTTAGAAAATGAAACGTTCAGAACAGCAGTCCTTCCAAACCAGTCCACATTGGTACCTAGCCTCCAATCTGCACTGGGCCTTGACACTGGGCTACACCTCGAGTCTCTCGAGGCCAGTAGACTGCTCTGGAGCCACCTCGAGACCAGAAGTCCACACTGAGGCCATGTGGACTGAGAGACTGGCATGTGCCGCCGGGAGACTGTCACGCCAGGCCGGACTGGGAAATAGCCATGCTGGGCTGGGGAACTGCCACGCTGGGCCAGGGGGGCACCACAGGCTGCTGAGAGACCGCCACACCAGGCCAGGCCATGCCAGGAGATCCAAGAGGACACCACACTTGGCTGAGAGGGCAACACGCTGGGCTGAGAGGGCACCACGCTGGGCCGAGAGGGCACCACGCTGGGCTGAGAGGGCACCACGCTGGGCCGAGAGGGCACCACGCTGGGCCAAAATCACATTTCAAAAGACTTTCAGCACTTCTAGGGGGCCTCAGTAGACGTGATAAGGCACTTTGAGAATCCAAGTTCTCTCCTTCTTATGGAATAGTAACGGTATTATAGTTTTACCAACCCATAATGCTGCTATCTCATTAGAGAAAGAGAAAGGGAAAGACGACTGGGGGTGGGTTAACCACAAGGTCACCATGCCTAAAGCGAGGGGAGGGTTTGTGAAGGCAAGCCCTTCATGTTAACCTCAGCCATTGTGGGGATTGGGCCCGTGCTGTTGGCATTTATTCTACATGGCAAACTGGCTAACTGAGCCAACCTGACTCAGTGTGCAATGGACTTGTAAAATCTCTGGAACAATTTCAATTGGCAACCGCATGGTGCAATTGAGATACTACAGCCTTTTGCTACCACAATGTGCAACGATGGATTGAGTGAAACTTTCAAAATGTTTCAACAATTAGAGAAGAAGTTTATGTTTACACTCTGTTAATTTCAAAATCAACATAGAAAAATCACATGGGTACATTTTTCCCTCGGACTCATGGATATGACATGGTATTTTATGCAGAGATTTCCTGTGGCTGTCTCTATTCCCAGCCTTCGTTTATTTTGGTGGCTGAAGAGAAACAAATTGGAGGCTAAATATTATTCCATTGACTGAGAGCAGCCGCCTGCTGTTTGGTGCAGATTTTAAGCAAGGGATGGTCACCAGATAAATACCGGCCTGGATTTTCTGATGATCAGACAGTTGTTATTCCTGTGTAGAAGGGAGGTGCACATGGGTACCCTGCAGAATCCCCATTATAGCAGATCTCAAAGGAATTGCCCAGAAATTAAAGCTTCCACTGGACAATTCCTCAACATTTGGAATCCTCCGAAATTGTGCACCTAAATCAAAGCTCTGATGAAATTAAGAAATAGTTACTCAAGAAGGGTTAGACGATTAAATATGTAGGCTAACTCCTAAGTAACTATTTAACTGACCACACGCATAACTCACAAAGGCTCCCAACCACACTTCCCCTGGAACAATTGCATCTCCAGAACCTGACCTGAAACTTCAGGAACTCGACCTCACCTCCACCTCTACACAAACCGCGGGCCGGAACCCCTTCATCCACCCACCCGCCCATCGCAGACCCTGACACTCTTCACTTGACAGGAACCCAGTCCCCCTTTCACCCCCAGAATCCAACACACCTCTGCTACCAACCCACATCTCCAGCCTCTCTGGGCTCAGACCTCCTTCAGTTGACAATACCTGGCCCCTCTTCGCCACCCGCTCCCCCCCCCCCCCGGACCTAATCCCCTTCACTTTCTGGGACATAAACCTCCTTTGCTCACCAGGACCTAACTCCCCCCTTTCCTCAGCTCCAGGGTCACTCTACCCTCAGCCCCACTAAATGGAAGTGAAAATCAAAGAAGACATATAGTAGTTTGATTGTATCGAATTTGAGTATCACCGATAAAAGTCACATCTTGTTGAAGCTTTTTGTCTTGCATACATCAGAATGATTTGCAAGAATAACAGTTCAAGGGGAAAGCCAACATTTATATTGCATGAGCGGAGAATACTGCATGAGGGTGGTATAAATGTCAGTCTTTCCCCAGCACTGGTATTCTTGCAGAATGTCCTGATGAGTGTAAGAGGAAAATGTATATTTTCTTTCCGCAATACTGTAATAGACTGTCCTGATGGAGTGAAGCAAAGGCTTACAAAGCTAAAAAAAATCAAAATTTGGAGATGCTGGTGTTGGACTGGGGTGGACAAAGTCAGAAATCACACAACACCAGGTTATAGTCCAACAGGTTTGTTTAAAATTGAGCTCTGCTCCTTCATCAGGTGATGTCTTCATCTAATGAACTAACAGTGCTTTAAAAGCTTGTGATTTTAAATTTTCCTGTTGGATGATAACCTGATGTTGTGTGGCTTCTGAAAAATTCAAATTATCATTCATTATCTAATCGTTTGAATAATTAAGTACCTGGCACTAAAGACAATTGATCTCCAACAACCAAAAATTATGGAAGTGCCAAAAATAGAAATTGCTGGAGAAACTCATCAGGTTTGGCAGCATCTGTTGAGAGAAAGAAGAGTTAATGTTTCAAGTCCAGTGATCCTTCTTTAGAACACTAAGCAAAAGTTATGAGGTCCATATCTACATGAGATAAGCTTTTATACAGGTCATTTCACGCTGCTTGTCTCTGGGCTAGATACCCAGGAAAAGCAAAAAAATGGCACTGTTAGAGATGTCAGTTCTCCAGGTTTGTCCTGGAATCCCCAGCAATGGAAAGATTGATCTTTTAGACACTGCTGCAAGCTTCATTAGGAGAGAAAACATAGGAATCTTGAAAATAAAATTGTGTTGTATTTTTAAAAATTTCTTTAAACGCTTTTAATTCCTAGTTATAATATTATTTGAACTGGGGAGAAAGACTATTTGTTGGCTTGTGCATTTGTAGACAGGAAGGCAGGTGGAGCAGGACAGTTAGGTGGAGAGAGTAGCAATGTGGAAATATCACTGGATTAACGATCAAGACCCAATGTTCTGGGTAGATGGATTCAAAACCTTTCATGGTTGCTGGCGGAATTTAAATTCAGTTTTAACTTCAAGAATTGAACTCTAATCTCAGAAATGGTGACCACAATCATTCATGGTTGAGAAACCACATCTAGCTAAACTCATTAGGGTTGGAAATCTGCAGTCTTTACCCAGTCTTGCCTAAATGTTTTCCCAGAACCACAGGTTGATTTTCAGCAGCCATTGGCTCAAGGGGCAATTAGGGATGAGAAATTCTCGATCAGCTGTTTATAGGTTAGGAGAACTCAAAATATAAATTCTTATAATTCAAAAGAAGAGGAGTATTCCGTCTGTTGTTTCCTAAGGAAAGGAAATTTTGTAATGGAGAAAATTTCTGTGTATTGATAGCCAGACAACTTGTTCATTTGGATGAAGGTTTCAAACCCCAGAAGAGATGTCGGCTAGACTCACTGCCTGATTCATAACCAATAGGGAAATCCCTTAGCCATAATTCATGAGTTTGACATTTATAGGGAATTCTTGCGTAAGTATTTGGAAAAAAAGAACAATGAACACATCAACACAATTGTTAAACTTCAGGTAAGATGCACATGAGTTCAAAAATCATGATTCTGAAGAAATATGTGTGTGAATAATCAAAAAAAGGTTGAGAAGTCTGTATGTTTTTGTTCTCAAAATCTTTAATTTTGTAAAACTGAAGTTACTTGGAGATTGCAATTCCCATAAAAGAATGTGTCTCTGCAGTGGGGTAGAGGCAATGAAGTTATTGTAAGAGCTTAGGAAAGCACAACCACTATTATAACAGCTGAAGACTATGCAGTAAAACCAGATGTTGCAACAGAAATGTTCAATGTGCTGAAAATGCTGCTGCAAAAATTATAGTGGACTGGGTTACTGTCATTATCCATATCACTAATCACTGGGCACTCACAAACAATGATTGCTGTCTTTTAAAAAAGATGTTCCTGGCTTTGCTAAGAGATTCTGAATTCTTTTTAAATGACCCCTGTGATTTTTTTTCTTTATTCATTCACAGGATGAGGGCATCGCTGGCTAGGCAGCATTTATTGCCCGTCCCTAATTGCCCAGAGGGAGTTCAGAGTCAACCACATTGCTCAGTCTTGGAATTGAGTCCAATCTTGACACAAGTCCCAACACTCTCGATCTTGCCAAGTACTACTTGCGGATAGAACGCTGTGTGGGTGAGGATTTTGACTGAATGACTGGACTGGTAATGAGTGAGCTGAGACAGAAATGTCTGCTAAGAGAATGCTGGCAGAGCTGAGGCTTGAGGTGATGAAAGCATGAACCACGCCTTTGGTTAAGGGAGGGATAAGGGCAGAACGAGGTAATGTTGTGGGGAGTGAAGACAGCAGACTTGGAAATGGAGCAGGTAAGGAGGAAGAAAATAAGTGTGTTGTCGAGAAAGGCTCGAATATTCAAACTGCATGACTCCAAACAAGTTGGCAAGCCCAAATGTTGCTGGAGTCAAAGGTGGAGACCTTCAGTTGCTGGTGAGAACCAAGGAAGATGGATTTAGTTTTTTATCTATATACTGAAGGCATTATTAAAACCATACACTGAAGCGATAATTAAAACTACACATCAAATGTCAATGCATCTTTAAATCTATTTGAATCCAAATATATGGAATGAGGACCCTCTCACATATGGCACATTGTGCCTTTAATCCATTGAATGTGAATTCATTTAACACATGGAATGGAGTTCCTTCAGCAGCTGGAATAGTCTTTCAGATACAATAGCACCATTGGCCAGTAGGCATCAATAAATATCTGCGAAGGTAAACACAGAGACTGTGTAGCTATTTCACAACTTGCAGGATGTGAAATTGACAAATTGTTCTGAGTGTAAAGCACATTCTGGACTGAATGGCCTCTCCCATCCATAATCCACTTGTGATCAGCCTCCATTGTGAAGGTTGGGAAAACTATGTCTCAAGTTGGAATGAGTGTTCTTCTGGATTTGGATACTGTTTGTCTGTTGAAGCTGATAGCAATGATGCCTTTACATTGGAATTGCATTTTAGTAAAATCACTTTATTACTTGTTAGCCTGATGAATTATAAAGAAAGGTGCTTCACACTCACTGGATGAGCCCTTGTGGCCGGAAAGTGCAGTCACTCTGCAAAGTCTAGCTGTTGCCGTTTTAACAGTGGACTTCCTGTCCTTGTTAGACAGAAAGGTCTGATAAAGTTCTCAGAGATTTATCTCGAATATATTGGACTGGTGCATGAGCTTGGGTGAAGTGTACATGACTAAACTAGAAAGTGCTGGAGTTACACAGAAGGTTAATCAGTATTTTGACCACGACCTTTTCAGATGTTGCGTTAAATATATTGCAGCCTGGTAAGGAGAAATTTAAATTCTTTCTTGTCCCTTGTTAATGCTTCAGTTCTCGGGCAGTGGGGGGTGGGGGTTGGGTGGTCTCCATGGAAACATTGACCACAAATTCCTTAACAAGTCTGCCTGATGTATTATTTCCTTCCTAAAGTTTTTGTTACTTGTTTTGCTAATTTTACACTCTCACTATATCTCCAACATCAGACCTTCCTCTAGACAGAGTCTTGGTTTCTTTAGTTTAAGAATAATGCTGACTTCAACATTCTTTGCAATTTACTCTTGGGTTTAGCTGATAAACTTAAAGCCTAAAGGTTGAATCTTATCATCAGACATCACTTTTTTTTAAATTCTCCCCCAATCTTCTGATCTTGCACATGTGCCCTGGCCATTCATCTTTCATACTAGCCCTCCTCCTTGCCAAGGTATCTCTTCTTTGTTTTTCAGACTGTATGATGACATTCAACAGTGTGATGCCTCAAAGCCAAGCTCATTACTGTGTTTGCTTCTTATTTACGTAATCAAAGTTTCCAGCAGTGGCTGCTGGGCAACAAGAAGACCAATTTGCATTTAACTAGCACCATTCATGTCACAAGACTTCCCACAGCATTCTTCAGGGACATATTCAGACTCACAAAAAAAATTCCCCATCAAAAGAAGACGACATTAGAACAGGTAGCTAATCATTTGCTCAAAAAAGGTAGGTTTAAAATTGAGTCTCAAAAAAGAGAGAAGTGAAGAGGAGAAGAATTTAGAAAAGGAATTCCAGACTTTTTTAAGGTTTCATGCTTGCCCTCAAATCCTTCCTTGCGCTTCCCCTTCATAACTCAGTACACTCTCCAACTCTACAATCCTCTGTATTATTCTGACCACTTGCCGATTCCCAATTTTTCTCTACTTTTGTCGCCCATGCCTTCAGCAAATTCAAGCCCTAAAGTCTGGAATTCTCTCCCTGTCTTTCTCTCCTTCCTCCACTTTATACGGTGCAGCATCAAATTTCATTTGTTAACACACCTGCAAAGGCTCTTGCTCTACCAAAGCAGTGAATGTGAGCTGTTGTTGTAAATGAGGGCAGTCATGACAGCTAATGGTGGAGGAAAGGCAGCAGATGATGTACAAGAGGTCAAGCTTGGACACCAGGAATAGGAGGGCTGGCAGATTTTTATCTGCATCTTTCTAACCCGGAAGATTCGGACGATATTGCGGAATCTACACCGGATTCAAATAATCTGGATCATTGTCCAGAATTCACTGAGGAGCAAGAGCTCAGCTCACTCTGGGTACAAGATTCATAACTCTGCCATCAAGCCAGCCACGGCTCATCTTTAAGCACTGACCTTAACCAAGAATCTGAAGAAGGGTCCAGACCCGAAACGTCAGCTTTCCTGCTCCTCTGATGCTGCCTGGCCTGTTGTGTTCATCCAGCTCTACACTGTGTTATCCAAAAATCTTGATATGTTTGAAGACGTTTTGCTGTGTATTCATGTTTGAAGTTTTTTTTTATTCTTTCATGGGATGTGAGTATTGCTGGTGTGAACAGAATTTGTTGCCCACCCCTCACTGCTATATCCAAATTCTTAGATAGGTAATTTCTTATAGACTCATTGACATTTACAGCACAAAGGATACCATTGGGCCCACTGTGTCTGAGCCAGTCAGCAAAGTTCTGACTACGCTAATCCCATTTTCCAGCTCATCGTTCATAGATCCGGAATGTAGGGGAGCGTAGACGAAGATCTAAATGCTGCTTAAATGCTTTAACAATCTCTGATGCAAGGCAGTGAATTCCAGATTCCCACGTGGGTGAAAATATTTCTTTTCAACTTTCGTCTTAGACTTCTGCCTCTCAGATAAGGCCTATGCCTGTCATAATCTAACATACGTTTATCAGGTCCACGCTCTACCTTCACTGCTTGAAGGAAAACAACCCCAGCCTATCCAATCGTTCCTCATAGCTGAGGGCCTCCAGTCCAGGCAGCATCCTGGTAAATCCCTCTACATCCTCTCTAGTGCAATCATATCCTTCCTTTAGACAACTACATGCAGTACTCCAGTTGTGGCCTAACCAGTGTTTTAATACATTTCTAGCATAACCTCCTTGCTTTTGTATTCTATATCTTGACTCATAAAACTAAGTGTCCCATGTGCCTTCTTAGTCTTCTTATCTACCTTTTATGCTTCCTTAAGGATCTGTGGATATATACACTGAGGCCTGTTTGATATTCAGTACTTTCCACAGTCCTACCATTCATAGTGTAATCCTTTGCCCTGTCAGCCCTCCCCAAATGCATTACCTCACACTTTTCTAAGTTCAATTCCATTTGCTGCTGCTCTGCCCAACTGGACGGTCCATTGATATCCTCCCGCAGTTTGTGGCTTTTCTCCTCGTTATTTACCACCTTAACAATTTTCACATCGTCTATGAACTTCTTGATCATAACCCCTGCAGTTAAGTCTAAATTATTAATGTACATTACAAACAGCAAGGGCCCAGGACCAAGCCCTGTGAAACTCCACTGGAACAGATTTTCAGACACAGAAACATTCCTCTACCATCATCCATTGCTTCCTGCCTCTCAGCCAATGTTGGATCCAATATGCCAGTTTGCTCTAAGTCGCATGGGCTTTTTCTTGCTTGACCAATCTGCCATTAGGGAACTTGTCACTTAAGGCCATGAAGACCACATCAAATGCATTATCCTCATCAACACTTCTGGTTACCTCCTCGAAAAAAAATTCAATAAACCTTTCCTTTACAAATCCATGCTGACTATCCCTGATTAATCTGTGACACTTCCAGTGTAAATGTACTCTGTCCCTCAGAATTCTTTCTAATAACATCCCCACCACTGAGGTTAGACTGACTAGCCCATAATTTTGCGCTCCTGTAGCCACTGCATGTATATCATACAATCATAGAATCCCTTGGAAACATGGCCCTTTGGCCCAACAAGTCCACACTGACCCTCAGAGCATCCCAGCCAGACCCATCCCCCACTATAACCCACCTAATCTACACATCCCTGAACACTACGGGCAATTTAACATGGCCAATCCACCTAGCCTGCACATCTTTGGACTGTGGGAGGAAACCGGAGCACTTGGAGCTGGTCCAGTTCAGTTCGGTTTCTGGTCAATGGTCCAAAGGTGGAGTTGTACCCACCCAGGAAAATGAGGAATATTCCACCACAATCCAGACATGTACCTTATAGGTAATGGACAGACACCAGGAAACAGGAGGTGACTTACCTGCCACAGAATTTGAAGTCTATGACTGGATCTTGTAACATGGTATTTTCTGGCAGGTCCAGTTCAGTTTCCTGCCATTGGTAAACCTAGGATGTTGATACTGGATGCTTCAGTGATAGCAATGCCCTTGAATATCAAAAGACGGAGGGATGGTTAGATTCTCTCTTGTTGGGTATGATCATTGTCTGGCATTTAGAACTTTATTCCCAGCCCATCTTTATCCTTTTCCATAACGACCCTAAATCTAACTGAGTTGTGGTCACTATTTTCAAAATGCTCCCCTACTGATACACGTTCCACCAGCCTGGCTCATTTCTAAATATTAGGTCTAGAGCTACCTCCTCCTTGCTGGGACTTCCTACTTACTGGCTAAAAATTGTTTTCCTGGATGCAGTGCAAGAATTTTGCCACTTCCCTGTCTTGCACACCTAAACTATCCTAACTATATGCAAGATGCACTGCAGAAATTCACAAAGATCCTCAGACAGCACCTTCCCCAAACCTACGACTACTTCCATCTGGAAGAACAAGGGCAGCAGATATATGGGAACACCACCACCTTCAAGTTCCCCTCCAAGCCACTCACCATCCTGACTTGGAAATATATTGCTGTTCCTTCGCTGTCGCTGGGTCAAAATCCTGGAATTCCCTCCATAATACCATTGTGGGTCAACCCACAGCAGGTGGAACATAGAAACACAGAAGATAGGAGCAGGAGGAGACCATTTGGCCCTTCGACCCTGCTCCACCATTCATCCCGATCATGGCTGATCATCCAACCCAATAGCCTAATCCTGCTTTCTCCCCCTAACCTTTGATCCCATTCGCCCCCAAGTGCTATATCTAGCTACCTCTTGAATATATTCAATGTTTTGGCATCAACTACTTCCTGTGGTAATGAATTCCACAGGCTCACCACTCTTTGGGTGAAGAAATGTCTCCTCATCTCTGTCCTAAATCATCTACCCTGAATCCTCATACTGTGAGCCCTGGTTCTGGTCACACCGGCCATCAGGAACATCCTCGCTGCATCTACCCTGTCCAGTGCTGTTACAATTTTATAAGGCTCTATGAGATCCCCCCTCATTCGTCTGAACCCCAGTGTAAACAATCCCAACCTAGTCAATCTCTCCTCATACATCAGCCCCGCCATCCCTAGAATCAGCCTGATAAACCTTCGCTGCACTCCCTTGAGAGCAGGAACATGCTTCCACAGAAAAGGAGACCAAAACAGCACACAATATTCCTGGTGTGGCCTCACCAAGGCCCTGTATAACTGCAACAACACATCCCTGCTCCTGCACTTGAAACCTCTCACAATGAAGGCCAACATACCATTGGCCTTCTTTACCGCCTCCTGCTCCTACATGCTTACCCTCAGCAACTGGTGCACAAGGACTCCCAGGTCCCACTGCACACTCCCCTCTCCCAATTTACAGCCATTCAGGAAGTAATCTTCCACCTTGTTTTTGCTTCCAAAATGAATAACCTCACATTTATCCAAATAATACTGTATCTGCCATTGATATGCTCACTCACCCAACCTGTCCAGATCATGTGAAGGATCTTTGCATCCTCGTCACAGTTCACCCTCCCACCCAACTTGGTATGACTTGCAAACTTTAAGACTGCCACAGTTCTGGAAGGCAGCTCATCACCACCTTCTCAAGGGCAACTGGGGATGGGCAATAAATACTGGCTAGCCAGTGACGCCCACATCCCACAAATGAATAAAAAAATTAATATGGGTAATATAGGATGCCATACCATGACTACCTTATTAATCCTGAAAATTGATAACATATTTAATGATGTACCTCTGCCTGACTATTTGGAAGCCCATAGTACACACTCAAGAGCGAGTTTGCCCCTTTTCTGCTTATTACTTTGAGCTATATGGCCTAATCTGATTATGCTTCCAAGACAACATCCCTTCTCCCTGCTCTAATTGATTCCTGGATCAATGGTAAACTTACTGCTTTCTTATCTAGCCGATGTTTCCTCTGCATCCTAGATTTGCTTACTTGCATTTCTAAAACCACCTCAGCTTCTATGTAAGCATCCATCCCTCTATTTATTTAGTTTAAATCCACCCCAAAAATATTAGCAAATCTACCCGTGATGATATTGGTTCTGTTCCTGTTGTAATGTAACACAGCAAACTTGTCCAGGTCCCGCATCGCCCAGAAATGATTCCAATGTCTCAGGAATCTAAAGCCTTCCCTCCTGCACCATCTCTTCAGACATGCATTCATCTCCTTCTATTCTTACCTTCAATATTGAATGGCATCAGGAGTAATCTGGAGAACACACCTCAGAAGTCCTGCTTTTCAATTTCCTACCCAACTCCTCAAAGTCTACTTGCAAGACCTCATTTCTCTTTCTTCTTATGTCATTGCTCCCAACGTTGACCTAAAGTCATAGAGCGATAGAAATATATAGCATGAAAACAGACCCTTTGGTCCAACTCATTCATGCCGACCAGATATCCTAAATTAATTTAGTTCCATTTGCCAACATTTGGCCCGTATCCCTGCAAACCCTTCCTATTCATGCACCCATCCAAATGCCTTTTAAATGTTTTAATTGTACCAGCCTCCACTACTTTCTCTGGCAGCTCATTTCTTATATGCAGCACACTCTGCATGAAAAAGTTGTCCCTTTAGTCCCTTTTAAATCTTGTCGCTCTCACCTTAAACTTATGACCTCTTGTTTTGGACTTCCCTACCCCAGGAAAATGACCTCGGCTATTCACCCTATCCGTGCCCCTCAAGATTTTATAAAACGCTATAAGGTCACCCCTCAGCCTCCGATGCCAATGCCATCCGACTGTTCCATGATGCCCTTGGCCCTGGCACACAGGGGGCAACATACTATTGTGGAGTCATGTCCACTGCTACAGTAGTGCCAGACCACTCCTTTCACTAATGAATCCACCATCACTATCGTCCTCCCACACTTCTCCCTTCAGCCTGAGCAGCCCCACCCGCAGTGCCGAGCCCTTGACTCATGTTGGCCTCCACAGGAGAATCATCCCTCTCACCGTTTCCCAAAGAGGAAAGAGGGTTTGTAAGTGAAATGCACTCACTGCATTATCCATTTGCTAACCACAAACCTCTCGGTTTTGTGAATGCGTCGTAGCTACCCCCCCCATTGCCACTGAAACTCCAGAACCCAGAGTTTGAGTTACTCCAGCCAGAGGTACCTCCTACCCACAAGGTCATCCAGACCATCAGGAACGCCTAGGAATTTCCAGATAGGTCAGGATCTACACATCACAAGCCTCAGCTCCCCAGACAAAATAGAACAGGAATCCTTGCTTTTATTTTGCCTTTACTCCTACTTAAGTAAAGATTAGAAACATCTTACTATTGTTTATGTCAGACAAACAACCAGAACCCCTTAAATCTATCAAGCAAATACATTTAGTTTTGAAGTCCTAAACTATTAATTATCTATGTAACGTTTTTAAGCTGTACTTATGGTTTTAACTTAAATCAATATCCATGCTCAAGAAAGAAATACCCACCAATTATCTACCTGCACTTCTGTGATGTCACGCTTTGATCATGTTGAAGCAGCTCTGCACTCTTTAACCCCCTTGCACTGACTGCTCCTTTTAACCTGTCAGCTCTCATTGCACCCAATAACCTTTCCTTCCTCTCCACTCCTTTTAAGCCGTTTGTCCTTGTTGTTCCTTTTAACTTCTCCACACCCGACCCCCGTCCTGAGTCCCACACAGGCCCATCTGATGGACTAGCCTGACTGCTATTGTCTCACTGTAGCCACTGCACTACTCTCGATGATGCTGGTCACCTGTCTCAGGGTCCCAGGATCTGCAACTCTCCCTCGCTTCGATTTCAGAGGGCACTTTGAAGTCAAGTATGCTGCTGTGGCCCTGAAATCACACAAAGGTCAGACCAGGTACAGCTGGCAGAGTTCCTTCCCAAACCAGAGGCATCTTTATCACAATCAGCGACTCTTTTATGGTCACCATTGCTGCAGGTTTTATTAAGTAACTAACCAAACTACCATTCTGGAACATGGGCCTGCCTTCCTCCAGCACTCAGCTGTGTCTCTGGGTTACAACTCCAGTGACGTCGCCACCACATCACCATCTCCCCAATTTCTAATTAAACTATCAATGCAAATGTTCTCAGACGCGATCAGCATCACTGAGCTGCATCATCAAATGTGCACTAGCACATACCTCAGTTAAAATTAATTTAAAAATGTCATTGCTCTGTCCCACACAGGGTAGCATTTTCAAGTCATTGAGGCACAAGAGAAGGATATTTGGTCCTTTGAGTCCATGCTATCTCTCTGTACAATAATTCAATCTATCCCATTCCCCCTCTATCCTTGTAGCTCTCTAAGGTTAGTTCCCTCAAGTCTCCATCCAATGTCCTTTTGAGCTCAGCTTTTTCTGAAAATTCTTCTTTGGGATGCAGACATCACTAACGAGGCCAGAGTTTGTTGCCTCTACTTAGTTGCCCTTGAACTGAGTGATGTGCTTGGCCCTATCATAGAGCAGTAAAGTGCAGACTCACATTCATCATCTTTATTTCCACAAGCTTCATCGGCAGCAAGTTCCAGCTTATTACCTCCTCTCCCTCACATACCCCTGCATCTCCATCCCAAAACCTTTAACTGTACCAACTAATTGTACTCAGCTATTACCACAACCTAATGGGAACATCAGTTTATAAATATATCTGGTGTGCAGTTTGGGTCTCCTTTTCTGAGGTAGGATATTCTGGCTATTGACAATGTACAAAAAAGATTTCCCAGACTGATTCCTGGGAAGGGATACAAGGAGAAACTGGATCAGTCAGGACTATATTTAGGAAAATGTGGGGTGATCTCATAGAAACCTAAAATATTCTATCAGGATTAGACAGGGTAGACACAGGAAGGATGTTCTTCATGACCAAAAAGTCAACAACTAGGGGTAATAGTCTGAGGATAAGGGGTCAGCGATTTAGGATTGAGATGATGAGAAATTTCTTCACCCAAAGAGTGGTGAGCCTGTGGAATTCTCTGCTACAGGAAACTGTTGAAGCCAAAACATTGAAGACTTTCTAGAAAGTTGTAGGTGTAATTATTAGGACGAAGGGGATCAAAGAATAAGGGAAGAAGAGGGGTAGATGATAAGCCATGATCATATTGAATGGTAGGGCAGGCTCGAAGGGCTGAGTGGCCTATTATTGCTTCAGATTTCTATGTTTCTATGTTTAACTGATCTAAACCTGTCACAACCTTGTACTGCTTTACTGAATTCACTCTGAGTCAATCTGTACCATGTGACCTCCCAAACCCTGTCAATCCAGGATTCCAAGCCAAAATAAGTCACGACTCCTCGTGCTTATAACTCACCTCTTGGCTGAGATGTTAAACTGTGGACTCCATCTGCCCTTTAAGCTCAATGTAAAAGACCCCATGACAATACGTTTGAAGGAATGCAAGGAATATCTCAACAAACATCGCTAAAACTAGCTCACCTGGTTACCAACACATTTTTGTCTGTTGAGTTTGCTGCGTGCAAATTGTTTGCTGCGTTTCTTACACTGCAGCAGAAGTGACCTACCTGGCAGAGGGATACATCATGATCCATAAGGTGGTTCTCCCAGGACGAGTCTGAGCTGAGAACCTCCATCACCAGAAGATCTTGAGATCATCGCTGGATCGTGATTGTGAGCAAAGCTTGAAGGATCGTCGGTTGAGCTGAGTTGAAATTGATGGATCTTTATGCTGGCTTCAGCTTAGCACCAGTTCAGTGACCAACCAACCAGAGCTATGGCCTCTGCTAGTGCCTGCGCCCCAGGCTAGATGGTTCATAATACAGTCAGAGTGAATGTGAACGAGGTAGAGGAAGGATCGCCGGTCAACTGGACCTTCTTCGTGAGGAAGGTCCTCCTGGATTTCTACAGATTCCAGGCAACAGCTTTTTTCAGCCTGCAGGATTACCCCAGCCAGAGCTACTTAGATGTGACCTTCCAGAGCATGAAGCAATGTGAGTGTCTCCTGAAGGCAATTGAGGAGAAAAGAGGTGAGGGTCTCCTCTGTCTCCTGTCTGTGGCACCATTGTTCACCCTCCCAGCACAGAGGAGCTGGGTTGTTACAATCCATATGCACAAGCCCCAAGTCCTGGCAGCAGATGTCCTGACCTTCCTGGAAAATACGTGCAGCTTGAAGGAGGCAGCACCGATGTCGTGGACACCTGAGGAATCTGGACCAGCAAGTGGCAGGTCAAAGTGACCCTGAAGTTGGACGCCAGTGGGAACGTCCTCCACCTGCCCTCCCACTTCGCAGTCAGAGGGAACCAAGGCGACCTGACATTTGGGGGGGCAGACTAGAGAGTGCTGAACCTGTGGGAGGGCAGGGTACGTAGCAGCAGAACTGCAAAGTGACCCTCTGCTGGAACTGCAAATGGGGGAGGGCCACCTGACTAAGGGACTGCAAGGAGTCCAAGAGCTGGAACTTGTTTGGGGAAGCGGGCCACCAGTACAAGGCTGTCCAAAAGGGGGGGGGGGGGGGGGCGGGGGCGGAGTGTACCACATACTGTCAGATAGCTGGAAGTGCCAATGCAAGCTGTGGACCTGCAAAGGACAGTAAGATGCCACCCTCCGGCAAGAAAACGGAAATGATGGGCACCCAGGAGGAGCGACAGGCCAGAGAGGAGGAAACGGTAGCCAGCACTGTGGCACAGTGACTGATCCAACCTCCATCTCAACAGTAGTCAATGGAGGAGGAGGAAATGAAGGAGGAGGGTGAGTGGATACCGGTGAGAAACAACCAGGAAAGGAAAACATGCCAGGGCCCCACAGACCCACGGCAAAATGGAAAGAGGCAGCTGCATGATGAACGAATCAGCAGCTCCTCTGATGGTGAAGGTGTGAGGAGGGATAGCCACGGACAAATGAAGAGTCGCACTACCATGGGAGGAGAAGGAGAGGAGCACCCCCCAACCTGGAAAACTCAGACGTTGCCAGGGGCCCAGTGAAACCCAACCTCCAGCCATCGGCCACCAATGGGTACCCACCGCACCACAGCTCTGGTCAACCGGCAACAGCAACACTCTGAATCAGGAGCAGAGCACAACAGCCCCTCTGTCGGACTCCGAACTGGGCCTTCCTGCCTTCGGCTTTGCCCCAAAGACACCGGATCGGGGGCAAATCCACCTCCCCCCCCCCAGGGAGGAACAGATCGGCTACATCAATGCGGAGATTGTCCAACAGTTTGTCCACACCACGGGAATGCAGGGACCAGCCCCATGACAAGACTGTGGGTGAACGGGTAATGTGTCAATGGGTAGTTTTATTTACTCAGAGTTTTAAAATTGCCGGTATTAATGTGAGTGGCATTAAATTGAATACGGTGATGTTTCTCCTCATTGGCTTACCTGGCCAACGTCAAAGCAGACCTCCTGTTTCTGCAGGAGTGCGTAGGATACCACACTACAGCAGCTACAGGAGATGGTTGAGCTTGCGGGCCCATGGGCCTTTGATATGGTCAGAGGCATGGGGTAATGATAGCTGCTCCTCTGGCCTGGGTATTCTGCTGCAAGGAGGCAACTTCACCATCTCCAAAGTTAAGGAGGAGGTTGGTGGGTGCCTCCTCACAGCAGATGTTACATACAGGAATGCTTCACTGAGACTAATTAACTTGTACAAAGTGAGCTGATGGCCATCCTGTGGTAGGTGCCGGAGAATTCAACTGCATTGTTGATGTGGATGGACAATCTGAACGTGCTGACGGCAAACCAGACGCCACGTCCAGATTCCCAATGGAAACAGTTAAGGCCAGCACGCTGCACAACATCTTCAGCACCCCTGTAGATGGAACATAGTGTAGATATGCCTTCTCACAGCCAGATGGGTCTATCCACTCAACGATAGATATCCTGTTTGTTCAGATCCACCGACATTAAGCCAGTGTTCTTCTCTGACCATTGCCTCCTGCTGGCCGACTGTCACCTACAGGACAACTGGGGGAGGGGGGAGCCAGCAAGGATTCGTGGAAGCTGAACGTGAGGAGCTCAAAGGGATTACACAGGTTGGAGAACCGTGAAACCCCTCTTTGACTCTCCAGCAGACTGGTGATAAACAAAGAGGAATATCTAGAGGTTCTTAATCCTCAAAAGTGTTTGAAAGGTGAGAGTGAGATGAGGAAAACTGTCCAAACTCCAGAGAAGCAAGCAGAACCTACTCCTGCTACAGACAATGGGGGGTCGATGTCACAGAGAATCTCCAGGAGGTGAAGAGCCAACAATTCTCACTCTTTAACTCGGAGGCCTCCAAGATAATCTTCCGGTCCAGGGTCCGCTCCGTGGAGCAGGATGAGGCGTGCTCATGTTTCTTCTTGCAGAAGTTTCACTGAGAGAGATCTGTGCTCAGCAACCTGAAGAAAGAAGATGGCTCAATGACGTTGTCTCAGTCTGGCCTCCTGACGATCAACAAGTCCTTTCGTGCTGGACTGTATGACATGAAGTGCGGTCATATACAGTGCAGTCTCCCAGTTGTTCCTGTCCTCTATCACAGAGGTCTTAACAATAGCATGCAAGAGAGTTTGGACCAGCCTTTATCCCTGGATGAGCTGACTGATCCCTTGATTCCTTAGAAAAGAATATAACTCCTGGAAGCAATGGCTTATCAGCAGAGTTGTATTCAGCTTTGTGGGACTTGATTGGCCAGGACCTGCTGGAGGTGTATGACAGTATACTTCTGGCAGGTAGCATGTGCGAATCCATGAGGAAAGGTACCATCACCCTTAGCTGAAAGTCGAAAGGGGAGAGGGAGGAAAGTAGAAATTGGTGACCAATTTCATTGCTGAAGAATGCAGATTACAAAATCCTGTCTAAAGTCATTGCCAACTGGGTCAGGTCTGCTCTGGGATCAGAGATTCACCCCAACCAAATCTCTGCTGTATCAGGCAGGACGATCTCTGAGAGACTCGTGCTCCTCAGGGATACTGTTGCCTACATGCAGGACTAGGGGGTGGGTGCCTGCCTCATCAGCCTGGACCAGGAGAAGGCCTTTGGCAGGATATCGCACACGTACAAGTGGGATGTGGTCTCCAAAATGGGCTTTGAGGAGGGAATATGCAATTAGTTCCGAATGCTCTACACCAACATCATTAGTGCAGTCTCAATCAATGGGTGGAAGTTAGAAAGCTTCCCAATCAGATCTGGAATCAGGCAGGACTGACCACTCTCTCCTGCCTTGTTTGTGTGTTGTATCGAGCCTTTAGCTGATTCCATCAGGAAGGATGCAAGCCTGGGAGTGGTGACTATTCCAGGCAGCGGAGGCCTGCAGGTCAAAGCCTCCCTTTACATGGATGGCGTTGCCATTATCTGCTCGGATCCGCTGTCAGTGAGCAGACACATGAGCATCTGTGACCAGTTTGAACTGGCCTCAGGAGCCAAGGTAAATCGAGGCAAGAGTGAGGCCATGGTCTTTAGGAACTGAGCTGATCAATCCTTTATCCCTTCACTGTCAGGTCAGATTACCAGAAGATGCTGGGAATATGGTTCGGAGGGGCTGGGGTGTGCACAAAAACCTGGGGGAGGAGCATATCACCAAATTGAAGCAGAAGCTGGGCATCTGTGAGCATGACTCCCTCTCCATTGCAAGTAAAAACCTGATCATCAGGTATGATGCACTCTGTCTGTTGTTGTACGTGGCGCAGGTCTGGCCCATTCCCAGAATCTGTGCCGTTGCAGCCACCCAAGCCATCTTCCACTTCATCTGGAGGTCTAACATGGACCGTGTCCACAGGGACACCATGTACTAAACTCTGGATAATGGGGAGGGAAGAATGCACCCAATATTGCCCTCATCCTGATGGCCACCTTTGACCACAAGTCCATCAGGATGGTCAGTACATAATGTCTGCGAGAGCCTTTGGGAAAAGGAGAGGGTGGATCCTGTCAGGTTGTTCCCGGAACAGACTGTCAAAGTCATTTGGCAGAATGCCTCATTGCCAGAACTTCCCAGTAAACACCAAGATATCACTTTGCTGGTGGTGTGAAGGATCTGCCCATCAGATCCTACACGGTCGGTCTGCTCCACTGCAAAGCAGCTGCAGGACGTAGAGACTGTTACACATCTCCTGCTGGAATCTGCTTTTGCAAAGGAAGGCTGGAGGATGATGTAGTGTTGTTCTTTTGTTAATGTTCGTAGTCCTGAACTTCTCTGTGACGCAGGACTCTGTGCTCTATGGTCTGTTTCCCAAGGCAAACATTGACTGCGCCTGGAGGACCATCAACTCAGTGAAAGATGCTCTTTGGTCTGCCCAAATCATGTTGAAGTTGACCTCAATCTAGTGTTGCAAACTGTCACTTTCCAAAGTCCAGGATTACGTGCTGAGGAACGCAGTAAAGCTTGGGGCAACTACCACCATAGCACATTGAGGTGGGACCAATTAGGTCTTTCAGCTGAAGTTAAATCGTGGTCTGTTCAGTTATCAGACCCTGCTAATGTCTCAGTTATATGTAAATATTATCTTGTACAATTAAGAAATGCCTTTGGTTTATTTGCTGGATAGAGTCAAGCTCCAGTGTTTGTTTCTCCATATGCTACTGTATAGAACTGAACTGCTTCACCGACAATGTATGTACATAAAGATATTTTTATGAATAAAGTATATTTTTAAAATAAAAACAAACAAGTGACGTCAAAGGACTTAATTGACTGTAACACACTCTGAATTCATCAAAGATGTGCTACACAGATGCAAGCACTTTTTTTATTTCTTTCCAGATTTCTTATTAATGCTAAGCTCCACTTAGTTTTCTGGGCCCCAGGGCTTGGCAAGGGTTCATATGGCGAACCACTGGTGAGTAATTAAAGCCAGAACACCATGATCCGTATCAACAAGTTGAGATAAATGCAAATTAGTTTCAATCTGAAATATTCTCCAATAGAATCCCATTATTACAGTCAAGCTTCAGGTGAAGCCATTACATTCCAGTCATCTGCAACATTGCTGAGTGTGGCATTAAGGAATTGCAAGGAAATTAGTGACAAGCCTCCATAGATAATTCAAGAGTCAATGTGTTGAAAACATGCAGCTTCACCATCATATCAAGCATACTATCTGTGTACAAAGTTACAGGTAGAAGCAGTACTAGGAATTCAAGCAGGTTTGTACAGTGGTTGGTAGGAGAATTTTTTTGATATTTCAATTTTGTGCGCCATGTTTCAATGTTCATTAGTTGAGAAGAACTAAGACATAAGTGCAGGTTATCTAGGTGAGGTCTTTGGATGTGTTTTTTTTATCAGAGATAATCAGGAATCTTGTCCAACAGGTTGCGGCTAGTGAAGAAATGTTTTGGCAGTAAATGAGAGAAGGTGAGCTTGTTATGTAAGTTGTAGAGATGTAGTATGTGCAAGTGGGTACGTAAGGGGATACAGTGCCAGGTGGTGAGGGACCAAGGACCCAGGTGGGTAGGTATGGAGTTGGGGTGTTAGGGTGGTGAGTGAGTAGAGTGTTAGGTAGTTGGGGAGTTAGGGTGTCAGGTGAGTGATGGAGGATGGTGTCAAGTGAATGGGGGGATAGGTTGGCAGATGGCTGAGGGGGTACGGAGGGTAGGTGGGGATGGTGGTGAGATGGCAAGAAGATGAAGGGATAGGAAGACACATGGTTGAGGGTGTAAATTGGTGGGTGAAGGGATAGGTTGGAAGATTGTTGGATGAGGCAGTAGGGTAGCAGGTTAGTGCTGCATGTTGGGTAAGACATTTACAGATGGCAGGTAATGACTGAGAGTTTGGGGTGGCTATGTGGCCGGTGAGGACTTAGATGGCCTGGCAGTGGGCACAAGGTAGGAGCCAGTTGAGTGTTCATGGTGGTGGGGAGATCAGATGTCAATAGGTGGGCTGTGGTGCCGAATTCCTGTTGGGTTATGGGGAAAATGGGAAGTTCTGACTCGCTTAGCTTAATAGTTGAAACAAACATGGAGACTGCTAGGGAATCTCAACAGGTCTGGCAGCATCTATAAAGAGAGAGAAGCAGAGTTAATGCTTTCAGTCCAGTATGACTTTTCTTCTGAACTTAATAGTTGGACAGGAAATGTTAGAGGAACTAAACCTTCTCTAATTTCTGACTAAACTGAACCCTCTGTCCCCTCTCATTTCTCACTGGACCTCCCACAGTGACATCTGCTATGGATATTGACCTGTGACTTTGAGTTGTGTACTTTATTGGAAGGTTTGCAAATGCCAGTTTACTGCTCATTGCCAGCCTAAACCTCCCATGCAACTTAGCCAGTATTGTGGGACTTACAACAGGCCCAAAACATATCTTTCTGAGTGCAAGGTGTAAAGCTGGATGAACGCAGCAGGCCAAGCAGCATCAGAGGAGCAGGAAGCCTGACGTTTCAGGCGTAGACCCTTCTTCAGAAATTTCTGATGAAGAGTCTAGGCCCGAAACGTCAGCCTTCCTGCTCCTCTGATGCTGCTTGGCCTGCTGTGTTCATCCAGCTCTACACCTTGTTATCTCAGATTCTCCAGCATCTGCAGTTCCTACTATCTCTTTCTGAGCGCGTCTGGTTGCTGACTTAGAGAACCTGTAACCAGTGACACGGAGTTTCCTAAGTAGACAATTCTACTCCTCGGCCAGACATTGCTGATGATGGTGACAATGAGGACAGTTGCTGACTATCTGGAGAATGGAAGATTTGTGTCATTGCTTGGGGTCCATTCACCTGGGGCCCTTTCTAACAATGTGAAACATAGAAACATAGAAAATCGCTGCAGGAGTAGGACATTCAGCGCCACCATTCAATATGATCTTGGCTGATCATGCAGTTTCAGTATCCCACTCCCGCTTTCTCTCCATACCCCTTGATCCCTTTAGCTGCAAGAGCAATGTCTAGTTCCCTCTCAAATATATCTAACAAACTGTCCCCAACAGCTTTCTGTGGGAGAGAATTCCACAGGTTCACAGCTATTTGAGTGGAGAAATTCTTCTGCATCTCAGCCCTGAATGGTTTGCCCCTTATTTTTAGACTGAAGGTCTCTGTTGGGTAAAACTCCACTAATGTGACAAGTATCATCGTTTCTACAACATCATGGGGAGATAAGCCATCTCATTTTCTGACAGTGCTTTTAGGGATTTAATGACAAGATTTTTATTCTTTCAAGGAGATTTTGTATGGTTGGCTAGACCAGCATTTATTGCCCAGATGGCAGTTCAGAGTTAATCATTTTGTAGTGGGTCTGGAGTTACATGTAGGCCAGACCAGGTAAGGATGGCAGATTTCCTTCCCTAAAGGACATTAGTGAACCAGATGGGTTTTTGCACCTAATTAGCAGTGATTACATGGTCAGCATTAGGCTAGCTTTTCATACCAGTTTTTTGTTTAATTTGAATTTTAGTCTGTGTTGTAGTGGGGTTCAAACCCACATCCCCAGAACATTAGCCTCAAGTTCTGGATTACTAGACTACTACAGCTACCTCATTTGATTCAAAGCATAATATTGTGGATGCTGGAAATCAGAAATAAAAACTGAAAGTATTGGAGAGGCTCTGTAGGTTTGGCAGCAACGGTGGACAGAGAAACAGAGTTAACATTTCAATCTGATTCCTCTTCAGAATCCCTTTGATTGAGCATTTCTGGAAAACTGCCATCAACATTGATATAATTAGCAAGGTTCACCTCTTGGCATCTCCTGTCTCTTCCAGATGCTACAGACTCCGGGAGGAAAATGAAAGACTTGCATTCATATGGCACCCTATTCCTATACACACGACAATAAAATCTAATTCTAATTCACTAGACATCTCAAAATGCCTCACAGCTTTTGTAAGATTGTCACTTATGATGTGGGATGTACAGCAAGCTCTCACAAAATCTCACTGACCACCCAATCCCCTCCTCCCCCATGCCTTAGCCACTTTTTGCAAAAATGCTGGCAAGGCAATGTTTAACAGTTACCCGAGCAGGTAGCTGGGGCCTCAGGCAAATATCTAATCTGGAGGACAGTACCTCAGGCAATGCAGCACTCTCTCACTCCTGTACTGGATTGTCACCTTTGCTCAGATTCTGAGGGGACACTTGAACCCAGTGACTGAAAGGTGAGAGCACGGCTATATGTTCAAGTATCGCCTGCAGGAAGAGAGCATCTAACTGGAATAATGAGGTGTGTTAACTAGTTATAGGGCTCTGGGCTTGGGATGAACAGAGTCCTGAGTGAATGCCTTAGACCAAAATATGTGGGCTGTAGCTTGACGATTGGAGCTGTGTTTTTTTTAGGATTGATAGCAGCTGGATGTCCCGCCTCCTCCAGACAGAATAAGAAAGGCTGACGTGCATTCTATACAAATATTCACTGCGGTCCCTGCTCCTGTGAACAGGAAACTGCTCAAACCAACTAAGGTATTTAATTTGACCGCGACTCTACAACACAACCAGAGCTCCAAAGGCTGCTTCGCTTTTGTGGGACGGCCATGGAATGAGAATGCAGAACTTCCCCTGGCAGCTCCAAACTGCTGAAGCCAGTGTGTTTGTGCTCACATTGATCCCAATTGTAACGAACAGACTTTGAGAGAAGTGGCTGGTCGCCTGTCGGAGTTTTGAAGCTACATTCACAATCTCCGTGGACTTTCTTCAGGTATGTCTGAGCTTTTAGCAGTGAGTTGGCGAGAGAGTGGTTGTTGCAATATAGCTCATTTTAATTTTTACTGGAAAACAAATAGGATGCTGTAAATGCGGGTGTAATAACATGTAAGCTGTATAAAACTTTAAACAGTAACGCATTTAATTATCTTCTCTTTTCTTGGCAGTAAACTTTCTGCTTTTGTATGGATAAACATTTTATTGTTTTCTTTTAGAAAAGGACAAGAACCGGTAAGGCACAGAGAAGCACACAAGGGAACAGAGAGGCTAGAAAGACTGAGAGAGGAACGATAGAGAAATAGGCTCAGAAGCAGAGAAGGATAGACACACCGAAAGATGGACAGCTGAAAGAGGAAATGGAGAGGTGAAAGGGAGAGATGAATCCATATGGAAACAGAAGGCAGAAGTGAGACAGGGAAAGCCAGGAGAGAGAGAGAGAGAGAGAGAGAGACAGCGGTGATGGGGACAAAGTGCTTCTCAGGACTGCATCTTATCTGTCTCTGGAACTCTGTCTTCAAGAGGGTTGGGGGGAGAAGAGAGTTTTGAATTGGTATTAAATTCTGGTCACCAGTCTTCAAAAGGGGTGAGCGTAACAAAGATCCCCAACTCTTTTAAGTGGTGCCAAGTTGAATTCATTTCCATGTTTGTTTTGTGGTGGTGCCATAACATTAGTACAGTGCTCAAAATGCCAAATAAATGGCACAGATCATTTTGTAGGTTCGCCTGATTACTTCAGGTCTCTGGACACAGCGTGTTGAGAGATCCATAATTTTTGCAATTGCTCATTTCTCCCTCGCACAGTAATAGGTGGAGCCATCCCCTCTCTAAATCGCTTCTCCCTCGATTTCCTGGGACACGTTGTCACTTTTCCCAAACTTTGTTGCATCTTCCCACTCAAACTCCCAGTTGAAGCTCACCACCTAGATGTTGCCATTCCAGGCAATGAGATCTGGAGTGAAAGTCCTATCGATTTAGCAGTGTCAAGGTTGGATGAAGGTAACACTCAAAGACAGATGACTGTCAATAAAAGCAAAATACTGCGGTTACTGGAAATCTGAAACAAACACAGAAAGTGCTGGAGAAACTCAGCAGGACTGGATCATCTGTGGAGGGAGAAACAGGCAGACCCGAAACATTCATTCTATTTCTCTCTCCACAAATGCTGCCAGCCCTGCTGAGTTTCTCCAGCACTTTTTCTGTTTTAGACTGCTAGCCGTTGTGACGCCGGTCCATGCCTTTCCCGAGTGTGCCACATAACCGGAAGAAAGAATTGCATTTAACTCGCGCCTTTCACAACCATAGTACCTTCACAAGCGCTTTGCCTCCGGGGAAGGAAATTAAATGCCGCTGGAAGGAAATTGGGGGTAAAGCAGGGCAATAGGTCCGACTAGACATCTCCAGGCAGACAGAGTGTAGACCCAATGACCCAATTGACCTCCTTCTGTAGCATGAATGAGTCTGTGATTCTGTGAAGTATGTTTTTTTAAGTGTAGCCACTTTTGTGATGTAGAAAATGAGAAGAAAATCAAATTGTAATCTAACATCAAAGAATGGCAACCGCAGAGAAAAAGGTCATTCAGCTTTTAATGTCAGCGCTGGCTCTCTGATTGAAAAACACACTGCTTGCTATAACTCCCAATCCCCTTTCTCCCTGTAACCCTGCATGTTCTACTGTTTTAGATAATAATCCAATTTCCTCTTCACAGCTTCAATTGAATCTGCTCCCACCATACTTTCATATTCCAGCTGCGAAAGGCTAACTGTGGGACAACGTTTTTCCTCATGTCTCCATTGTTTCTTTTGCCAATTACCTTAAAATAGTTCCCTCTGGCACTGTTTCTCCACTTCCATTCTGACCACACCACTCATGATTTTGAATGTACTTATCAAAACTATGTCCCAGTTTCTCTTCTCCCAGGAAAACAGTCTGATCTTCTCTAAACTATCCATATATCCGAAGTTCCTCATCCCCGCAACTATCCTGGTGAGTCTTTTTCTGCACGCTGTCTAATGCCTTCCCATCCTTCCCATAATGTGTTGCTCAGAACTGGATGCAATATTTCAGTTGAGGCTGACACTCTTTTATATAAGTTTAACATAACTCTCCTTTTATAATCTGTGTCCCTATTAATAAAGCCCAGGATGCAGTATGCTTATGAACTACTCTTTCAACTTGTCCTGTCAACTTCAATGTACCTATTGACCCAGACCCTCTGCTCGTTTAGAACTGTACCCCTCATTAACTTAATTGTCTCTCAGAGTTCTTCATGCCAAAATAATCACTTCATACATCCCCACATTAAATTCCATCTGTCATTCATTCGTCTTTATCTATAACCTGTCTTTTTTTAAATTTATTCATTCATGGGGATGTGGACATCACTGCCTGGGCCAACATTTATTGCCTGTCCCTATTTGCCCTTGAGAAGCTGGTGCTGAGCTGCCTTCTTGAACCACTGCAGTCCACTTGCAGTGCAAGTGACCCACAATGCCCTTAGGGAGGGCTTTCCAGGATTTTGACTTAGTGACAGTGAAGGAACAGCGATATATTTCCAAGTCAGGATAGTGAATGGCTTGGAGGGGAACATGAAGATTGTGATGTTCTCTTGTATCTGATGCCTTTGCCCTTCTAGATGGAAGTGTTTGTGTGTTTGGAAGGTGCTGTCTAAGGATCTTTGGCGAATTATTGCAGTACATCTTGTAGATAGTAGATACTATTGCTACTGAGTGTATACTGCTTGTGGATGTGGTGCCAGTCAAGTGTGCCACTTTTTCCTGGATGTAGTCAAGCTTCTTGAGTGTTTTGGGGCTGTATCCATCCAGGCAAGTGGGGAGTGTTCCATTACCCTCCTGATTTGTGTTTTGTAGATGGTGAATAGGCTTTGGGAATCAGGAGGTGAGTTACTCATTGCAAATTTCTAGCTTCTGATCTGCTCTTGTCACCACTGTGTTTATGTGGCAAATCCAGTTGAGTCTACAGCCTAGGGACCTTTTGAAGTTCTGCACTATCCTTCTCATGGTTCACAGCACTTCATACAGACCAAAACACTTGGAATTGTACCCTGTACACCAAGAACATCAGTCTGTATTAGGATGAGCAAAGGCCCTAATACGAACTCCGGAAGAACTCCTCTGTAAACCTTCTTTCAGTCTAGAAAACAATCATTAACCCCTGATCTCTGTTTCCTGTCTCTCAGCCCATTTTGTATCCATTATGCTATCATCTCTATTATTTCCTTGAATTCCAATGTGCTGATAAGTCTGTGTGGCATTTTGTCAGATGCCTTTTGGAAGTCCATGTAGACCACATTGACAGCATCAAAAAATACACAAGTTAGTTAAATATGATTTGCCCCTAACTATTTTGTGCTGGCTTTCATCACCCAGATTTGCCCAAGTAACTATTACGTTTTCCCTCAATTATTGCTTTTGGAAGCTTCTCAATCATCCAAGATTGCTTTGACTGGCCTAATTTTCCTGGGATTATCTTTTTATCCTTTCCTTAAACAAGGGTGTAACATTTGCAGTTCTCCAGTCCCTGACATCACTCACGAGTCTAAGTAAGATTAGAAAATGATGGTTACTGTCTCTGTAATCGTTCTCCACCTTCACTATTCTTTAATATATTTCATCTGGTTCTAGAGTCTTGTCAACTTTGACAACAGACAGCGTATCTAGTACCTCCTCCCTTCACCTGGAAACAATGTGACTGTCAAAACAAGGTGTAGAGCTGGATGAACACAGCAGGCCAAGCAGCATCATAGGAGCAGGAAGGCTGACGTTTCGGGCCTAGACCCTTCATCAGAAAAAAAA
>NC_063360.1:31305602-31341127 GCF_021869965.1 Rhincodon typus | reverse complement strand
GCAGTTCCTACTATCTCTAACTGTCAAAACAGCCTTTTCTTTTACTGTGACCCATGCAGCATCTTCTTCCTTTTGTTAACTGCCAGCCCTTTATCTTGCTTCTCTTGTTCGCTTTTCTCAATGCCACTCTCAAAACCTTCCATATTCTGTTTTGTTCTTAATTTTAT
This sequence comes from Rhincodon typus, assembly GCF_021869965.1. Classification (NCBI taxonomy): domain Eukaryota; kingdom Metazoa; phylum Chordata; class Chondrichthyes; order Orectolobiformes; family Rhincodontidae; genus Rhincodon; species Rhincodon typus. Next base: position 31,340,960 of record NC_063360.1, on the reverse strand, counting down.
TATCTACCTGACGTATGTCATAAGCATAGCTTTTCTTTGTTTTTTCTTCATTTGAATCACTTGTCATTCCAGTGAGCTCTGGATCATTTTGCCTTCCATGGGAATATGCATTGACTGTACTTGAACTATTTCTCCTTTAAAGATACTGCATTGTTCGATTTCAGTTTTATCTGTCAATCTTTGATTCCAATTCATCAGGGTCAGATTCATTCTTACACCTTTGAAGTTGGCTTTCCCCCAATTCATTATTCTCACACTGGGTTGTTCCTTGTCCTTTTTCAACGACCAATCTAAACCTTATGATACAATGATCACAAGCTCCTTGATGTTCCCATCCTGATACTCAATCCATTTGGGCTATCTCATTCCTAAGAATCATATCTAGCAATGTTCCCTTTCTCAGTCGACTGAAAATATTGCTTTAAAAATTTCTCATGAACAAACTGTAGAAAATTTCCCTTCTTTGACTTTTACACCATTACTCTCTTACTCTATATTTGGATAATTAAAAACACATTATAAACTGCTATGTTTGCACCTCTCTGAAATGTCCTTGCAAAATTGTTTCTATACATCTTTCCCACCAGTTTGTGACGCATAGACTACTCTAAGCAATGTAATAGCGTCTTTTTTGTTCCTCAGCTCTAGACGAGCAGATTCTGTCCATGACCCCTCTGGGATGTCCACTGTCTTTTTGTCCTCCTTAATACTGTTGCTAACTTCCTCCTTTCTCCTCTTCTTATTTTCCAAAACATCTTCTAAAAAAGTAAGATTTTCTGAAGAAGGGTCCCGACCCGAAACGTCAGATTTCCTGCTCCTCTGATGCTGCCTGGCCTGCTGTGTTCCTCCAACTCCACACTGTGTTATCTCTGACTCCAGCATCGGCAGTTCTTACTATTTCTAAAAAAAAAACCTACCTCCCAGTCCTTCTCTGCTTTGAGTCAGATCTCTGTGATAGTTACAACATTATATTTCCACATAAATATCTGTTGTCTGCAACTCACCAAACTTTTTTTTTAACCAGCCTCTGCACATTCACACATATGTAGAGTAAATCTTACCTTAAGTATATTGCTTCTTCCCCACCCCCTCCTTTACTCTGACTTTACTAAATCAAATTTCTATCTGGTACTCTAGTGTGAATTGTATTTCCCAGTACTCTGTGCACCTTGATATTTCTGTCTACGGTATGACTTCCTGGTTCCCACAACCCTAAAACTCCCCGTTAGCAGCAGCAGATCTCCCCTTGACGTGTTAATTGCACTTTTAATTTGCAAGTTATCAAACTTTTGACTGATTTAGTTGAGTGTGAAACTGTGAAGATTCTGAACGGTCTATTGTGGTTGGATCTGGCTATTTGTTTGAAATCATTATCCGTTTGACATCGTTTAACAGAATGGTATACATAGCTTTGCTCGCACTTGTCCAAACGCTGGTGAAATGATATGCTGTCAGAGAACGGAACGCCCTAACGATGCTCCGGTATAACCTTATTGATACGAAAGCATAATGCTGTGGACACTAGACCACCATAGCCATGAGCAAGCGGAAATGGAAACAGAAAATACCACAATTACTCAGCAACTTGAGTAGTATCCTTGAGGAATTAAACACATTTCATGTTTCGTCTTATGTCCCTTTAATCAGAGTTAGTAGATATTAGAAAGATTCTTGAGAAAATAAAAGGGTGGGAGGGGCAGGAGAGATAAAATGATGCTTTCCTTCTCTTATTTATTTTAATTTCCTTTCAGATGTCAACTATTCAGCATCCCATCATTCACAACAACTCTTAAGTGTACATTTTGTTTCTTTCATGGTCCTGTTATCACTCCTTTGGCTCACGAATTCTCCTATCCTCTTCACAGATGCTGAGCACCTAAAGCAGGTTTTTATTTGGAGTAAATCTTCATTGAATTGTCTTGTATAAATATCTTCAACATTGCACATGGCTGCAGTAGTGGTGCCATACCTGGACAATATTACTCAATTTACACTGCTGTGAAGACATCACTTTCAATTGGCATGAGCTGTGTGGCATATAAACCAATTAAAATTTTATGGTGTTTTAGAATTTGAGGGAGAATGCTCAATTGTACCTAAACACAACCAGAAGTGTTATCATATTTACTGAAAATTAACTTGGATAAGCACCAAGACCATTATGGAATACTCACCTTAGGCATTACTGGTTTTTTTTGGAGTGCATGACTCAACTTGTCGAATGGTATAATTTGGGAAATTGTCAGTGTTGGGATGTCAGCTGTCAAGCATCAGTTGAGATAAAAACAAACCTGAAATAAAACCTGAAGATCCTGCAAAGTACCCAGCAGGTCTGTTAACTGCTGGAGAGGCAGATTGTTTCAAATATAGCCCCTAGTCAGAGCACAATTCTGACAAAAACTCCATACCCGCAAGGCATCTTTACTCCTTCCAGATTCTAAAAGCTGCTCTGTATTAACATAATTTTGTTTCAAAATCACGTATTGTGCCAGATGTGACTAAAGAAAGTGATGTACAATGCATAGAGTAACCTGCTAACTCTACTGTGACAACAAGGTGCAGGGCTGGATGAACACAGCAGGCCAAGCAGCATCATAGGAGCAGAAAGGCTGACGTTTCGGGCCGAGACCCTTCATCAAAAAGGGGGAGGGGAAGGGGGTTTTGAAATAAATAGGGAGAGAGTGGGAGGCGGATAGAAGAGGGATAGAGGAGAGGATAGGTGGAGAGGAAACAAACAGGTCGAAGAGGCGGGGATGGGGCCAGGAAAGGTGAGTGTAGGTAGGGAGTTAGGAAGGGGATAGGTCAGTCCAGGGAGGACGGACAGGTCAAGGGGGCGGGATGAGGTTGGTCGGTAGGAGATGGAGGTGCGGCTTGGGGTGGGAGGAGGGGATAGGTGGGAGGAAGAACAGGTTAGGGAGGCAGGGACGAGTTGGACTGGTTTTGGGATGCGGTGGGGGGAGGGGATTCAAACCCACCTCCCCAGAATATTAGAGACAATATTAGTTGTCTCGGATTCTCCAGCATCTGCAGTTCCTACTGTCTCTAACTGTGACTGTTACCTTTGTTGATTATCACAGTTTAAAGCCTGGGGTAGGGAAGATAGTGGTAATGTCATATTTTTGTCAATCCAGGCAAATGTTAGGGGTTTATGTGGTGCAGTGGTAGTGTCCTCACCTCTGAGCCAGGCTACAGCGGGTATCGTAACACATCTGAATAGGTTAGCTTTTAAAGAAATAGATGATGGGATATGATTCTCACTTTGGGCATGTTGTGAATTAATATGCAAGAGGTTCTGCATTCAAATCCCAGCAAGTCCTGCTGTATTGCTTCAAACCTACAGCCATACTAGAGTGAAAATGCTGAATCTCGGAAGCTAAGTAGACTCAGACCTGGTTGGGATTTGGGATGACCAGGCACAGTGATAGTGTCCATACCTCAACCTGGGTTCAAGTCCCACTTCCTCCAGAGGGGTGTCTTTACAGGTTGATCAAAAATATCTACAATCCTGGGGGGCCCACAAGACTCAACCTTAAAATGACTTCTTGTTCTTCAATGAGATGTTAAATGAAGGCTCCCATATACCTTATTGAGGGGATGTATCAGATCCTATGGCACAGTTTTGAAGAATCACAGATGTCTGCTCCTAAGAGTTATTGTTAAATTTATCTTCTAATCAACATTTAAGAAGGGATTATCTATTCATTATCACATTGCTATATAATGGGATCTTGCTGTGTGTAAATTGACTATTGCGCCTCCTGCACTTCAAAAGCACTTCCTTAGCTGGTAAGGGCATTGAAAGTCATTTCATACATATACATGAATTTGGAACTGAAGTAGGCTATTTGGCCTTCAGGTCTGTTCCACCATTCAATAAGATCTGTTTGTGTTCCAAATTCCAAACTTTCATTTAGCCCAATTACCTTTGATTCCTATGCATATCAAATGAGGCAATGGCCTAGTGGTATTATCACTGGACTGTTAATCCAGAGACCCAGGTAATGCTCTGGGAAACTGGATTCAAATCCCACCATGGCAGATGGTAGAATTTGAATTCAATAAAATATCTGGAATTATGAATCTAATGACTGTGAATCCATTGTCAATTGTTGGGAAAAACCCATCTGGTTCACTAATGTCCTTTAGGGAAGGAAACTGCCATCCTTACCTTGTCTGGCCTACATGTGACTCCAGACCCACAGAAATGTGGTTGACTCTTAACTGCCCTCTGGGCAATTAGGGATGGGTAATAAATGCTGCCTGGTCAGCGTGAATGAAGAAAGAAAAAAAAATCTCTCTACCTTGGCCTTGAAAATATTCCATGATCCCACTTCCAGTGCCTTCCGAAGTACAGAGTTCCTAAGAGAAAAAGTTTCTCCTCATGTGTTTAATTTAATTCATTTTAATGTTTCCCACACATTTGTATAATGAGCTGCTTTCTCAAATAATGGTACATTAGATGTTACAGTGTGTATGGAGTTGAAGTTACATGTATTGAGTCAGGTGCTATAATGTATTGAGCAAGGAAGGGCCCTTCATTGACAGCAGATGTAGATGGATTAAGGGGAAATAGAGCTGACAACATTAAAGAAATTATCTTCCAAGGTAAAATTTAAAACCTGATCATTCTGGTGAGCATCCATTCTGATGAGCATCCCATGGTAGAATTTGAATTCAATAAAATATCTGGAATTAAGAATCTAATCATGACCGTGAATCCATTGTCAATTGTTGGGAAAAACCAATCTGGTTCACTAATGTCCTTTAGGGAAGGAAACTGCCATCCTTACCCTGTCTGGCCTACATATGACTCCAGACCCACAGAAATGTGGTTGCTCTTAACTGCCCTCTGGGCAATTAGGGATGGGTAGTAAATGCTGCCTGATGAAGGGTCTAGGCCCGAAACGTCAGCCTTACTGCTCCTATGATGCTGCTTGGCCTGCTGTGTTCATCCAGCTCTGCACCTTGTTGTCTCAGCTACCTACACTAGCCTACTTTCCATCACTTGGCCAGTAGCCTTGAATATTATGACATTTCAAGTGCTCATCCACACACTTTTTTTTAAAAGATTGTGAGGTTTCCTGCCTCTACAACCACCCCCCCTCCCCAGGTAGTTAAAGCAAGTGTTCTCATTTTATTTACCTTGAACATTTTTGTTTATTTTTCTTTAACATGTATTAGTTTGTAAAAAACATTGGAGTTGGGGGAAATGCTGATATATACGTGATGGGACAGGAGCAGGGCACTGTGGGGTATTATCAGAGTTGCTGTTCCCTGTGTTGGTCACCCTGGAATCAGATTGGACAATGGTTAGTTTCTGTGGGAGCCCAGCATTTGGCCAGAAATGACTCGCTGAGTCTGGAGTTGGTCAAGTTCTGAGGAAGAGTCGTACTGGATTGGAAAGGTCAACTCTTACTACTTTCTACAGATGCTGCTGTTGCTGATTTTCCCCAGCATTCTCTGTGTTTATTTCCAGAGATGACCAACACTTTGTCTCTATGGGTTACTGGGCAGGGGACTGGGACTGGGACCGGATATTTTGGGTGTTCATTTGCACCTATTGCTTATTTACACTTGCATCAGTTAATCCTTTTAATTGCAATTCCTTTAAATATTCAACCTTTGGCATTACAGAGATCTGACTTTTTTTTGTCTAAACATGCCTTTAATGTATTTTCTCTCAGGTTAGAGACTCCAACCGAAGAGGTGTGACTGAAAATCCATGTCTGATTCCCCAGCCCCTGCATGGACAGGCTCCAACAGTGAACTGGACCAGACGTACTGACAGCGCCCTCTATTGTTTGAGATGCTTCAGTACACAGAGTAGACACGGCAGTTTCTTTCGGACATTCCTGCTAACACATTGGTAGCAATGGCTTTGCCTGGTGGCTATCAGGAGAACGAGATCATCATCAGGCATTATAACTACACAGGAAGATTGCACAACAGGACAGAGAGTGTTTCCAGCAACGCCAAGGTTGCAATTTTCCTCCTGGCCTGTATATTGATAGTCATCGAGAATCTGATGGTGCTTGTGGCTATTTGGAAAAACAAGAAATTTCACACACGGATGTACTACTTAATCGGGAATCTTGCCCTTTCAGATCTCTTGGCCGGGGTGGCTTACGTATTTAACATCCTCATGTCTGGCCACCGCACTCTGACCCTGACACCGACGGAATGGTTCATCAGAGAGGGCAGTATGTTTGTTGCCTTGTGTGCATCAACCTTCAGTCTGTTGGCGATTGCTATTGAAAGGCACATGACCATGGTGAAAATGAGACCTTACGACTCTAAGAAGCAGTACAGGCTCTTCCTGCTCCTGGGAGCTTGCTGGATGATCTCCATTCTCCTGGGGGTCTTGCCACAAACTGGATGGAGCTGCATTGACAGACTCGAGTCCTGTTCGACAATGCTGCCGCTGTTCGCCAAAAGCTATGTGGCCTTTTGCATCACCATCTTGACCATCATCTTGTTTTCCGTCGTGATCCTGTACGTCCGCATCTACCGGCTCGTTAGCACCAGCAGCCGTAAGATGAAGGTGAGGAAGAACACCAAGGGCAGCCAATCGGAGCGGGCCATGGCTCTCCTGCGCACAGTGATGATCGTCGTGGGGGTCTTCATAGCTTGCTGGTCACCTCTCTTCATCTTCCTGATGCTGGATGTCGCCTGTAGCCCCAAGCAGTGCCAGATCCTCTACAAGGCAGACTGGTCCGTGGCCCTGGCTGTGCTGAACTCAGCTCTGAACCCCATCATTTACACCCTGTCCAGCAGGGAGATGCGAGGGGCCTTTTTTAAGTTGCTCTGCTGCTGTTTGGTGGGCTCAGACACAGCCAGAAGTTTGCCGATAGCACCAACTGCAGACAACAGCAGGAGCAAGTCCAGCGGGAGCAACTTTAACAAACCCAGGGAGGAGGTAGACTCCCCAACGATGCTCATTTCAGCCTGTATAGTCAAGTCAAGTGAGTTTTCATTGGAAAAGGGCAAGTCTTGAAGTCTGTAGCATTTCCCAGAATAATCCAAGGAAAGCATCTTTACTCCTATCAGGATTGTGAAGGAAAGACAATTGATGTCGGTGCTTCTGTTTTAATACTTGCAGACTTTCCGTTATCGTGTACAAAATATCACCACAATGTTGATTGTTTTCACTTGATAAGCACTCAGTGAGTATAGTAAAGGTTATTGGTTCGCCGCACTACAAATACACAGAGTCCTGATCATCAGTTTATTGTTAGACCACTGCCATGATTTACTTGCATGCCCACAAGTTAGTGAAGGTGGGTGTAAAAAATAGGTTGGGTGTTGTCTGGCTACAGAGAAGGAAGAGGGCCAGCCAAAACCACCTTGTTGTTGAGTGAAGCCTGCCCCAAAGTGTGCTTGATGTGAGAGAATTGGAATTGGTACTGTTACCATCATTTCGCCACCCCTGGGAGTTAATCGCTCACCATCACAGCAGCGGTCTGGGGAACTGGCAGTAACTTGGAGCCATACCCCATTCCCAGCAGATGTCCCATTTTGAAGCTCCCTAGAATTATTTCTGCTCAGATTGAGGCTCAACCATTTCAGACAGAAATGAGGAAAACTTTCTGCCACGAAAGACTTCTGATTCTTTGGAATTCATCCCCCTGCAGAGCTGAGCTCAGTCACTGACTATATTCAGAATAAATATTCAGACTGAAGGAATAAAAGAATATGGGGATATTTGGAAAGGTAAAGTTGAAGATCAGTCACGATCCTGCTGAAAAATAGAGAAGTCCAAAAGGCTGACTGCAGCTCCTATTCATTATGTTCTGAAGGTCAATGTGAGATTTCTGCTACTGCCTCTGCTATGTCCCCCACTAGCTCTCAGTTACTTCAGCCCCTTATCTTTAAAATGGCCTCAAAACCTATACCTTTTACTTTGAAAATGTGCTCTCTCTTGAGTCCTTTACTGGTGTCAGTCTCTCTCTCTCTCACTCACTCTCTCTTCTCCCCCACCTCAATTCTCTCTCTCTACCCCCCTTCACCTCAAATCTCTCTCTCTCTCACTCTCCTCCCTCACCTCAATTCTCTACATTTTAGGTACTCCAATGTGTGACACAAAGGAGCTTGCAAAATATCACCTTGCCTGAGGGCTGATCTAAAAAGGAAGGCCCCAGTTACCAGCTCAATCCGACCCTGGGTGCTAAAGCTATTGCCAACAGATGATAGGCTGGCGACGTAGCAATAGACTCGACCAACAACAGAAGATCAATGTAAATGTTTTTATGTAATCCATCAAAGAACCTGTATTTTTGTGCACTATTTATTAAATATTGTGATTATATATTTTTAGTTGAGCCATGAAGAAATAAACTTTTAATGCTTTCATTAGAAAATGGATATTTTAATTTGTATATGTGTTACTAAAAATACATGACAAACAGCTGGAAAACTGCTGTGAATGTGGCCGTGTTAAATAGGCTGTCTGTGTTCTGTGTGTGGTGGACTGGAGGGTGACTAATATTGTGCCTGGGTAGTATTGTCAAACAGAGAGACCTAGGGGTTATAATTCTTTTAAAGTTACGTCACATGTAGACAGGGTGGTGAAGAAGGCATTTAGCATGCTTGCCTTCATTGCTCAGACTATTGAGTATAGGACGTCGTGTTGAGGTTGTACAGGACATTGGTGAGGCTACGTTTGGAATACAGTGTACAGTTCTGGTCGCCCTGCTATAGGACAGATATTATTAAATTGGAGACGGTGTCGAAAACATTTACCAGGATGTTGCTGGGACTGGAGGGTTTGAGTTATATGGAGGAGGCTGGATAGGCTGGGACTTTTTTCACTGGAGTTTGAGGTTGAGGGGTGACCTTACAGAGGTTTGTAAAATCATGAGAGGCATAGATTAGTGAATAACAAAGGTCTTTTCCATAGGGTGGGTGTGTTTAAAACTAGAGAGCATATTTGTAGGTGAGAGGAAAAAGATTTGTAAGCGATCTGAGGGGCAATTTTTTCACTCAGAGGGTGGTACAAATGTGGAATGAGCTGCTGGAGAAAGTGGTAGATGCAGGTACAGTTAGAACATTTAAAAGACATTAGACAGGCGCATGAATAGGAAACGTTTAGAGGGATATGGAAATGCAAGTAATTGGAAATAGTTTAACTTGGGAAACGAAGGGTCTGTTTCTGCACTGAATAAAAATTGAAAGAACTGTGGATGCTATAAATCAGAAACAATAACAGAAGTTGCTGGAAAAGCTCAGCAGATCTGGCAGCATCTGTGAAGAGAAAATAGAGTTAACGTTTCGGGTCTGGTGACCCTTCCTCAGAACTACCAAGACCCAAAGTGTTAACTCTGATTTTTTTCTTCACAGATGCTGCCGGACCTGCTGAGCTTTTCCAGCAACTTCTGTTTTTGCTTCTGTTTGTGTGCTGTATGACTCTATAACAATAGTAGGGGTCTCTGGATTAATTGTCCAGTAGTTATACCAGCAGTGCCATCACCTCCCTTTAAATAACTCGTGGATACCACAGCTACCCATCTGGTAGCTTCTGGAATTGCTACAATGTAGGTTCATCAGAATGATACCTAGATTTCGAGGGTTAGGCTTTAAGAAGGGAATCCGTCCCCCGCTCATAAAAGGATCAAGAACCAGAGAACACAGACTGAAAATGATTTGCTCAAAGAGCTAATCTGATGTGAGTAACAGCTTTTCATACAGCAAATAGTTTGTTTTTTTTATTCATTTGTGGGATGCTGGGCCAGCATTTATTGTCTGTACCTAGTTGTCCTTGGTGAACTGCTTTCTTCAACCACATACTGTAGGTTTACCCATAATGCCCTTAGGGAGGAGGTTCCAGGATTCTGATCCAGTGATAGCGAAGGAATGGCGATATATTTCCAAGTCAGGATGGTGAGTGACTTGGAGGGGAACTTGGAAGTGGTGGTGTCCCATAGATCTGTTGCCCTTGTTCTTCTAGATGGAAGTTGTCATGGGTTCAGAAGGTGCTGTCTGAGGATCTTTGGTGAATTTCTGCAGTGCACCTTGTGGATAGTACACACTGCTGCTACTGAGTGTCAGTGGTGGAGGGAGTGGATGCTTATGGATGTAGTGCCAATGAACCAGGCTGCTTTGTCCTGGATGGTGTCAAGCTTCTTGAGTGTTGTTGGGGCTGCACTCACCCAGGCATCCATTCATCCATTCTGGAATGCATTGTCTGGAAACGAATTGCATCTGGGGCATTCAAGAGGGGATTGGATGATTATTTGGATAGAAACAGTGTGCAAGGGTATGGAGGTGAAAAACAAGAGATAGGTACAAGGTAATAAAAGTCATTTGAAAAGCTGGGGAAAAGATCCAGGGTCCTGACCAAAATGTCAACATTCCGGCTGTCTGATGCTGCCTGGCCTGCTGTGTTCCTCCAGCTCCACATTGTGTTATATCCACCAAATTACCCATTTTTTTCCATCGATGAACCACTGTCAGTAAATCACCAATATTTGCAAACCTGTTTTTCAATGTCATTGGTTGTCCCTTGAAGACGATGATGACTCTCTTCTGCTCTCAGGGTGAATCTGTAGGTGGCTGTACAGACCAATGCAGCTTCTGCAGGCTCTGTTACACTTGGGGCAGGTGGATGAGGCCTTGGTGTGGCAGCATGCTCCCTGCAGAGCCCATTATGGACAATGCAGACCATCAAAGGTGAGGGAGAGGGGGGAAGAAGGCTAAATGAAAATGGAGTTGGAACGCAAACTCTCGCTGTGTTGCCTGACACGGTTGAGCTGCAGAGGCATGTAGCTGACACCTAGCAGGACATTGGTCAATGCGAATGAACCCTGTCAAAGGAGAACTGAGGAAAGAAACCCAACAATGCCTCATGCTGACTTTAAGCTGCATCAAACTCAGAAGTGTCAAGGAGCAGAAAGGACTGTGGCAGAAATATTACAACTTAGGGCTGAATATTTTTGCAACATTCGCCATATTTAGGCTGTGGCATCTCCGTCAAGTTTGACAGAGGGTTTCTGTCTCTGGGGACTAGCAAGTTTCTTCCATGCCACCATCCCAGACATATTATATATCTACCCCCCAGCCCTGGTTGATGCTAGCCCTGCATCCGTTATCACAGCTAGAAGAACTTGTCAGTGTTGGGACATCCAGAATAGGTCATCATCCCGGTGCCATCTTGGAACTCTAGCTGGTGCACAAGGCCTTTGGCAGACCAAAGCTGTTCTTCACCGACAACGTAGGGGGCACAGCAGTCACCAATTGACAACATGGAAGAGGCACCGCTGTTAACTCCTTACACCCGGTTATCATTCAAACTACCAAAGTGAATAACCTCAATGTGGATAGATGTGACATTCAGTAGCAAAAACAGGAAGGTGATAGGTTGGGAACAGGGGAAGTGCAATGAGACCTGGGTGTTCTTGTCCACCAGACGCTGAAAGTAAGCATGCATTTGAAGCAGGTGGTGAAGAAGGCAAATGGTATATTGACCGTCATAGCGAGAGGATTCAAGTACAGGAACAGAGATGTCTTGCTGCTATTGTATAGTGCCTTGGTGAGACCATATCCAGAGTATTGTGCACAGTTTTGATCTCCTTCTTTGAAGAAGGATGTTCTGGTGATGGAGGGAGTAGAGTGAATGTTTACCAGGCTGATTCCTGGGATGGTAGGGCTGATGTATGAAGAGAGGCTGAATCGGTTAGGACTGTATTCACTGGCGTTTAGATGAATGAGAGGATCTCATAGAAACCTATAAAAGTCTAACAGGATGGATAGGTTAAACACAGGAAGGATGGTCCCAATGACTAGGTCATAGTTTAAGAATATGGGCTAGGCCATTTGGGACTGAGTTGAGGAGAAATATCTTCACCCAGAAAGTGGGGAGCTTGTGGAATTCTGTGCCGCGGAAGCAGTTGAGGCCAAAACATTGAATGTTTTCAGGAAAATAGATAAAGTTTTAGAGCTAAAGGTTCAAAGGATATAGGAGAGAAAGCAGCAAAGGGATACTGAGTTGGATGATCAGCCATGATCATATTAAATGGCAGAGCAGGCTTGAGGGGCCGAATGGCCTACACCTGCTCCTGTTTTCTATGTTTCTATGAAGTGCCAGGGCACACAACTCACCAATCCAGAGGGACATTCCACCTTACAACCCTCTCTAAGTTATTGCTACTCTTATCCCAATGTCCACTGTAGCCCAGCATCTTCTCACTGCTTACTGTGGAGCTATCACATACAGTGAAGCCTTCAAGCAATGTAAATCATTAACATTTATTCACAAAAAACAGAAGTGAGCAGAAATTAAACAAACAGGAACTGCATTTTCCTCCCAGCATACGAACAAACTGCTAGCATTTTGAGTAACAGGCATTTTACAGTCACTGGGTGATCGCTGCATCCAGCTCTCATCTACTGGAACCTAGAGTCAATTAAGCCTTGTCTGACTAGTAGTGTTTGAGTTTGATTTATTGTTGTGACATGTACCAACATACAGTGAAAAGTGTTGTTTTGCGTGCTTTACAGGCAGGTCATAAATACAAAGAGCATTAGGGTAACAGAACAGAGCGCAGACCACAGTGTTACAGTTTGAGAGATCTGTTCAGAAGCCTGATAACAGTACAGAAGAAGCTGTTCTTGAATCTGTTATTATGTGTATTCAACATTTTATATCTTCTGCTTGATGGAAGAGGGTGGAAGAGAGTATAATGGGGCAGGAGGGGTCCTTGATTATTCTGGTTGCTTTCACAAGGCAGCAGGAAGTTTAGATGGAGTCAATGGATGGAAGGTTGATTAGCGTGATGGACTGGGCTGTGTTCACAGCTATCTGTAGTGTCTTGCGATTTTGGAAAAAGCAGTTGCCATACCACACTGTGATGTATCTGGTTAGCATGTTTTCTACAGGACATCGATAAAAATTGGCAAGGGTCTTTGTGAACATGCCAAATTTCCTTAGCTTCCTGAAGAAGTAGAGACATTGATGTGCTTTCTTGACTGTTGCATTGCTGCTGTCTAGTGTGCATGATCTGATGTGCCTCCTTCACAACGTCTTCATCCCCCTCCTCAAAGGCTGCTACTGCTGTCTCAGTTCTTCAGAGTTCATCATATCCCCTGTTTGCCTGCTCCAGTTGTGTAGAGCACAGAATGTTGGGACTATGCACACACTCTGTGAGTCTGTCTGGAGTACACTGAAGGATCCCACCCGACCTGTTCGTGCAGTGGAACGCCACCTTCAGGAGGCCTGTTGTACTGCTGCACCACAGATCTGGTCGGACAGTGTATCTCTGCTCTGTCGCAAGTCAAACGGTTGAGTAACTGAGACATTAGGAATGGTCACAGAAGGTAGCCCTTGTCCCCCAGTGATAGGCTTTGCACGGCATCTGGACCCTCAAACATAGCAGAAACTGAGCGTTCTCGAGGATGTAGGAAGGGTGGCAGCTCCCAGGGCTGCATGTTCAAATCTGTAAGCAGTGATACTCACAGATCACTTGTTGATGGACTGAGGCCCTTCTTCAGGTTGCGTTACAAAATGGGCCTCTCAGCGTGAAGTGTGCACAGTATTCTGGGAGAAACATAGAACATAGGTGCAGGAGTAAGCCATTTGGCGGCAATACTGATTTTATCACAGGCAAATGGGATGAAGGAGTGTGAGCTGGGGTAAATGGCATCGGTAATATTCTTGTTATGTTGGTGGGTGGACAATTGAGAGATCCCACAAATGTTCCCAGTTTCGTGAACGTTCGACACTGGAACCAGAAATGTGACTTGTTGCTCCTGATGTCAAGAAAGGCCTGATTGGATTTCACACTCACTAGATTTTCCACATATTGTTCAGCGCCTTATTAGATTTCTGTCCTTAAATATTTCTGTCATCATGTTTGTCATTGCAAAAAACTTTTGCAATCAGAGAACAGAGTTGGGAAAAGAAAATGAATAAAAAGAAAATAAATGGAGACTTTGGGGAATGGGGAGAGCAGAAAGAAGCTTTCTGAGGAATTTTTTTGAATGTAAACAGCCAGATGGCACAGTGTATGAAACAGGCCAGAATGTTCAACAGCACAGACTTTCAGTGAACCATAGAATCCCTACAGGGTGGAAACAGACCGTTTGGTCCATCAAGTCTGCACCGACCCTCCAAAGAGTATCCCATCCAGACCCACCCCCCCCCCCCCCCACCAACCTCCGACTCTATCCCTGTAACCCTACATTTCCCGTGGCTAACCCACCTAGCCTGCAAATCCTTGGACACTGTGGGCAATTTAGCCTGGCCAATCCATCCAACGTGCACATCTTTGGACTGTGGGAGGAAACCGGAGCACCCAGAGGAAACTCACGCAGATATGGGGAGAATGTGCAAACTCCACACAGACAGTTGTCCAAGGGTGGAATGGTCCCTGGTGCTGTGAGGCAGCAGTGCTAACCACAGAGCCACCGTGCCGCCCAGTGGTTGAGTGAGGACCATCATAAATGATAATAAACGGAAGACTTGCATTTACACAGCACCTTTCAAAACATCCAGAGGTCGGACAACACTTTATGGCTAATGAAATACTTCTGAAGGGTAGTCATTGTTGCAATGTAGGAAACATGGCAACCAATTTGCTCATAGCAAGCTTCCACAAACAGCGACGTGATAATGACAAGACAGCCTGTTTTATTGACGGTGGTTGACGGATAAATACAGGCCGAGACACCAGGGATAAGTCTTTTTGCGTGCTGCTGTGCAATCTCTCACATCCACCTGATACAGCTGTTGAATAGAAAGAGCAGAGAGCAGAGCTCTCATCTGAAAAATGTGGTCGTTTGTGGAGCATCACTGCCTCAGGACTGTAGCGTTACCTCGGTACTGCACTGGAACTTCAGCTTAAGTTTTGCACTTCAAAGTCTGGAATGGGGTCCTGAACCCCTAATGTTCCCAACTCAGAGGACAGTGCTATCAACTCAGCCATGGGTATCACTAAACTGGACTGTGCACAAATCATTTGAATTCAGTGGTTAGTAATTTCTGTTAAGCAGTTTTACCAAAAAACCAATAATCAAACATAAGTTCGCAACAGACTTAGTTCTGACAGTGAGAATCTTGCAACAAGATGCAGCTGATATTTTATACCCACAAATCATGCCTTTCCAACTATGTCCACAAGGTGGAAGTATAGTTCAAGAGTTATTAATTGTTAGTAGCTAGTATTTGTATTTAATGGTGCATGACAGATTATATTTGCAGATAATCAATAGATATTAAATCAAAGTTATTATCACTTTTAACTAATGTTTTTTAACCATTGACGAATAACTGTATTGCAGCCAATTACAACTCAAGACCAAGCTACTAAAAGTTCAAATACAGACTAGAAGCATTCCACACAACGTAAACTTGTTTGAATTGTGACCCCCCTCATTGTCTCCTTATCTCGCTGACCTGCTCTAGCTCTGTAATTTACCAGTCTTCCCTGAAGTTTCAGGTTTTCCTAGGCAGCTACCAAACTCTTTTCCTCACTTTCTGTAAAATCAGCTGCCCTTTTATTAACTCATGTCGAGTCCTGTTCACACATCACCTCTGGACTTGCTGACTTGCTTTGTGCTTTTATTTGTCCTTATTGCAGTGTGTGCCATCTACAAGATGCAACGTGACAACTTACCAAGAGTCTTTAGATAGTATCCTTCCAAACCCACAACCTCTACCACTGAGGAGAACAAAGGCAGCAGATACATGGGAACACCACAATAGAACATAGAACATAGAACAGTGCAGCACAGTACAGCACAGTACAGGCCCTTCAGCCCACAATGTTGTGCCAACCTATTATCCTACTAAGATCAATCTACCCTGTATACCCTACATTTTACTATCCTCCATGTGCCTATCCAAGAGTCGCTTGAATGTCTCTAAAGTATCTGACTCCACTACCACTGCAGGCAGCACATTCCACACGCCCACCACTCTCTGTGTAAAGAACCTACCTCTGACATATCCCCTATACCTTCCTCCAATCACTTTAAAATTATGCCCCCTCGTAATAGTCATTTCCGCCCTGGGAAAAAGTCTCTGGCTATCCACTCCATCTATGCCTTTCATCATCTTGTACACCTCTATCAAGTCACTTCTCATCTTTTTTCGCTCCAATGAAAAAAGCCCTAGCTCCCTCAACCTTTCCTCATAAGATCTGCCCTCCAGTCCAGGCAGCATCCTGGTAAATCTCCTCTGCACCCTCTCTAAAGCTTCCACATCTTTCCTATAATGAGGTGACCAGAACTGAACACAATATTGCAAGTGTGGTCTAGCCACACATGCAAATTCCTCTCTGAACCACCCACCATCTTGACATCGCCATTCCTTAACTGTTGCTGTGTCCACATCCTGGAACTCCCTCCATAACGGCATTGTGGGTCTACCTACAGCACATGGGCTGCAGCAGTTCAAGAAGGCAGCTCAGCATCACCTTCTCCAGGGCCCCTACGAGTGGGCAATAAATGCTGATCTGGTTAGTGACGCCCACATCCCATGAATGAATAAATAAATTACCTCTCATGCTAGCAGGAATTTGCTGTGTGCAATTTAAGTGCCACAACTCCTATATTACAAGTGATTACGCTTCAGGAGAAAAGTACTTAGCCAGGTTTAAGTTCCTTTGGAACAACTAGAGATCAAGGGCGGTTCCATATAGATGCTATCAGAAGTCACACAACACCAGGTTATAATCCAATAGGTTTATCTGAAACAACAAGCTTTGAAAGTGCTGCTCCTTTGTTGCACCAAAAGCTTGTGATTTCAAATCTACCTGTTGAACTGTAACCTGAAGTCTCGTGTGACTTCTGACCTTGTCCACCCCAGTCCAACACCAGCACCTCCACATCATGACTATATAGATGCAGGTCCCTTTTTAAACCAACTGAATCCTTCCTGAGTCTAATGATGGAAAATTCAAAATATGATTCACTTTGGCCAATCTCTAACTAAACACTGTTGTAGTTTGAAGAAGGTGGGTATGTAATTGACTAATTAAATTGTCCATCGTCTTGGAGAGAGGAGAATGTTGTATATAAAACAAGACCCAGCAATGGAAAAATTAAGCAACTCCACGAAAATAGAGATAACACTTACAAAAGATCACATGAGACCTTAAGTAAAGAGAGTTCTGTAAATTATTGACATATTTGAATACTTGCATGGTTTAATTAACCCTTCTTGCAGCTCTTTCATTTCTGGAACATGCTGGCACTTCTTTCCAAAAGCAATGAAAATGTTCTGGGAAAGAAAAGGCACATAAACATCCCAACTCTCACGAAACTGGGGGCTGATTGTCATAAACTAGGCACTATTGTGACATGTGTCATGCCTCAGTTGGGTACACAATTCATTTGTGCTATTTTTACTCTGCTGCACAGAATTCAATGCAGCCCTTTCCTTTTATGGCTTGGTTTGATGCATTGGTTTCTTGTGACAGGATAATAATCGACAAAAGAACCAGAGAGGGGAGATAGGGAGAGTTTTTTGTGTGTCATGACCAGTACTGCACCTGCCTCTAACTGCAGTAGAAATAGATTCAAAAGTAACTTCCGAATGGGAATTTGAGTGCACACTTGAAAAGAATTCTTTTTAAAAGACATTAAAAAGGGAAAGCATGACACTATGGGGATAGCACTATCAAAGAAATGACACAATTCCAATGAGCTGAATGAACTCCTTCTGTACTGTATGAGCAGTACATCTAGTGGTGAACAATACTGAACCTGGAAACCCAATACCAGGTGGGACAAAAACAGAAATTGATGGAGAAACTCAACGGCTCCTCCAGCAGTTGTGGGGAGAGAGAAACAGACTTGACCTTTCAAGTTCAGTGATCTGCCTCAGAACATTTACTGCCTTTTTATACTTTCATAGGAAATTACTATTCCCCTTAGTCGAAGGGTCAATAAAAGGGGATGGCATTATTTTACAGTTGAAGGGCAGGGAGTTTTGAGAAGATTTAAGGAAAAATCTTTTCACTCAGAGGGCAGTGGAAGGGTGGTTGAGGTGGGAAATCTCACACCCTTTAAAATGTACATGGATGAGCACTCGAAATGTCGTAATGTTCAACTGTTGAAATGTCAGCTCGTGTAGATAGGTCAGTGCAGACTCGATGGACCGAAGGACCACTTCTATGCTGTATGTCAATGATTCATGGAAATGGGCAACACTGGCAATGCCAGCATTTATTGCCTATCCCTAATTACCCTTGAACTCAGTGGCTTCCTTGGAAATTTCAGAGGACAATTAAGAGTCAACCGCATTGCTGAGGATTCGGAGTCGTATATCACAGAATCATAGAGTTATAAAGGTTTACAGTGCAAAAAAAGGCCCTTCAGCCCATCATGTGTAAAACCAACCACCTAACTATTCTAATCCCATTTTCCAGCTCTTGGCCCATAGCCTTTTATGCCTTGGCATTGCAAGTGCACATCCAAATACTTCTTAAATGTTATGAGGATTTCCACCTCTCCCACCCTGATGGGCAGTGAGTTTCAGATGTAGTGAAAATGTTTTTCCTTACATCTCCTCTAAACCTTCCGCCCACCATCTTAAATCCATGCTCCCTGGTCATAGATTCCTCCATCAAGAGGAAATGTTTCTTCCTGTCTATCCTATCTATGCCCCTCATAATTTTACACATCTCACTCATGACCTCTCTCAATCTACCCTGATCTAAGGAAAACAACCTCATACTGTCCACTTTCTCTTCATAACTGGGGTGGTTTGGTAGCACAGTAGGCATCACTGCTGCCTCACAGTGCCAGGGACTCGATTCTCCCTGCCTCTGCGTGGGTTTCCTCCAAAGTCCAAAGATGTGCAGGTTAGGTGGATCGGCCATGCTAAATTGCTCCAAGTGTCCATGGGTGTGCATGCTAAGTGGGTTAGCCATGGGAAATGCAGGGTTGCAGGGATGCGCAAGGAGAATGGGTCTGGGTGGGATCCTCTTTGGAGGGTCGGTGTGGATTTGATGGGCTGAATGTCCTGCTTCCACACTGTACGGATTCTATGTCTAACTGATGAAGGCCAGACCAGATAGGATGGGAGATTTCCTTCCATTAAAAAAAAACTTGCTCACGGGATGTGAGTGTTGCTGGCTAGGCCAGTATTTATTGCCCATCCCTACTCGCCCAGAGGGCAGTTAAGAAACAACCACATTGCTGTGGGTCTGTAGTCACATGTAGGCCAGACCAGGTAAAGATGGCAGCTTCTGTCCTTAAAAGGAATTAGTGAACTAAATGGGTGTTTCCCTAACCATGGTTTCAAGGACATCATTAGATACTTACTTCTAGATTTTCATTGAATTCAAATTTCAACTTTCAGCCATGGTGGAATTTGAACTGTGTCTCCAGAACAGGTCTCTAATTTGATTTACTATTGTCACATGTACCTAGGTACAGTGAAAAGTTTTGTTTTGCATGCACTACAAGCTGATCATACCATACAATGTGTATTTGGATAATAAAATCGAGCAAGGAATACAATGTTACAGCTGCAGAGAAGGTGCACAAAGAGTGAGGTCAACACTGAATTTGAAACTTGAGAGGTCCACTCAGAAGTCTAATAATAGCGGGGAAAAGCTGTTCATATGTGTATACAAGCTTTTATAGCTGTTGCCTGGCAAAAGAGGGTGGAAGAGAGTATAACCAGGGTGGCAGGGGTCTTTGATTATGTTGGCTGCTTTCCCGAGGCAGAGGGTAGCATAGGTGGAGTCAGTGGATGGAAGGCTGGTTTGTCTGATGGACTGGACTATGTTCACGACTCTCTGTAGTTTCTTGTGATCTTGGGAAGGGCAGTTGCCAAACCACCTGCGGTGCATCCAGATAAAATGCTTCTATAAAAAGTGGTAAGAGAATTTGTAAGAGGTAATTGGATTAAATTTTAGTAATAATACTATGAGGCCAGCACCTTCCCCTGGATGGGTGAAGTCACTGGGTTTTTACAATAAATGATGGGGTCACCTTTACTGAGATTAGCTTTCAAATCCAGGTTTATTAGCTGAATTTAGATTTCACCAGCCCTCATGGTTGGATTTGTCCTCAGTGTATTAGCCTGGGGTCTCTGGATTACTTGTCCAATAACTCATCACCATTTCTCCTATTTAAGCTTATGCTTCATTATTTATGATTTAGAGTTCATTATCAGTTTGGACTTTTCAAAAAGAAAGTACTTAAGAATTATGTTTTTTTGTTGAATGACACTAGACCTCTGTCATCTAACAGTTTTCATTTGGAAAGGCATCCCTGGGTTTAAATAGTAGCAGATGGCTTCACTCTCAACTGGAAGAAGTGGGATTTTCAATCAGAAACAACATAGTAGGGCTTTTTGGTTTGAAAACTGGGGTCTCTAATCGGCATGTGGACATGTCACTGGATGGTCAAAATTCCAAAAGCAAATCTCCATTAGTGTAGGATTATCTGAGGGTTAGTGGGAAACAAACTTCCTGTAGTGATTGTAACAATGTTATCTGGTTCAATCAGGGAGCCCTGGCTGACAGATATAAACAGCAGTGTCAGGGGACTGCTCACTCTAGGAGCTGGCTCTGTTCTAGCAGTGTCAGTGTCATGTACTATGCACATGTAAATAAAGAGACAGGATACTGGCTCTCATGGATTATTTCAACTCCCGCTCCCAAGCTAGCCCTCTGGGCAATTAATCCTTGGATCAATCAATCACACCCTATTGGAACTCATTACATATTAAAAACAGTATGTAAACATAACTTTTGATGATCCTTAAAACCTTTCACTTCAGCAAACTGTTGGTCACCTGCACCTTCATATCTCCATCTTTGGTGTGGTGCCAATTATTGTTTGATTACACTCCTATGAATAAAGTGAAAAATCACACAACACCAAGTTATAGTCCAAAAGGTTTATTTGAAATCGCAAGCTTTCAGAGAGCAGCTGCTTCATCAGGCGATTTCAAATAAACCTGTTGGACTATACCCTGGTGTCATATGATTTTTAACTTTACCTAGACCAGACCAACACTGACACCTCCACATCATACACTCCTGTGAAGCAAATGGGAATGTTTGACTGCAGGAAAGGCAGTATATAAATGTAAGTTGTCATTGAACGCAAAAGTTGATGCAGTATCTTGAGTTGATTTGATTTATTTATTGTCACGTGTACCTAAGTACAGTGAAAACCTTTGCTTGCGAGCAGTACAGGCAGATCATAGTAAGCAAGGACATACAAATCATAGGGTGAAAGAAATCTTAGACTGAAGCATACAAGTTACACAGGGCAATAAGAACATTACCAAGATCAATCATTATTTGAAGCTAGAGAGTCCATCCATCAGTCTAATAACGGCCGGGAAGAAGCTGTTCCTGAACCTGCTGGTGCACGTGTGTTCAAGCTTCTGTGTTTTCTGCCTGACGCAAGAGGCTATAGGAGAGCATTACTTTTGCAAGTAGACATGAGATAGAAAGATACAAAAAAAATCAGGAAAAAGCAGTGCAATGGTAAGTTTCAAAATCTTTGAGGATATAGAAACAAGTGATGTTAAAGTGCTACGACTTTGCTGCAAGCTGGGCAAGAATACAAAGGGCTCACACACTATCTAGGGAGGGATATGGTGCTTAATGTGTGATTAACACGCCTTATTGACAACCACTAGAAACATTTTCCAAGCACAATATGGCAGAAGTGCAGAGAACGAGAATTAATAACAACAATAGCGAGGGGCCCTCTTGTGGTGCAGTGGGTAGTGTCCTATCCCTCCATCAGGATGCCCAGGTCCAAGGCCCAACTGCTCAGGTTAGTTTGAAATAAACTTTAGAGAAAGGAACGGCTTTCAGGGCTGGGTGCAGAAAGCTCCGGAAGCATTGGTCAGAACTTTGGATTTTGAGAAAGATTTTTCAAAGGCACAAGCAATGTTGAGATGGTGATGGTTGAAAGGATTTGGCTAGGGTGGGTTCCAGAGAGTGACTGATGGCAGTGCTACCCACTGTAGGACATAGCAGGGGTGAGATGTTAAAAAAAAGAGCTGCAGGAGCAAAGCTTGTGAGATGAGGTACAAGAACGGGCAAAGGCTCTTATAGTGCCAGTATGAAGGCTCGTAACTTGTCTTACAGAAGTTTTCAGTAAAAAGAAACATGGATTGAGGTCATAAAGAGGGATCTCCAACTAATGAATCTGTGTAAATATGAAACAAAAACACACATCATACCTGGTCTATTCGCACTCAGTGTAAGCTCAGTGGTGAGAAATCTTAAACATTGAATGTTCTGTTTGTTCATGGTAAAATCTATAATATATGTAATATATTCTACATATTGTAATATATTCTAAAGAAAAAAAGGTTTATTTTTTAAAGCACCTCATTGGATATGGGACAGAACAGGAGAACAGACTTGAGGTAAATCAACCATGATCTTACAGAATGGTGGAGTTGGTTCAGGCCTCTGTGTGGGCCCTGTTCCTATTTCTTACATTCTTATCTCTCAAGTGCCTCCATGATGAATTACTCTGAAGTGCAGTGAATGCTGCAGTGAATCACACTGGCCCCACGGAGCAAGCTGCAAAGTCAGTTGAAGTGTTTAAAAGGAAGATAAATGATTCTTTGAGATTGAGGGGGCATTCAGGGATATGGAGATAAGGTAGCAAACTGGGACTGAAAAGACAGCCCTGCTATCAACAATGAAGCATGCAGAAGAGACTCAATGGGATAAATAGACTGCAGCTGTTGCTGTGAAATTTTCCAGTTGGTGCTGGACTCAAGATAGAGACACAGAAAGATGTTTGCACTTAAGGTTGAGACCAGAACTTACAGCAATAGATATAAGGCAGTCATTAATGAACCCAACAGGGAAATTCTTTTGCCAGAGAATAGTTTGAATATAGAACTCGCTGCCACAAATTGAGGTGAACAGTATAGAAACATTTAAGAGCAAAAGAAAAATGGGGGAGAATAGAAAGACATGGAGAGGGGGTTTGTTTGATTCCGATGGGCTGAATGGCCTTTTTGGTGCTATAAACATTGTTAAACTGTGAATGAGCCATATTACCAATGACTGATAAAGATGTCTGTTTGATCCGAATGTAATCACTCCATTGTACCACTGACTGTTTTACTCCCAGTTTCACTGCACATCAACACAGCACTAATTAAATATATAATATGGTAGAAGGCACTTACTGTGAATGTGGAAATACAGATGAAACAATTAAGAACTCTCTCAAGGACAATGGAGTGTCTGTGCTGACACTCCATTCAACTCTTGTTATCTCTGTTCAGTGAATAAACAGAGTAGTCAATGCTCTACTGAGCCACTATCAGATCTCAGCCCAGAAAGGATGTGGGGCACTTCAGTTGCCCTCAGGACCCCTGGTTAGAGATGATTGGGAAGAAGATAAAATTGTGTCATCGTTATTTACTTGTACTGTTTGATAAGGACAGCATCAGATAGTGCTGGGATTCTCTTCACAGCCACAATTAATAGGCTTTTTTTTATTCGTTCACAGGATGTGGGCATCTCAGGCTTTGCCAGCATGTATTGCCCGTCCCTAATTGTCAAGCGGGAAGTTAAGAGTCAACCCTATTGCTATGAGCCTGGAGTCACATGTAGGCCACACCAGTAAGGATGGCAGTTTCCTTCCCTAAAGGGATTAGTGAAGCAAATGAGCCTCCCTCCATTTCACAGTCATCATTAGATTCCTGATTTTTATTGAATTCAAATTCCACCATCTGCCATGGCAGAGATTTGAACTTTGGTTCCTAGAACATTACCTGGGTCTCTAGATAACACCACTGGGCCATTGCCTCCCCCTATCTGTGGGGACAGTATTGCTGTGGCTTAGTTGGTGACAACCCAACCTCTGACTCAGAAGTGTGGGACCTCAAGATCCAGACCAGAGAATTGAGCGCCAAGTCCAGAGTACCATTCCAGGCTGCACTGTCAGAGAATCATAGAATCCCACAGCGTGGAAGTAGGTCATATGGATTGAGGTCATAAAGAGGGATCTCCAACAAAAGAATCTGTGAAAACATGAAACAAAAGCACACATCATATCTGGCCCACTCACACTCAGTGTAAGCTCAGTGGTGGGAAATCCTAAACATTTAATGTTTTGTTTGTTCACAGTAAAATCTATAATATATAGTAATATATTCTACAAATACTCTAAAGAGAAAAGACATATTTTTAAAGCACCTCATTGGATATGGGACAGAACAGGAGAACAGACTTGTGGTAAATCAACCATGATCTTACAGAATGGTGGAGTTGGTTCAGGCTTCTGTGTGGGCCCTGTTCCTATTTCTTACATTCTTATCTCTCAAGTGTCTCCACGATGAATTACTCTGAAGTGCAGTGAATGCTGCAATAAATCACACCGGCCCCACGGAGCAAGCTGCAAAGTCATCGAGCCCATACCAACCCTTAAAAGATCATCCCATCCAGACCCACACCCCTACCCTATCCCTGTTTCCCATTGCAAACCCACCTAGCCTGCACATCCATGGACGCTATAGGCAATTTAACATGGCCAATCCACCTCGCCTGCATATCTATGGACTGTGGAAGGAAGCTGGAGCACCCAGAGAAATCCCACGCAGGCACGGCGAGGATCTGCAAACTCCACCCAGACAGTGGCTCCATCTGATAGTGAAGGAGTCATTCCCCTCCTCACAAACATTTTACACCTGATTGCACCTCTGCTCCAGTATAGGTGTGCTTCCAGAATGTTCCAAAATAATCCCTCAAATTGGCTGAATAATTTGAGGATGAGGCGATAAGTTGTGTGAGACGACACCCTGACAGTGATTAAAGCCTCATTAGATCACAGTGCTATTCTGAGAATCAGATGTGCTGTATAATATGGAGGTTCAAATTCAGATTTGAAGGATAATCTCCATTAGCCAGCTCCAGGAGTTTATACTTTCATCCCTTCCCATGGTCAAGGACCTACAGATCCAGGCCTACAAGTTCAATGGACTATATGCCTGGAAAAATTAAATGTAGTGTTTTTTATAAACTTAAGATGTCACAAAACATTGAGCAATCTATGAAATAGCTTAGAGGTATAGCCCCTGTTGTAGTGAAGGAAGAAAATGGCAGCCAATTTGTTCACAGAGCTACTCAGCTTCTGACCTCATTACAGTCTTGGTTCAAATATGGACAATAGTGTTTAACTCCAGAGGTGAGGTAAGAGTGATTGGCTTTGACATCAATGGTGTTTTTGATTGAGTATAGCATCAAGAAACCCTAGCAAACCTAGAGTCAATGGGCGTCTGCTAATTGGAGTCATACCAGGCACAAAGGAAGATGGTTCTAGTTGTTGGAGGTCAGGCATCTCATCTCCAGGACATCTCTGCTGGAGTTCCTCAGGATAGTGTCCAAGATCCAACTGTCTTCAGCTGGTTCATCAATGACCTTCCCTCTATCATAAAGTCAAAAGTGGGGAATCTCGCTGATGATTGCGCATTGTTCAGCATCATCTATTCAGATACTGAAATAGGCCATGTCCATACGCAGCAAGACCTGAGCAACACATAGACTTTGGCTCATGTGTAATGTGAAAGTTATTTGCTACTTCAGTGCTAGGCAATAACTATCTCCAATATGTGAGAATCTACCCATCTTCACTGCCCTTGATGTACAACAGCATTTTTACTAAGTCTTCCCTATCAACATCTTGGGTAACTACAATTGACCAGAAACTGAACTGTACTAGCGATATCAATACTGTGTCCACAAGAGCAAATCAGAGGCTGAGAACTCTGCAATGTGCAACTCACTGTCTCCTAATGCTTGTAAACAAGTCAGGAATGCAGTCAAATACTACCCACTTGCCTTGATAAATGCAGGTCCAAGAACATTCAAGCGACTTACACTATACAGGACAACAATGCCTACTTGATTGGCACCCCATCTACCATATTCAACGTTCAATCTCTGCATCATCACTGCACAGTGGACCATCTATAAGATTTACTGCAGCATCTCAGCAAGGCTTTTCCAACAGCACCTTCCCAAACTGATAACCTCTACCTCCTAGAAGAATAAGGGCAGTAGATACACGGAATCATCACCATCTGCAAGTTCCTCTTGAAACCACATCATCTTGACTTGGAACTATCTCATCATTCCTTCACTGTTGCTGGGTCAAAATCCTGGAAAATCATCCTTAAGGGTTAACCTACATCCCAAGGACCGCAGTGTTTCAAGGGGGCAGCTCACCACCTTCTCCAGGGCAATTAGAGTGGGGCAATAAAAGTTGCCCAAGCGAATTAATTTAATGAATTAATTTAAAGGAACATACTCCAATAATCAGCAATGTGATAACGACTGGAAAATTTGCTTTTTAGTGATGTTGACTGAATGATAAGTATGAGCCCTAGGATCATGATTTTCTAAATAGTACTACAAAACCTTCTGTGCTCTCTTGAGAAGGTAGGTCATAGAAATGTACAGCACGGAAACAGACCCTTCAGTCTAACACATCCAGACATCCAAACTTAATCTAGTCCCATTTGCCAGCATTTGGCCCATATCCCTCTAAACCCTTCCTATTCATATACCCATCCAGATGCCTTTTAAATGTTGTAATTGTACCAGCCTCCGCCACTTCCTCTGGCAGCTCATTCTATACACACACCACCCTTGAGTGAAAAAGTTAACCCTTAGGTCTCTTTTAAATTTTTTCTGTCTCACCTTAAACCTATGCCCTCTACTTTTGAACTCCCCTACCCTGAGAAGGAGACCTTGGCTATTCACCCTATCCATACCTTTCATAAGTTTTTTTTCTTTATTCATTCTCGGGATGAGGGCATCGCTGGCTAGGCCAGCATTTATTGCCCATCCCTAATTACCCAGAGGCAGTTAAGAGTCAACCACATTGCTGTGGCTCTGGAGTCACATGTAGGCCAGACCAGGTAAGGATGGCAGTTTCCTTCCCTAAAGGACATTAGTGAACCAGATGGGCTTTTCTAGCAATTGACGATGGATTCACAGTCATCATTAGATTTTTAATTCCAGATTTTTATTGAATTCAAATTCCACCAACTGCCATAGTGGGATTTGAACCTGGGTCTCTGGATTAACAGTCCACTTTGTACCTTGATTAAAGAAGAAAGAACTTGCATTTTTATAGCATCTTTTGCAACTTCAGGATTTCCTCATGTCCTCAGATAATACCACTAGGCCATCGCCTCCCCCCAGGGGCCTCAGTTTAACGTCTTGGCCAAAATCTGTGGTATCTCTGTCAGGAATGGAGCCCAATTAAATCATGTCAATATCGGCACTCAACTGTGACCAATCACATTGTGCAGATTTTTAGAACAAAATGGCGTCGTGGGACCACTTTGAAAAGTGTCCGAAGGTCTAATCCACAAATATATTTCTCTGTAGGAGAAAGAGACCTTTGTTTCAAAACTGCAGTTCTGCCTAAGGCTTTCCAATTGTGTTCTCATCACGTTCTAGTTAGTTCAAATACAACAGCACTGGCCAAACACACATTTCAACCTAATTCACCATAAGGCATAGAGATTAAAGTTCTAAGCCCTTCATTTTCAATAAAACATGCTTTGTTACAGAATGTCAGTGTTTAATATTGATTTGGCTCCTCAGATGTACAAAAAAGACGCATTATGTACTGTTATGAAATGCTTAACAATTAATTCTAATTAAATTCACAATTGTGTACACACACTACATTTGGCCCAATAACTGTCAACAATTTCAGAGTTTTACATAGACTTGGATAAAAGCTAAAAGAACCCATGTAATGCCACTCCCTGTGAATGGGAAGGTGTGAGGTTTGATTTATGTTCTTGCTTAAATCAGCTGATTCAACCAAGGCAGCAGTGGAGACATTATCTATATCATCTTCTGACGAAAAGTGGACAGATTGGGCTTGTTTTCTCTGGTGTTCAGAAGAGTGAGGGATGACTTGATCAACGTGAATAGGATTCTGAACCGTCTTGACAAAGTGGATGGGGAAAGGATGTTTCCTCTTGTGGGTGAATTCAGAACAAGGTAACTTTGTTTTATAATGAGGGATCGTCCTTTTAGGACAGAGATGAAGTGAATTTTCTTCCCTGTGGTTTGTGTGATTTTGGAAGGCAGTGCAAGTGGGATCATTGAATATTTTTAAGGTACAGATGGATAGATTCTTGTTAGGTAGGGAAATCGAAGGTCATTGGGGTAGTTGGAAATATGGAATTTGGAACCCAAACAGATCAACTATGGTCTTATTGATTGGCGGAGCAGGCTTGAGGCATGAAATGGCCCACTTCAGCAACTCGGAGATAGCAAGAACCGTAGATGCTGGAGTCAAAGTCAATACAGTGTGGAGCTGGTGGAACACAGCAGGTCAGGCAGCATCAGAGGAACACGAAAGTCGACGTTTCAGGTCGGAACTGATGAAGGGTCTGATCTGAAATGTCAACTCTCCTGCTCACCTGATGCTGCCTAACCTGCTGTGTTCCACCAGCTCCACACTGTATTGACTACTTCAGCGGCCAATTTGTATGTTCGTATCTATTACTGTCCATGTTCTGAATCCCTTTACCATGTCCTTTCTCATTCATTTTTCCTACAGTGAAAAAATGTACAAATCCTTGAGTCTCCTTGCAACTTTTAAGTCTAAGAGTCAGATTCATTACTCTTCTCTCAGCCATCAGTATCAAGGCAATGTTCCTGAAAAGTCTCCTAGTATTGTTTCACTCAGCACATCATCTCACCATGCAAACTTGTGTCTATCAGGCACTTTGTGCCCCGATTAAAGAAGAAAGAACTTGCATTTTTATAGCACCTTTTGCAACTTCAGAATTTCCTTATGTCCTCATTTACTGTCAATGACATATGTTAATATTGTTGTCACGGTTATCATGTAGGAAAGTCAAT
Organism: Rhincodon typus; assembly: GCF_021869965.1. Lineage (NCBI taxonomy): Eukaryota > Metazoa > Chordata > Chondrichthyes > Orectolobiformes > Rhincodontidae > Rhincodon > Rhincodon typus. The sequence continues at coordinate 31,312,128 of NC_063360.1, read as the reverse complement.
TTGTGCTCAACTTCTGCAAAACGAGGATGAGATAATAACTAGAATATTTGTGCTGGTGATGTGGATTTAAGGGCCAAGGATATTAGTAAGCTGGAGAGGGTTTCGAAGAGATTTACCAGGATGTTGCTGGGTATGGAAGGTTTGAGTTATAAAGAAAGGCTGGATAGGCTGGGACTTTTCTCACTGGAGCAAAGGAGACTGAGAGGTGACCATATAGAAGGTTATAAAATAATGAAGGGTATAGATAGGGTAAATAGTAGTTATTTTTTCCCTAGGATGGGGGATTTCAAGACTGGGGGCCACATTTTTAAGGTGAGAGGAGAGAGATTTTAAAAAGACATGAGGGGCAAATTCTTTACACAAAGGGTGGCTCATGTGTGGAATGAACTTCCTGAGGAAGTGGTGGATGCGGGTACAATTACAACGTTTAAAAGACATTTGGATAAGTACGTGAATAGGAAAGGTTTGGAGTGATATGGGCCAGGAGCAGGCAGCTGGGACTAGTTTAGTTTGGGATTATGGTCAGTAATGGACTGGTTAAACCATCCATGCCATATGACTCTATGACTGAACACCAAAGGAAAAGCCCCAGTTTTCTGCACAATAGTGCCACAGGGTCATTTATGCCCACCTGAAAGTGTGGGCAGGGCATCAATTTAACATCTCATCTGAGAGACAACATTTTTACAACTGCCTTAGTGTTGGCCTGGCTTGCTTCAGGTTTGTGCTCAGGTCTCTGAACTCATAAGCTGATAATTGCAAGGCAACAATGGTACCATTGACGACTGCCCAAACACACATTTCGAGCTAATTCAACAGGAAGCATAGACACAAAATATAAAGATTTAAGTTCATCATTTTCAGTAACATATGCTTCATTACAGAATGTCAGAGTTTAATATTAATTTGGCTCCTCAGATGTACAAAAAATACATTATGTCCAGTTGTAAAATGCTTAACAATTAATTCTAATTAAGTTTGCAATTGTGTACAAACACTACATTTGGCTCAAGAACAGTCAACAATTTCAGAGTTTTTACATAGACTTGAATAAAATCTAAAAGAATTTGTGCAGTGCTTGTTTGATTTAGGTTCTGAGTTAATTTAGCTGATTAGGCAGTAACTGAGGCACTACATTTTGCCCTCAGTAAACCTGGGAACGGAAACTGAAACTAATCTTTATTCATTTTGATTGTTACTCAGAGACTAAAGTTGCTGGAATTCCATAGCTAAGGCTAGTGATAATAACACAAGAAATAATGGCAAAAACCACTTGGCCAGATCCATACGCAATGAAGTGATACGAGCAGAAGCAATTTTAAGACTGGCAAACTTGCTGGCCAATTTCTAAGGAGGTATGCTGGTTGGTGAAGACAACTTGTCAAGGTTCGAACTAGTCAAACGGGAATTCACAGTAAAATTAGGTCAATGTTTCAAGTTGGCAAAATTCCAATGAATTACGGGCAGCATCGCACTTGGCATGACGCGGCGTATGGGAACAGTGGGACATCTCAACATGGCAGGCTTTAACTATGCCATCTGGGCTTCTGGCAGGGAAAGCTGGTGCACTGTCATGGAGACAGCAAGGGAATGCAACAGGGCAATGGATCCCTTGTGCACAGCCTGGCACCAATGGGCAGATTGGCTTTTGCCAATGCCACACGCGAAAACAGTTTGGGAATCAGCTGTTAACCTGAAGTTTTGACCAGTAAATGTTACGTCTGTGACATGTGTGATCAAAACATGACAAGAAGTAAAGTAACTGTAGACTGCATAAAATATAAATAAAAATACAAAACATTTACCAACATCTTCCATTTGATTCTAGGCATAACAAGATATAATAATGAGTGAGTCATGAATTGCAATGTCTGTGGTTCAGTCCTGAAAGCGGTGTAAGAGTTCGCAGGTCTTTTTCTCAATGATTTCGTACATCTTTTTAATGCGTTTGTCAGTTACAGTCCGCACATAGCTCTCAGCATCCAGCACAGCCATTCCATCATAGACATCACCCATTATAAGGAGCGGTCCATCTGTCAGGTTAAAGTTTGGACAAGGGCAGTTCCAGTCCATGTTGATCATTATCACCTCCAAATGTTTGAAGTCAAAAAACTTAAGCCCCATTTTCTCATCCTTCAGCACCTCGTCCAGTGTAAATCTGGCAACTCCAGAGTCCTGTTCCTCGACAATCTCTGTCACCCTTCCCACAATGGCGTAGTCACTTTTGCAGAAGCTGGGAACTATCTTGTGACGGGGTCTGCACACTTTGCACTGCTGGCTTTTCGGGAAAGGGCAGGTCTCCTCACACACTTCCTTGCTCTCAAAATTATTCTTGTTGCCCTCACAGCCACCATAGACGAAAGCGTGGCACTGCTTCATCAGCGAATTGTAGGCCCACCGAGCCTCCCACATCTTGCAAGGACCCTGCACAGCAGGAAAGGTGCAGATATTGACTGACTCATTGATACAAGCCAATCGGCACTCTTCGTAGGTTTCAAACTGGTTCTTGCTGCCCTCACAGCCTCCAAACATGAATGTGGAGCACCTGCCCATCTTATGGTCATAGAACCATCTGACGTATTGACGACCACATTCCCCTTTGTCTGGATCTTTGAAGCACTCTCCAGATGGTAAAGGCTGGGTTTTCCTGGCAGTGCTCTCCCCAGAATGTTCCCGTCTGATGACTGACAATGGGAAGTCTGCTCTCAGGAGGCCAGCAGCATTCCTTGCAGTGCATGTGTAGATGCCTGCATCTTCCTGCTGGGTGTTGTAAATAACTAGCTGGCCGATATTGGTGACCACCACATTGGCGTACATTTGATCGGGTCTCATGATGATATTTTCCAGGTAGTCACTCTGTTTCTCCCAGGTGATGTCTGGCCTTGGACGCCCACTGACGTCACAGTGAAAGCTCACTGTGCCTCCAATGTAGACGGACTGGTGGAAGGGGTTGGTGTAGAGAGCTGGAGGGATGGAGTCTTCCAAGGAGGTGGTTGATGTTGGGTTCACAGTGGTTTCTAAAGGCTGGGGGCTGGTGTTGGGCCAAGTGATGTGATACCGACAAGTCACCACTGTCAGGCTGATGCCCCTGATGCATGCCTCGGCATCCATGTAACATTTATTGTAGTAGGTCAGGCCATCGGAGGCGCAGGTGAAATTGGGCTCCTTCTCACACCTGTCCTTGCACTTACAAATGGGCTGTCCGTCCCAGATATCACACTCCGAGCCCTGCTGTGTGCACACAATCCTCTCGCACGTCGCCTCTTTGGGTAGGTCCAAGGACGCTAAGCTGCCATCTGCAAACCTTGCTGCCACACAGCTCTTCAGGCCACACACATTCGTGCAGCACTTCTCAAAGCTCTGACAATCCTGAAATCAGCAATGGGAACAGCAGTTACTTCGACAGCAATAGACTAGTCACTGACTGGGGAGAGATCCCCAACATCACCCTTTCTTGAGGTGTAACATACATCGACTGAGACGCATGCAACAGAACAAATGAAAGGATTGCAAGCTGCTGTTACAATGGCTTCATCAGTTTGTTAACATCATCTAAATCTTATGCATAAATCTGCACCCAGAGACATGAAAATTTGAGACATTAGAACTCAGAGTGAAAGATTGAGGCAACTCATGTACAAATTTGTCGTGCATGTAATTATGCTATGCTGGAATTTCCTTCCTCTTTTTAGGATCAGAAAGGAAATTGATGTTTGGAGGCAGAAGGTAAAGCTGAGATACTAAACATGCACTTTGCATCTCTCATTACCAAGGAAGATGCTGCTGCCAAATTCACAGTGAGAAAGGAAGTAGTTGAAATGCTGGCTGCGCTAAGAATTCATAAAGAAGTGGATTAGAACGATGTACTTAAATTTAATTAGTCACTGAAGCCATATTAGATGTGTCCAAGGATAGTGCGGGAAGCAAGGGGGGAAACTTTGGGGGGCTGTGGGCCACAATCTTGCAATCCTGCTGAAATACAGAGATTATGTTGAGGTTTTACAGGGCATTGATGAGGCTTCTTCTGGAGTACTGTGTCCAGTTCTGGTCTCCCAACTATAGGAAAGATATTATTAAGCTGGAGATGGTTCAAGAAGAGATTTACCAGGATGTTGCCGGGAATGAAGGGTTTGTGTGAAAGGAGAGGCTGGATAGGCTGGGACTTTTATCACTGGCGTGTAGAGGTTGAGGAGTGACTTGATCGAGATTTATAAAATCATGAGGGGCATGGACAAGGTGAATGACAGGTATCTTTTCCCTAGGGTTGGAGATTTCAAGACCGGGGGCATATTTTTAAGGTGATAGCAGGAAGATTTCAAAAATGACATGAGGCGCAATATTTTTACACTGAGAGTGGTTCATGTGTGGAATGAGGAAGTGGTGAATGTGGGTACAGTTACAACATTTAAAAGACATTTCAATAAGTACATGAATAAGAAATATTTGGAGGGATATGGGCCAAGTGCAGGCAGGTGGGACTAGTCTATTGTGGGAACATGGTTGGCATTGACTGGTTGGACCGAAGGGTCTACTTCTGTGCTTTACGACTCTATGACTCTAGGTGCTGCCAGAAAACAGCAAAATTGCAAATGTTGCACTCTTGTGCAGAAAAGTATGGTAAGTTGCCATACTTCCAGTGGATAATATGCTGCCTTCTCATTTGACAGAACTGACTGGTGATGAGTTTACCGTGAGGGTCACGACTCAAGCAAAAGGAAGGCAGTGCTTTCATGGTGACCTCAGTCAGTTTGGGGACTGAACCTGCAATCTGATGATTGATTGTTATTTTTGAGTGACTTGGAAATGCACACTTCATGCATATCTGATATATTTAATTTCATTGAGACCTGTACTGTCTAATTGTGTGTACTTGATTGTGTTTTTATGGTATAAATAATACAAATTGAAAGCACAAATAAAAGAGAAATACTGAAGATGTTTGAAATCTGGAATAAAAACAGAAATAACTGGAGAAACTCAGCATGTCTGGTAGCATCAGTGGAGTTGACATTTTGAGTCCAATGTGACTCTTCATTGGAAAGCTTGACGCTTTGTACTTTCTTATTATAAAAGTTGAAGTGCTGTGTTTAAAATGAATGAAGAATGCTTGGATGGCTAGGATTTCATTTCCTTACTTTACAAGAAGGGATTATATTGTTTAAGTTGAAAATTTTGCTCAATCCTGATTTCTAAAGACCAGAATCTGTGTAGCTCACCTTCTCCCATCTTGGTATTGATAAGCAGCAATGATAATGAAGTTGTTAATTAATTGTAGCAATTAATTTCCATCAATTCATCTACAACAGCCCCAGACATAACATAAGAAAACTCCAAATCTGTGCCAGCTTTCAGAAGCATAGATCCAACATCACCCCTCGCAATCAAATGAGATTTACCACGTATAATTGTCTCAATTTAACTCATACAGTATATCCCAGAAGTTTATTCCCTGAAAAAATTCCAAATTTTGTATCTGAATGATCAGTACACATTTCAACATGTTAGCCATTTTTACCTTCTGTTGTATGCTAATTATTTTGAAGGGGAAATTAAACACTGAATAAATGAAACAAGACTGGGCATAATTTTAGTGTTAAATGTTGCAGATCGCATTTTGATGTGAGCATACTAAGCCAAATGTAATGACACAGAATGGGTTAGGATAAACCCCATGAAATCTACCCAAATCTTGGTGCGTAAATGCAATTTGTTAATCCCTTCCAAGTACAAAGGCTTCAGGTAGATTTGAGGTAGCAGCACTGGCCAGGTCAGTAACTGAGATGCTATGAATTGGATTTGGCATGGATGAGGGATGGATAGATGTTCAGCCAAGCTTCCTGTTATGACTTGACTCGTGTTAGTGAAAGAGACCTTACGTTTCTGTTATTGCCGCCCACCATCTGCAAGGCTGAAGTTAGGAGTGTGTTGTTACACTGTCCACATGGTCAACGCTATCCATGGCAAAGCAGCCATCCACCACCTTCAATGTTCACATTCCTGACACCACTGAAGCATAGTAGCAGCTGTGTGTACCATCTACAAGATACATGGCAATAAACTAGGCAAGGGATCAAAGGTAGAATATCTTGGAGAAACTCAGCAGGTCTGGCAGCATCTGTGAAGAGAGAAAACAATTAACATTTCAAGTCCAGAGACCCTTCTTCAGAATACCGTTCTAGTAAATGTTATGTATTGTAGGATATGAGTCTATATGCCTGGACTTCTGGATTGCTCGTCCAGTGAGAATCCCACTTTTCCACTGCCTTCCCCAAAGCGCTGAAACTCCAATTTTATGCATGGATTAAAATGACAGTTTAATTAAAGAAATCATCATTTTTGGGGAAATAAAATCTTCAAATTGACTTTGGCCACAGTTGGCAACCTTACAGTAATCGTGTTCACATGAAAAGATATAACTGGCTAATGCAGTGGTGTTAAGTCAAGTATAATCTGTAGGCACAAAAACAAAGCTGCTGGAAAAGCTCAGCAGGTCTGGCAGCATCTGTGGAGGAGAAAACAGAGTTAA
>NC_063360.1:31255455-31280602 GCF_021869965.1 Rhincodon typus | reverse complement strand
GAACAGAAACGTCAGCTTTCCTGCTCCTCTGATGCTGCTTGGCCTGCTGTGTTCATCCAGCTCTACACCTTGTTATCTCAATTCTCAACCTGTTAGTCTGCATGAGTAACACATCTTTCGTAGCTGTCAAGTCCTGGGATGGTATTTGAACGTGGAGCTTCTGGCTCAGGGGGCACTACATCACATGACCTCTTTACCACCTACTAACTAATCAGAAATAAAATCATTTTCTTCTGAATTGATATTTTACCACATTTGTAAGTGGGTAAAGCACTGGACAATATTGGTCTTGGCCAACACTAAACTTTTATTTGCAAAGCCATATTTCTATGACCCTCTTCATAAAATATCTCTCCCAGAACATGCCCATTCTTCAGATGTCCGTTTACAATGTGCATATTCAGGAAGACTATTTGATCACGGGGAAGTCTGCTAGAAATAGAACACGGTTACGTTTCTCCCCACCCATAGACGTACCATTGATCTCACTATCCGTGTGACTTTCGAATTAATAAAAGGTGACTTTTTTTTCATGGAACCAATTAACGTTTGACACGGCTCCTTTACAAGACTGAGCTTTAACTGGCCACTACTTGTTTTACCACATCTCAGGCTCTCTTCACTTAGACTTGAATTATTTGAACTGGAATTTTTTTTACCGCTTCTAAAATCCAACTCTTGTTTATCTCAAGGACAAAGTGCTGCATGCTTCCAATGTCATAACTCAGCAATCAACGTAGTGCAACCTTTCTTAAGTCAGAGAATTCTAGGCAAACAGAAAGCTGTAATCCTGCAAATAACCAAATTCAAATTGGAGGGTAAATGCTCAAGTACTGTTGTTATTTAATGCTAATGCTTTCACAGGCCAATGCAAGGTATAAAAGGTTATTACCTTAGTGCATAATAAAGGGGTCATGCCAGGCTACTGCTTTTGTTATTTCTGACTGAGCCCACCCTCAATGTAAGGAATTTTGATAGTGTGTTATAAAATTTCCCCTCCTCCAATTTCCTCCCCTCTTCCTGAGGATGTTGACTTCTTCATTCAGATAATCAAAAGGTGTTGTAAGGTTCACCCTTTACTTACCTTATCCAAATGACCATTATTTGTGGGTCTGTCTTGTCAACAATTGCGTATGAAGCTGATTGAGTAGGCACTTTTACAGCCCATGCTGGATCTGTCTTTACTTGATATCCATGTCTATGCTCTTCCAGTCAAGCATCAAGGGGAAGTGGTGACGTAGGCAATGTGAGTAGGCGAATAATCTAAAGCTTCAGACTATTGTTCTGGGGACATGGTCTCAAATTCCACCATGAAATTTATATTCCAATAGAAATCTTAGAGGGTCACAGAGTCATACAGCATAGCAACAGACTCTTCGGTCCAACCAGTCCATGCTGAACATAATCCCAAACTAAACAAATCCCACTTGCCTGCGCTTGGTCCATATCCCTCCAAATGTTTCTTATTCATGTACTTATCTATATATCTTTTAAATTTTGTAACTGACTTGCATCCATCACTTCCTCTGGAAGTTCATTTCGCGCACGACCCACTCTCTGCATAAAAACGTTGCCCCTCATGTCCTTTATAAATCTTACTCCTCTCACCTTAAAAATACGCCCCCTTGTCTTGAAATCCCCCACCCAAGGAAAAAGACACCTGCCATTCACCATATCTTGAATAAATGCTGACCATGTAATCACTGTTAAAATAGTTGTAAAAACCTATCTGCTTTCACAAAAATTCTTTAGGGAAGGAAATCTGCCATTCTTACCCATCCTGGCTTACATGAGACTCCAAACCCACAGCGAGGTAGTTGACTCTTAATTGTTGCCTGGGCAATAAATGCTGGCCTGCCCAGTGATGCCCACATCCTATGGATGTTTTTTGTCAAAATCTAGAGTGGAATTGCTGGTTGATTTTCCTTTCAAAGAATATGGTGGCTAAGTCTTCATTTTGCTGTTTATTGAGACTGACTAAATTGACATAGGACCAGGGATCAAACTTAACTTTTCCCTGATCTGTATTGGCTTACGTTTAAGTCTTTACAATTTCCAGCCATTGGGAATGTGAAAATGAACCATTTCGACTATAATTACAAAAGAAAAGTCCCTTAAAACATCTGGGCAACAAATTCACCTACATCAGACTCCTGCTCACTGATTACAACTCCGCCTTCAACACCATTATCCCCTCCAGACTGATCTCAAAACTCCATGACTTTGGTCTCAGCTCCGTCCTCTGCACCTGGATCTTCTGCATTCTGACCCACAGACCACAATCAGTGAGGATAGGTAACTGCATCTCCTCCACAATAACACTTAACACTGGAGCCCCCCAAGAATGTGTCCTCAGCCCCCTACTTTAGTCCCTGTACACCCACAACTGTGTTGCCAAATTCCAAATGGACGCCATCTACAAGTTTGCTGATGACACCACCGTTGTGGGACGGATATCTAACAATGATGAGTCAAAATACAGAAGGGAGATAGAGGGCTTGGTGATGTGGCGCAATGAGAACAATCTGTCTCTCAACGTCGGCAAAACTAAGGAACCAATCATTGACTTCAGAAAGAAAGGAGGAGAACATGCCCCCACTACATCAACGGAACTGAGGTTGAGAGGGTGAAGAGTGTCAAGTTCCTCAGAGTAATGATAACCCACAACCTGTCCTGGACTTCCGAAGTAGATGCAACAGTCAAAAAGGCACAACGATGTCCCTTCTTCCTCAGGTGGCTTAGGAAATTTGGCATTTTTGTAAGGACTCTCACCAACTTCTATAGAAGCACCATTGAAAGCATAATGTCCAGGTGCATAACGGCCTGGTACGGCAACTGCTTTGCTCAGGACCATAAGAAACTACAGAAGGTGGTCTGCACAGCCCAGACCATCACGGAAGCCAACCTTCCATCCATGGACTCCACTTACATGGCTCACTGCCGCGGAAAGGTGGCCAACATCATCAAAGACCCATCACACCCTGGTAATGATCTCCTACAACCTCTTCCATCAGGCAGAAGATACAGAAATCTGAAAACACACACGAGCAGATTCAGGAACAGCTTCTTCCCAGCCATTATCAGAATGATGAATGGACTCTCTAGCCTAAAATAACACAGATCTTGCTAACATTGATCTCACCTAGCACGTGCCCTTTGCAATGTAACCAGTATGCCTCTGTCTAAGATCTTTTTGATCTGTATATCGTTGCTTACTATGATCTACCTGTACTTCTCATAAACAATGCTTTTCACTGTACTTTGGTACATGTGACAATAAATCAATCAATCAATCAATTAAAGACATTTTAAGAGTTCAGCAAACCAGAGTCTGACCTTTCCTTCGTTGTTTGCATGACTTATTCATAGAATGTGGCAGCACAGTATTTCATCACTTAGAAGATCTGTAGTTCACACAGTGCAATATTTTGATTAGATCAGGCAGTGTGAATAGTAAAGCTTACTCAGCTAGTGATCCATCTATGAAAACAGCATCTAGTACCTCGACAGTGAATGCGAACAGGCTTAGAGTGTAATTTCACACTGAAGTCCAATTTCTGTATAACCCAACTCTGACATAGTCATCACGTTCCATTGAACACCAATGTGTGTAGGAGGTCTGAGTGAGATTTTTAAAGTGTATCCCAATGGATAGCCCCACTCCTTGGTGACTGAACAACTTGCATTTATATAGCACCTTTGAGAATAGCATTCAAAGTTGCTTCAAAAAGAGCTTTTGCTAGATGCTGAGCCACATAAGGAGATATTCTGGCAGGTGGCTAAATGTCTGGTCACAGATGTAAAAGGTATTAAGGTTTAGAGGAGGAAGGAGAGGCAGAAAGGTTGAGGGAGAGAGTTCCAGAGCTTTGGGCCATGCTAATTGATGGCACACAGCCAGTAATGGTGGAGGTGTGTGTGTGTGACACAGCTTATAAATTGATTAGTGCTCAACATTGCTGAAACACTATCTAAATGTTCCATGCTATTTCAATAGCTGGAGAAAAGCCTACAACTGACAGTCAGTAATTTAGGAAGGGATGTGTCAGAGAATTAAACTCTGTAATTCAGTAATGAAGTAATTTACGACTGGGTCCTTTTCTCTTACTCTGCGTAAGGTTTAATGTTAGCTTGTACACTTCTGAAACCACAAGATGCACAGTGGCATTAACAATATTCCTTTACGAGATGTTGTGGACAAAACCAAAAGCAGTCTGCAAAACTGTTGAAAATATGGCATGGAGTCTCACAGCACCAGGGACTTGGATTCGATTCCAGCTCAGGTGATTGTCTGTGTGGAGTTTGCACATTCTCCCTGTGTCTGCGTGGGTTTCCTCCCACACTCCAAAGATGTGCAAGTTAGGTGGATTGGCCATGGGAAATTGCCCATCGTGTCCAGGGAGGTGTAGGCTAGGTGGATTAGCCATGGGAAATACCGGGATAGGGTGTAGGCTTGGATGGATCGCTCATCAGAGGGCTGGTGTGAACTCAATGGGCTGAATGGCCTGCTTTCACACTGTAGGGATTCTTTAAATCATATTGTACTTTAAACAACAATGCAAGCAGATAGTTTAAAACAAGTTGCTAATCTCAGTGGTGCTAGGATCCCAAGGAAATCTCTCCAATTCTGCAAGGTGTTCAAATGACCTTGTGATACACTGCTATTAATCTAGTGCAAATTAATGACCAGATTGATTTTACAAAGAGGAGGCACTGGCTTAGAACATAGTGCTTTCACCCCTGGGACCTGAGTTCAAATCTTTTGCAGAGTGATAAGGTGAAAGTCCCTCTGGTGGCTGTGAAAGCCTGTAACAAAATAAGTTTCAACAACCCAAGGCCTCAGCAAATAAAAAAGTTCATAATTCAGGACAAAATTATTGGATTCCGTTAAAAAGCAATAAGGGATAACTGATGTGGAAAAAAAGGAAAAATCCACAGCTGTGTGATTGGAAAGTGATTTTTACAGGATTGAAGCCAATGGCACTTTGTGGGGTGTTTCCCTCTGCAGATGTTCATCACTCTAGAGAACTGAAACTTTCCCAGAGTGACACGATACTCTGCAGGGTAGGTTTCCTGCCTTTGAGTTACTGAGCTATGAGTTTAAGACCATGCTGCAGGGTCTAAGCAAAGGTTGACAGTTTGGGGTGGCAATGAGAGAATGTTTCAGAGTCTTGGGCAGTGTTGGAAGAGGCCTCTGTTTAGCTGTACAGTTGGATGTTGAGGATCCGGTGACATTATTTCAAAGAAGAGCAAACAAGTTCTTCTGAGATCCTGGCCAACATTTATCTTTTTTTTCTATTCATTCATGGGATGAGGGCATTGCTGGCTAGGCCAGCATTTATTGCCCACTGCTATTTGCCCAGAGGGCAATTAAGAGTCAACTACATACAGTCGTAGCAGCATAGAGAAGTACGACATGGAAGCAGGCCCTTTGGTCCAATTCGTCCATGCTGACCAGATATCCTAAACTGATCTAGTCCCATTTGCCAGCATTTGGCCCATATCCCTCTAAACCCTTCCTATTCACATACACATCAGATGCCCTTTAAATGTTGTTATTGGCACAAGCCTCCACCACTTCCTCTGGCAACTCATTGCGTACACACACCATCATCTGAAAAAGTTGCCCCTTAGGTCCCATTGAAATCTTTCTTTTCTCACCTTACACCCATGCCTTCTAGTTTTGGACTCCCCACCCTGGGGAGAAGACCTTATCTATTCACCCTATCCATGCTCCTCATGGTTTTATAAACCTGTATAAGGTCACCCCTCAGCCTCCAACACTCCTGGGAAAATAGCCCCAGCCTATTCAGCCTCTCCCTATAGCACAAATCCTCCAACCCTGGCAACATCCTTGTAAATCTTTTCTGAACCCTTTCAAGTTTAACAACATCCTTCCTATAGTAGGGAGACCAGAATTGCACACATTATTCCAAAAGTGGCCTAACCAATGCCCTGTACAGGCGTAACATAACCTCTCAACTCCTTTATTCAATCCACTGACCAATAAAGGCAAGCATACCAAATTCTTTCTTCACTATCCATTATCTGTGACTCCACTTTCAAGGAACTATGAACTTGCACTCCAAGATTTCTTTGTTCAGCAACACTCCCCAGTGCCTTACCATTAAGTGTACAAGTCCTGCCCTGATTTGCCTTTCCAAAATACAGCCCCTCACATTTATCTAAATTAAACTCCACCTGCCACTCCTCTGCCCATTGGCCCATCTGATCAAGGTCCCAATGTAGTCTTCTTCACTGTCCACCGCACCTTCAATTTTGGTATCATCTTCATACTTCCTAATCATACCTCCGATATTCACATCCAAATCATTCATATAAATGATGAAACGCAGTGGGCCCAGCACTGATTCTTGTGGTCACAGGCATCCAGTCTGGAAAACAATCCTCCAGCACCACCCCCTGTCTTCTACCTTTGAGCCAGTTCTGTATCCAAATGGCTAGTTCTCTCGGTATTCCACGTGTTCTAACTTTGCTAACCAGCCTACCATACAGAACCTTGTTGACCGCCTTACTGAAGCCCATATACATCACATCCACCGCTCTGCCATAATCAATCCTCTTCATTACTTCTACAAAAAACTCAATCAAGTTAATGGGACACAATTTCCCATGCACAAAGCCATGCTGACTATCCGTAATCAGTCCTTGCCTTTGCAAATACATGTGAATCCTATCCCTCAGGATTCTCTCCAACAACTTGCCCACCACTGACGTCAGGCTCACTGCTCTAAAGTTCCCTGGCTTTTTGTACCACCTTTCGTAAAAAATGGCACCACGTTAGCCAACCTCAAGTCTATACATAAATGATCTGGAGGAAGGTATAGATGGTCTGATTAGCAAGTTTGCAGATGACACTAAGATTGGTGGAGTAGCAGATAGTGAAGGGGACTGTCGGAGAATGCAGCAGAATATAGATAGATTGGAGAGTTGGGCGGAGAAATGGCAGATGGAGTTCAATCCAGGCAAATGCGAGGTGATGCATTTTGGAAGATCCAATTCAAGAGTGAACTATACGGTAAATGGAAAAGCCCTGGGGAAAATTGATGCACAGAGAGATCTGGGTGTTCAGGTCCATTGTACCCTGAAGGTGGCAGGTCAATAGACTGGTTAAGAAGGCATACAGCATGCTTTCATTCATCGGACGGGGTATTGAGTACAAGAGTTGGCAGGCCATGTTACTGTTGTATAGGACTTCGGTTCGACCACATTTGGAATACTGCGTACAGTTCTGGTCGCCACATTACCAAAATGATGTGGATGCTTTGGAGAGAGTGCAGAAGAAGTTCACCAGGATGTTGCCTGGTATGGAGGGCGCTAGCTATAAAGAGAGGTTGAGTAGATTAGGATTATTTACATTAGAAAGACAGAGGTTGAGGGGGGACCTAATTGAGGTCTGCAAAATCATGAGATGTATAGACAGGGTGGATAGCAAGAAGCTTTTTCCCAGAGTGGGGGACTCAATTACTAGGGGTCACGATTTCAAGGTGAGAGGGGAAAAGTTTAAGGGAGATATGCGTGGAAAGTTCTTTACACAGAGGGTGGTGGGTGCCTGGAACGCGTTGCCAGCAGAAGTGGTAGAGGCGGACACGATAGCGTCATTTAAGATGTATCTAGACAGATACATGAATGGGCAGGGAGCAGAGGGATACAGATCCTTGGAAAATAGGTGACAGGTTTAGATAGAAGATCTGGATCGGCGCAGGCTTGGAAGGCCGAAGGACCTGTTCCTGTGCTGTAATTTTCTGTGTTCTTTGTTCTTCCGGCACCTCACCTGTGGCTATCAATGATACAAATATCTCAGCAAGGGGCCCAGCAATCACATCCCTAGCTTCCCACAGAGTTCTAGGATACACCTGATCAGATCCCAGGGATTTATCCACCTTTATGCGTTGTAAGACATTCAGCACCTCCTCCTCTGTTATATGGACATTTTTCAAGATGTTGCTATTCATTTCCCCATATTCTCCATCTTCCATATCCAGCTCCACAGTAAACACTGATGCAAAATACTTGTTTAGTATCTCCCCCATCTCCTGCAGTTCCACACATAGGTGGCCATGCTGATCTTTAAGGGGCCTATTCTCTCCCTGGTTATCCTTTTGCTCTTAATGTATTTGTAGAATCCCTTTGGATTCTCCTTAACCCTATTTGCCAAAGCTATCTCAAGTTTCCTTTTTGCCCTCCTGATTTCTCTGTTAAGTATACTCCGACTGCCTTTATACACTTCTAAGGATTCGCTCGATCTCTACTGTCCATACCTGACACATATTTCCTTCTTTTTCTTGACCAAAACCTCATAGATGGGACAAATACACAGCAAGTCAGCATCGCAGTGAAGCAGACTGGGAGGGTGTGCAGTGAATCAGCATCGCCGTGAAGCAGACTGGGAGGAGTGTGCAGTGAGTCAGCATCGCCGTGAAGCAGACTGGGAGGAGTGTGCAGTGAGTCAGCATCGCTCTGAAGCAGACTGGGACAGCAAACCTGCATGAGAAGTGCTGTGGCGGTGGGAGATAAAAACCAATAGCAAGGAGCCATTTCAAAATGTTTCCAAGTACAAAAGCTAACATGTGATGTCACAGGAAAAAAAGTAGGTGATTGGTGGGTACTTCTTCCATTCTATTTTCATTGGCCAAGTGGTTTAAATCAGGAGATGTTTATTCACATTGTTGAGACCTTCATTATTTTTACTTTCATATTTTTTCACTTTTGGTTTGGAGCCATGAACAGTGGGCTGAGAGCTGAAAGTGATCTTTGGGCTGTGAGCAGCAGCTTGTTTTTTTTTAGAAAGATGAACAAACAAGCTGATATTTGTTTATGAGGCTAAACCTGGAAGTTAATTGGACATTGATCCTGATTTAAAGAACCGCTGTGAACGTTTCAATTTTGCTACATACCACAACATGCCAAATATCACAATGTGACAGCAACAGTATTCCCACTAAACTTCTTTCTGGCTGTGTGAGCCTCCTAGGTCCATGTGCAGCAACAGTTTCCCAGAACTGGAAGTCAATGCCGTGATCAGTGTGTTGACTCCGATCACTGTGTGTGGTACAGGCTTACAGGGAACGTTGGCCAGTAGTGGTCATCTGGGAAAATATCACAGTACTCATGGTCTTTCTTCTCCCTCAATTAGTTATAATATTGTATCTTTCGAGAAGGCCACAAGATGAATCTGTAGTTTAAAACATCCATGTGTGATCAAAAAATGTGGGTCTTCTACATTTTGAGAAGCAGAGGATTTGGGACTGTTTGTTTGATGGTTTGTAAGATTATAAAGTGATTACATTGTGTGAAGCAATTTCTTGAACTGAATGAATTTGGGAGGACAAGCGGTTAGTTCTCACGATGTACAGCCAGAAATGGATTAGGCATTCGTTGATGGTTGATTCTGACAGTGGAGCAATCACCTGTCAAATAGAGTGCCAGATCATGCAGTGAAAGCTTATACATTGTATGAAATCAAGTACAAGTAATACATGTTTCAGACTGGGTCAAAGAACACCTTGTAATTAGAAACATTAATCACGGTGAGAATGGTCCCTTCAAAACAGGTATGATCAATTAAATAAATCAGACATGAACTTCTCAGATTTACTTTCCCTGAACTGAGCTGAGTCATTATCTGGATTAAAACACAGAAAGTGCTGGAAAAACTCAGATGGTCTGACAGCATCTGTGGAGAGAGAAAAACAGAGGTAACATTTCGAGTCCAGTATGACTCTTGTTCAGAACCGAAGGACGTTGGAAAATGGGAAAATTTATCAGGATTGTTGCCTATCACAGGAACACGATGCAGTATTATATACTGTGAAGCACACAGCATGCTAACATGAATTTAAATCTGTGCATTTTAACATTGCATTGGGCCTGAGGCATACAGCTTACAAAAACAAAAATCTTACACGTCTCCTGATCTAAAATTGTTATTAATACGTTTCCTTGAAAGAAAACTTTAAGTATAATTACCTAAACATTGTGCAAAAAGCTGAGGTCAAGCTCAGACCAGCTATGAATGCGACAGGAAATTACCAATCTCTGGCCAAAGAACAACCTACAATCTCACTGCAGAGTCCAAATGATTTTGTTGTCATTCATTCAAGGGTTGTGGGTTTCACTGGCCAGGTCAGCTTTTAGCGTCCAATGCTACTTGCCACTTGCTAGGTTTCTTGACAATTTTGTGACCATCGCAGAGGACATTTAAGAGACAATCATGTGTGGAGTTATAGGCAGGCCAAACCAGGTAGGAACAGTCAATTCCTTTCCTATTCGAGCACCAGATCAGTTTTTATGACAATCATCATTATTAACTGTATGGTCTTTATTCTAGGTTCATTTAAATAATTGAATTTTTAATTTCCCAGCTGTATTTGTGTATTTGAATCATTAGTACAGGTCTCTGCATTACTAGTCCAGTAATATAACCAGACTGCACTCTTCCCATAAATGACACAAAGCTGTTTCTTGCATTCGGCTATTCCAATTGTTGTGGACTCTTTTTTTTTATATAGAAAAGAAATTTTAATCTTACTTTCTAAACATGACTTTTGCACCCCTGCCCGTCCCGTTATCCTACCATCTGGGTTTACCTTAAGCTATCTTATACACATTGATATATATAAGAAAAGAAATTATGACAAGTCATTTTCTAAAAGATTAATGGTTGCACCTTTGATCTCTGTGGGTGGAATCGCCACCTCCAAATGAAAGAAAGGCTTGAATTTATATAGTGCCTACCACAAACACAGAGCAACCCAAAAGGCTTTACAGATAATTAAGTAATTTTGAAGTGCAGTCACCACTGTAATCACAGAATCCCTAAAGTGTTGAAAGAGGCCATTCGGCCCATTGAGTTGGCACTGAGTCAGCCCCTGACACTATCCGCATAACCCCGCATTTTTACCATGGCTAATCCACCTAGCCTGCACACCCCTGGGCACTATAGGTAATTTAGCATGGCCAGTTTACCAAACCTGCACATCTTTGGACTGTGGGAGGAAACCAGAGCACCCAGACGAAACACATGCAGACACGGGGAGAATGTGCAGCTCCACACAGACTGAGACCCAAGGCTTAACAAGAAGGACTGTAAAGTTGAACTTTATTTCTTTATTTTTCTGCATTAGTATTCTATGTTTTGGTTTATTTTTCTCGGTGTTAGGATGGCACTGGAGATGGCACTAGCGATGCTGTACAAGACTTTTCACTGTATTTTGTACAAAATACACGTGACAATAAATAAGTAAAGGTTGGAATCAAGCCTGAGTCCTTGGCACTGTGAGACAGAAATGCCAACCACTGAGCCACGTGGCACCCAATCAAGTGTAAGAAATATGGCAGCCAATTTGCACACAGCCAGTTCCAACAAGCAGCAAAATGACAATGATCAGATAACCTGTTTTTGTGATGATAATTGAGGGATAAATATTTACCAGGACACCAGAGTTGATACCCCGTTCCACTCCCATACCCTTCACTCTTCTTTGCAATAGTTGCATGGGATCTTTTGCATCTTTCTGAGAGGGCAGTTTCAGCCTTCACTAATGTCTCATCTTTCACGTCTCGTCTAAAAGGCAGCACCTCTGATAATGTGGCACACTTTCTGTGCTGCAGTGGAGTGCAGCCTTGATTTACTTTACATTTGTATCCTGAGGTGACACCTGAATGTGGGGATTTCTGACACAGAGACACAAGGCCTCGCCACTGAGTCATGACTCAGGAGCAAACCGTGACTCAGAACCATACCAAAGGTAGCATGATGTTTGAGCATACAACAGGACAATCAGTTTGACAGGCAGAGTGAAGGCGTAACACCTAAAGCTAACCCTGTCCTCAGGTAATATCCCCACATATTTACCAGGAAAGCTTTGATCTGACATAGGGAAGCCTGGTTGATTACAACCTTCCATAATTTAAGTTACCAAGATACTGGCACTTTTATTGTTATCATGGATGAAATTAGCTAACCCTGCAGACCAGGGATCAGACCTTTAGTGCTCCGTTTGACATCTTTTTATAATGAGAGCAGAAAGCCAAAGTTTAACTCTAGTTACAGCTGACAAAAGACATCTATCGACCACCTTCAAAATAGCTTAACATTTTGCATTCTTTGCAGTTTAGAATCTTGAGGTGTCTGCTTCTGTGTGTCAGCATATGCATACATTCATAATCTTGTTCATATTCATAATGTACCATTAGTGAGAGCCTGGGAAGTGCTCATTTGTCATTGCCACTCCGAGAGACACATAGAACACCCCAATTAGTCTCAGCGGTCCCTCGACTGAGCTGCTTGATGTTGACAGTTTTGAAAATGGCTCCCAGAGCACAGAGTAAGAGTCGTTTAAACTGCAAAGAAATGACTTGACCCAATTTCTCTTACTTTGTGAAAGATCTGGTGGTATGTGTAATTCAGTTTTATATAAGCCCGAAATGTGAAGGCTTTTGGATTAATGTTCAAACACTCAAATTATTTAAAAGAATTTTTTCCCGAATCAATAGGAATAAATTGGATACGAGGTGACAGAGGCTCATGTATATATCACATGAGGCCAGCAAATACCTTCTGTCAGTGCAGGCAAGATCAAAAAGCAATTGGCACTCATTTGCTGTGATTCCTTCCTTCAAACCTTCAGGGAACTGCTTGAGGATGCAAACATAAGCCTTATTTCCCATCCTTTGATCTTTCCTGCGGTAGTGTTTGACCTTCCAATGAACTGCTTTAGGCTCAGCATAATACTTCCAACACATGCCCAAGAAATAAGACAAAAGCAGTCATTTTGCTGTTTTGAAATTTAAGAAAAGGTAGGATTTAGCTAAGTCTTGCTTTTGTTATTTGGCTTTATTGAACATTATTGTCACCTCTCTCTAATTTCCAATATAATAAAACAACTTGCTATAATGGACACGTTAGCATCAATACAAATGGAGACATGTTCTTTACAAATTATTCTGCTGCTATACTGGCCAGCCTCCTATTATTTATGCATTTAAACTTATTCTCATCCAAATTCTGCAGCCTGTATTTTAATTCACACCACGTCCCGCTTATCTATCATCTCTGTGCTTAACAGCATACATTAACTCAGGTCTCAAAATCCTCCCCATTTTAAAGTTTGTGTCCTTGTTTTCAAAACTCTCCATGGCCTCACCTTTTCTTAGCTCTGTAATCTCCTTCAGTTACACAATGGTCCAAGATCTCTCTGTTTCCCCAGCTCTGGCTTCTTGAGCATTTCAATCCTACTATTTCATTTCTTTTTCAGTCTTGGATCTAAGCTGTAGAAATCCCTTGCTAAGCCCCACAGTCTTGTCTCTCCACTCTCTCCTCCTTTAGTGTCATGCTTAAAACATCCAGCTTTACCTAAACCTTAGCCAGTTATCCTCACACCTCCTGTTATGACTCAGTGTCAATTGTCAAATTATGCTCCTCTGAAATGTCTTGATGATTTCTTTTGAAGTATTGCAATATAGATGCATATTGTCTTTTCTAAGAGACAATTAGAACTTCAACATCAACAGCTTGCATTTAGAAAGTGATTTCAATATAATAGACTCCTGTTGTTTGTCATTTATATAAACAAATTGGATGAAAAATTAAGAGGCATGGTTAGTATATTTATGGATGACACCAAAATTGGAGACCTATTTGACAGTGAAGGAGGTTATCTAAGATTACAAAGGGATCTTGATCAATTAGAACAATGGGCTGAGGAGTAGCAAATGGAGTTTAATTTAGCTAAATGCAAGGTATTACATTTTGGTAAAATGAACAAAGGCAGGACATATACAGGTAATGACAGGGCGCTGGGGAGTGTTGTCAAACAGAGAGACTTGGAGTTCAGGCACATTGTTCTTTGATAGTTGCATCACAGGTAGATGGGGTGGTTAAGAAGGTGTTTAGCACGCTTGCCTTCAGTGCTCAGACCTTTGAGTGTAGGAGTTGGGACGTCATGTTGAGGTTGTCTAGAACATTAGTGAGGCCACTTTTGGAGTACTGTGCACAGTTCTAGACACCCTGCTATAGGAAGGACATTATTTAATTGGAGCGAGTTCAAAAAAATTTACCAGGATGTTGCCAGGACTGGAGGGTTTGAGTTATAAGGATAAGGTGGACAGGTTGGGCCTTTTTTCACTGGAGCATAGAAATTTGAGGGATGGCCTTTATTGAGGTTTATAAAATCATGAGGGACATTGATAAGGTGAATAACAAAGGTCTTTTCTCTTGGGTGGGGGAGTTCAAAACTAGCATATTTTTAAGGTGAGAGGAGAAAGTTTTAAAAGGGACCTGAGGGACAATTTTTTTCACACAGGGGATTCTTCGTACATGGAATGAACTGCCAGAGGAAATGGTAGATGCAGGTACAGTTACAACATTTAAGAGATATTTGGAGGGGTACATGAATAGGAAAGGTTGAGAGGGATATGGGCCAAACGCAGGCAGGTGGGACTAGCTTAGTTTGGGAAACTTGGTCGGCATGGTCTAGTTGGATTCAAGGGTCTCTTTCTGTGCTATAATGGCTCTATGACTGTACGGCCACCTCTAGTCATTACGCAGGAGTTATTTTAAAAACAAAATAAATGACACTGGACCATGTAAAGAGGGATGAGGACAGATGACCAAAAACAAAGTTGCTGGAAAAGCTCAGCAGGTCCGGCAGCATCTGTAAAGGGAAAAACAGAGTTAACATTTCAGGTCCGGTGACCCTACCTCAGAACTCTGACCATATGCTTGGTGAAAGTAGTAGTCTTTAAGTAGGGAATACTGGAGATACTCAGTAGGTCTCGCAGCACCTGACTGGCTCGCTTGGCCATTTCAGAGAGCAACTAAGAATCAACTACATTTCCATGGGTCTGGAGTCACATATACATGGAAGCAGTAAAGGACAGCAGATTTCCTTCCTAAGTGATGCGAATGAACCAGATGAATTTTCTTTACAGCAATTGGCATGTGGATGTTTTTAATGGAATTCAAATTTATTCATCTGCCATATTGGGATTTGAACTCATGTTCCTAGAATGTTAGCCTGAAGCCCTCTGAACTATTAGCCCAGTGATATTACCACTACTCTGCCACCTCCCCTTTGATGCTAACATGACACTGCCAGTGGAGTTTTGGATGATGTTAAATTATGGAGGGTGGGGTATGGGAGACGAGGCTGGAGTGCATTGGAATGGTCTAGTCTGGGGGAACTAAAGCTCGGGCGTGGTTTCAGCAGCAGATAAGCTGAGACAGGAGTGGAGTGAGACAGGAGCAATATTACAAGGATAGAAATTGTAAGCCTTTTGGCATGGTTATGATAAGACAACAACAGAGACAAAGGAAAGGCTAGTGGCACACAAGTTGGGATTGTCCTAAGGTTTTGGAACGTTTGCTGGACCACTTTGGAAGTCATTTAGGATCAATTACATAGTGTGGGAAAAGTATCATGTGTTGTCCTGACTGGAGAAATGAGGGCAGATTCCTTTCCTTGTAAGCCATTACAATAATTCATCAGAAGGATTTTTAAGACAATCTGGCAGCTTTCATACCCGCTGGTGTCAGTCTATGTGTTATTAAATTTATTGAATTCAATTCCACAATATGCTGTGTTGGGACTTTAATTCATCTTGCATGCTATTGGCTCAGTACCGCTGTACCTATTTAAAAGCCTCTATCATGGCATGCTTTCCTTTCACTAACTGGATAAAATACATACAGGTCATTAGTACAGAAATCTGACTTCTGTCTATGTAGTAAAACCCTGCTGTTTATACCCGTACCTCGAACCTATCTTTGTGTCATCTGCAAACTTAGCAACCATGCCCTCACTTCCTTCGTCCAGACTGTTAATGTATAACATGAATAGTTTTGGTTCTGACATGGATCCTTGCAGAATTCCACTAGTCACCACTTGCCATCCTGAGAAAGCCCATTTTACTCCTAGTCTCTGCTTTCTGCCAGTCAGCCAATCCTCTATCTATGCCAGTACCTTGCCTTAACACCGTGGACTCTTATCCTTTTTACCAGCTTTCTGTGGCACCCTGTCAAAGTCCTTCTGGAAATCCAAATAGATCATGTCCATAGGGTCTCCTTTGTCTAACTCGCTCATTACCTCCTGAAAGTATTAGAACATAGAACATAGAACTGTACAGCTCAGGAACAGGACCTTTGGCCCACAATGTTGTGCCGAACATGATGCCAAATTAAACTAACTCCTTCTGTCTGCCCTTGGTCCATCCTTGCATATTCATGTGTTTGTCTAAAAGTCCCTTAAACACCCCTATTGTATCTGCCTCCACCACCATCCTAGCAGCGCGTTCCAGACTCCTACCACTCTCTGTATAAAAGACTTGCCCCTCTCATCTCCTTTGAACCTTACCCCTCTCACCTTAAATGCATGCCCCTAGTTTTAGAAATTTCAACACTGGGAAAAGGATTTTGAGCGTAAACCCTATCTATGCATCTCTTAATTTTATAGACTTCTGTCAAGCCTCCTCCTAGCCTCCACTGCTCCAGAGAAAACTGCCACACTTGGTCGACGCCAGCCTTGACGTTTAGGGCTGTCACTCTCACCTCACCTTTGGGATTCAGCTCATTTATCCATGCTTGAACCAAGGCTCTAATGAGGTCAGGAGCTGAATGGCCCTGGCGGAACCCAAACTCCATAAAGCTCATACCTTCTAATCCAGGCAGCATCCTGGTAAACCTCTTCTGCACCCTTTCTAAAGCCTCTACATCCTTCCAGTAATGGGGCAACTGAATATAATATCCTATGTGTGGCCTAATCAAGTTTTATAAAGCTGCAACATGACATCCTGACTCTTGTACTTAATTCCCCAAACAATAAAGGTAAACATGGCATTAACCTTCTTTACCACTCTATTTACTTGTATGGCCACTTTCAGGGAGATATGGACTTGAACCCAAGATCCCTCTGTACATCAATGCTGTTCAGAGTCCTGACATTAACTGTATACTTTTTCTTAACATTTGATTTCCCAAAGTGCAGCACCTTACACCTACCCAGATTAAACTCCATCTGCCATTTCTCCACCTATATCTGCAACTGATCTATATCCCGCTGTATTCTTTTGTCAACCCTCTACACTATCCACAACTCCATCGATCTTTGTATCATCTGTAAACTTACTAACCCCGCCATTTACATTTTCATTCAAGTCATTATGTGTATATATTGCAAATAGCAGAGGTCCCAGTATGGATCCCTGTGGAAGACCACTAGTCGCAGACCTCTGGCCAGAAAAACACGCTTCCACCACTACCCTCTGCCTTCTATGGGCAAGCGAATTCTGAATCCACATGAATAAGACACTGCAGATCCCAAGCATCCTAATCTTTTGGATGAGCCTAACATGAGAGACCTTATTGAAAGCCTTACTAAAATCCATACAGGCAACATCCACTGCTCTACCCTGATCAATCACCTTTGTCACCTCCTCGAAAAATTCCATCAAGTTTGTAAGACATGACCTGCCCTGCACAAAGCCATGCTGAATGTCCCTAAATAAGCCATGCTTTTCCAAAAGAACATAAATCCTATCCCTAAGAATTCTCTCAATAGCTTCCCAACTCACCAGTCTCACTCTCCTGCATTATCCCTATTTGCCTTCTTGAACAATATTAGCTACTTGCCAGTCCTCTGGGACCTCTCCAGTGGCTAATGAAGATACAAAAGTCTTGGCCAAGGGCCCAGAAATCTCCTCTCATGTCTCTTGCAATAACCTGGGGTAGATACCATTGGGCCCTGGGGACTTATCCATCTTAATGCTCTTCAAGAGACCCAACACCATTTCTTTCTTGATCTCAAAATGTCCCAGCATATTAGCATGCTCCACACTAATCTCTCTATCTTCCATATCTTTCTTCTCAGTGACTACCAATGCAAAGTACTCATTTAGGATCTTGCCCACATCCTTTGCCAACAAACACAAATTCCCACCTTTATCCTTGAGTGGTCCTACCTTCTCCCTAGTTATCCTTCTACTTTTAATATATGTATAGAATGCCTTGGGATTCTCTTTAACCCTACTTGCCAAGAACATTTCATGGCCCCTTCTTGCTCTCCTAATTCCCTGCTTGAGTTCTTTTATACTTTCTTTATAAAACTCACGGGCCCTTCCAATTTTAGTTTCCTAAACTTTACATATGCTTCTTTTTCCCCTTTGACTAACTTCACAACCTCCCTTGTTATCCAAGTGTCCCTTACTTTACCATCCTTGTCCTTGCTCCTTTATTGGAACGTGCCAGTCCTGTATTCTCATCAGATGATCTTTAAACAATTCTCCCATGTCAATTGTAGACTTGACTGATAACAGGTCCTCTAAAATTAACTTTCCCTAGCTCCTGCCAAATATTGATGTAATATGCCCTCCCCCAGTTTAGTATCTTTCCAAAAGGTCCTCATTTATGCTTATTCATAGCTATCTTAAAACTGAAGGAATTGTGGTCACTGTTACTAAAATGCTCTCCCACTGAAAGGTCAATCACCTGGCCAGGCTCATTAGCCAATACGAGGTTCCTCTAGTTGGACTCTTTACATACTGTTTCAAGAAACCCTCTTGGATGCACTTAACAAGTTCTGCCCCATCTAAGCCTTTTGCTCTAAGGGAATCCCAGCCAATATTGGGCAAGTTAAAGTCACCCACTGTGATAACTCTGTTTTTGTTGCATAATCTGCCTACATATTTGTTCCCCAATGTCTCGGTGACTGTTGGGTGGCCTATAGTATAATCCTATCAGAGTGATTGCACCCATCTTACTTTTGAGCTTTACCCAAATTGCCTCAGTGGATGAGCCCTCCCCATCACTTCTGAGTGCAGATGTGACTAAACGATTCTAAAAGATTTTTAGGTATGACTCCTCCTTGACAAAGCCTTGCTGATTGAGCCCTATTTTGCTATGTACTTCCAAGTATGCTGCCATCTCGTCTTCTATAATGGATTCCAAAATCTTACCACTGACAAGGTTAGGTTAACCAGCCTACAGTTTCCCATCTTCTGTCTCTCTCCCTTCTTAAACAGGGGTGTTACATTGCCCATTTTCCAGTCCTCTCTGACACCAATGAATCCTGAAAGATCATCACCAATGCCTCCACAATCTCCTCAATGATCTCCTTCAGAACTCTCTGGTGTAGTTTATCTGGTCTTTGTGATTTATCCACCTTCAGACCTTTCAGCTTCCATTGCACATTCTCCTTAGAGGTAGCCCTTGATACCCACAGCATCGTACCCTCTAATTTCAAGCTGTACTACAAATTAATTCATCTTGTTTCATATACTGTGTGCATTTCAGTACAGCACCCTCAGCTGCCCACCTCTTCTCATAGTTGTCCCCTCATCTGCTGTGCCTCAAGTGAGATTTCTGCCCCTTTCCACACTCTCTGTTGTATTATTTGTTCTGGAAACTTTAATAACCTCTGCTGAGCCCTCCCCCACTTTAACTTTTACCGTAAGTTTCCATGCAACTGACCAAACCCCACCACACTTTTTAGTTTAAAGCCATATGCACAGCCCTTGCAAACAATGAGAACAGCAGAGTCTTCTGTTCACCACGTATTATGTGGAGTGATGGCCTTTTAAAATACAGGCAAGTGACTGTTCTACGGGTTAAAAATAGCTATGGAAACAGATAAACAGATGGATGGACTCTGGTCATCACTAGATGCTGGACAGTATTTTAATTCTGTTGTTGAAATTGGGTGCTTGAACTTTTTATGCAAGATGCTGTGTAGGACCTTCAAAAACATTATCATTTAAATCATTACATCATCGATAGTGATGTGGTGGTAATGTCATTAGACCACGAATCAAGAGCCTCAGGCTAATGTTCTAGGGACATGGGGACAAATCTCACCAGGAAATTTGAAATCAGTTAAAGGAAAACCTGGAGTGAGAAAGCTTGCTTAGTGGTGATCATGTAATTGTTGATCACTGCTCTGTGAAACATGTGCTTCACTAATCTCCTCTCAGGGAAGGAAACCTGCCATCCCACCTTACCTGATTTGGCGGATATGTGATACCAGAAACAAAATGTTCTTGACTCTCGTGTCCTCTGGGCATTAAATGCTGGACTAGCCAGTGACACCCACATCCCGGGGCCAAAATAAAATTGAAACCTCTTGCTTAGTGAGCATAAATCATACCTGAGAGATAAGAGTAAGCTGATGGTTGAGTTATGGTCACTTGGTACTTTGGGTGCAGGTTGGAAAGGCTATGCTGAGCAAACAGCAATTCACAGAAAGGTCAAACAGACCAGAATGAAGGATCAAAGGGTGGGAATTAAGAATTATGTTCACATCCTCCAGGAGCGCTCTGAAGCTTTGGAAGGATTCACAGCAAATGAGTGCTGATTGCTTTTTGATCTTGCCTGCACTGACAGAAGGTATTTGGTGGCTGCATTTGATACATTTTTGAGACTTGACCATCTCACATTCAATTTATTTCCAGTGATACAGAAAAAGAATCCTATAGATGCTTATGATTTTCCGAACACCAATCCGAATGCCCTCATGCTAACTGACTCACAATAGTGCCATGTGTAGTCATTCTAAGGAGGTCAGGCACGTGGACCTAATAGAATATGATTTCCTTAATTGGGGCTGTTAACCTGGACCAATCACCAGGTCCTGGCTGACAGATATAAACAGGAGTCTCAGAGGTTCTGTTCACTCTGAGGGAGCTGGCTCAGTGTCAAGGACACTCCATGTGTAAATAAAGGATGATTTGGAGATGGGATACCAGCCTCTGTGGAGTTATTTCAGTGGTGATGAGAGAAAAGCACGCTCCTGAAGCAATCTGCTTGCAAATGTCATCCTTGAGTTGGGGTAGCCATTTCTGGCACCATGCTGTTATTTGGGAAGCTTGTCTTGTTTGGTCCTGCTGTTAAAGACTGGGCCCAGTAGGTGGAAAGAAAGTGTTACTTTTTCCAGGCAGATGACATTGGGGCTGATGAAAAGCAATGAGTAATTTTCCTAACAGCTTGTGGACCTGCAGCTTTTTTTGGTTTTTAGGAGCCTAACTTTCACTGAGGCACCAACTACTAAAACCTTTCAAGAGTTGATGGATTTACTTAAGGAATATTACGATGCCAAGCCTTCTTTAATTCTGAGATGCTATTAGTTTTACTCAATATTTTGAGAACCGGGTAATCTATTGGGATTTTTGACTAGGTTAAGATGACTGGCCTGTGACTTTGGTTTAATCCTGAATAAGATGTTGAGAGACTGTTTGATATGTAGGATTAATGATGTTACTATGCAAAAGTGCCTAATAGCTGAAGCCCTAATGCACTGCAAACAGGCACCACAACTGGCTTTATTATTGGAAAATATTGCAAATAGAGCATATGAGCTACAGGATATTCCGACGGAAGTGGACACCCTCACAGTCCGACTGAACTTCGGGAACACCACTGCAGTGAAGGCAAGTTCACAGCCTCACTCAGGATGTATGCTGAACAGAGGGACTCGAGGTCAGCCCACAGCAAAACCCCAAAACAAAGCCAAGCCTCGGCCAAACAGTTAAAATTTTCTTTCGGATCTGGGCCAGCAAATCTACAAAGACTGGCCGCCCATCGGACTCAAGACAGCAAGAGTCCCACTAGGCTTGAATTGAGTCAGGTAACTCATAGGCCCGTATCCAGGAGAGTGCGCACCCTGGAAAGTCCATCTACATCTGGCTTGGAACAGTTAAATTGCTCAGCAACATCCAAATCAGAACCAATCAAAATAGACATCTGGTTAAATTGTCACCCGGTTCTAATGGAGTTAGATACCAGTGAAGCCACTTCAGTGATTACAGAACCAGTCTTTAAGAAAATTTGCTCTGGAATCCAACCTTAAGTTTGCGTAAGACCTCAGCTAGACTGAGTACCAGGGAACCTCTACAGAGTAAGGGTACAACTTTGGTTCCGGTCTCTTATGTGAAGCAGCTGGTTCAGTTACCATTGATTGTAGTAAAAGGCTCAATGGGGTGAAATTGGTTGGGAAAGATTTGTCTAGATTGGCTCAACATTTTCTGTTTAGAAAATGGCTGCCTGAGTGAAATCCTAATTAAATATCCAGACGTTTTTCAGGAAGGCCTAGGCGCTATCAAAGGAGCCAAGGTCACCTTGCAATTTGACCAGGAAGCAATTCCATGATTCTGCAAGGCCTGCCCAGTGCCATTTACCTTATGGGCAAAAGTAGAGGCAGAAATCAGGCGGCTGGAAAGTGAAGGAATGATCAAACCAGTCCAGTCTGCAGAATGGGCAGCGCTGGCTGTACTGATTGTGAAGTCTGACGGGCCGGTTTGCCTTTGTTGGGATTTTAAACAAATGGTAAACTGCTTTTTGTGGCTGAATAAATACTCATTCCTTCGCATAGAGGGTTTATACGCAAAGCTGGCAGTGGGATGTCTTTCACGATGCAGGACATGAGCCATGCATACTTACAATTGCGTTTAGATGAGGATTTCCAGAAATAAGCTTCAATTAATACCCATCAGGGTTTGTACCAATATACCAGACTGCCATTTGGGGTATTGCAGCCTGTGCAATTTTTCAGCAGATGATGAAGAACGTTTTACAAGATCTACCCCTGGTCACCATTTATCTAGATGACATGCTCATAATAGGGAAGACCAATAAGGAGCACTTAGAGAACTTGGAAATAGTCCTCAGATATTTCTCTCAGGCCGGTGTACACATTAGAAATGTTCCAGGTCACCAAGTGACCTACTTGGGCTACAGAGTTGACAAGACCTGGTAACAGCCGTCGTAAAATAACGTGAGGGTGATCAAAGGTTTCCTGGCTCCCGTGCCAGTACTGGAGCTTAGATCTTTCCTTGGGCTGGTGAATTATAATGGAAAATTCATACATAACCAGGCCTCCATCCTGCCATTTTCGCATCAACTCTTAAAAAAGGATTCAGTCTTGGAAATGGTCACGTTGCCATAGACTTCAGGGAAGTGAAAAAACAGCTATCATCCTGTAAGGTGTTTGCACACTATGGTCCCAAGCAACACCTGATATTGACATGCGATGCCTCCCCGTATGGCACTGAGGTTGTATTAGCACATAGTTGGCCCAATGGAAAGGAACGTCCAAAAGAGTATCCAGAACTTTGGCTAATGCAGAGCGTAAAGATGCCCAGATAGAGAGGGAAGATGTTGACAAGAAGTTGTGTCTGGTGGCCAGGTTTGGATGCAGACATAGCTGTGTTGGTGGGGCAGTGCCCAGAGTACCAAGGACAAAAATTATTGCTAGCAGCTCGTTCCCATTCATGGAATGGCTGGGTAAACAGTAGTCTTGTTACACGTTGGCTATGAAGGTCTTTTCATGGGCTCAATGTTCTTAGTCATTGTTGATGCCCACTCAAAATGGCTGGACATGCATAGAGTTCATTTTTCAAACATGGGAACAACAATACAAAAACTCAATCCCCCTCCACCTTAGCTTCAACAATTCTACTTCCACTGCATTCTGAGGCAATAAGTTCGAAAGTTGCACAATCTCCTGCAAGAATAGGGTGGCATGGTGGTTCAGCAGTTAGCACTGCTGTCTTGCAGCACCAGGGACCTGGGTTCAATTCCACCCTCGGGTGACTGTCTGTGTGGAGTTTGCACACTCTCCCCGTGTCTGCATGGGTTTCCTCCGGGTGCTCCAGTTTCCTCCCACAGTCCAAAGATGTGCAGGCTAGGTGGATTGGCCATGCTAAATTGCCCATAGTGTTCAGGGATGTGTAGATTAGGTGGGTTATTGGGCGATGGGTCTGGGTGGGATGCTCTGAGGGTCAGTGTGGACTTGTTGGGCCGAAGGGCCTGTTTCCACACTGTAGGGATTCTATGATAACATGGTGTAGAGCTGGATGAACACAGCAGGCCAAGGAGCAGGAAAGCTGATGTTTCAGGTCTGGACCCTTCTTCAGAAATGATGCTGCTTGGCCTGCTGTGTTCATCCAGCTCTACACCTTGTTATCTCAGATTCTCCAGCATCGGCAGTTCCTACTATCTCTGTCGGGATTCTATGATCTTTTGCAATACATGGACTCCCGGAAATGTTAGTCACAGATAATGGGCCATCATTTACCAGCAGGGAATCTGACTATTTCCTAAAGTCGAATGATATTCATCACATAGGAACAATTCCATACAACCTATCATCCAATGGTCTGACATTCCAAACTTTGAAGGCAGGCTTACAGCTTTACTGGATACCAAACGGTCCCAGTTTCTATTTGATTATAGGACCACCCCACATGCAACTACACGGATAGCTTCAGTAGAGTTACTAATGAGGAGAAGGTTCCACACCAGGTTAAACCTGATCTTCCTGGACCTGGGGGGAGTGTGAAATGGCATTAGGAACGCCATTCCAGACGTGCTCTGTGTGCAAGACTCGACTAAGTGAGAGAGACAGTTTGCTTCAGGGGATGAAGTTTGGTGTAAGAACCATGGGAATGGGCCTGCATGGCTAAGAGGCAATAGTCAATGAGAGGTCAGGTCCAGTGACGTATAAAGTTCTGATCGGTGTTTATTAACAACTAGCTAATTTGATATCTCAGATTTACATTTGGAGTCTGAGTTATATGTTTATTTAGAATATTATTAAGTTAAAGCCATAGTTAGTTGCCTCACTAACTGACTGAATATTCAAAGGGCAAGGTGTAACCCTTATATTGAAGCATCACATGTCATATTATCTAGCTGTCTTAAAGACATAGTACTTTTCTGAGATCTGTAGTATAATACAACAGCTTGCTCTCTACCCTTCTTTCCTCTAACAAGCTAGCTCAAAAAACACTTCAACTATTTGGTTACCTATCCTAATATTTTCATAAACAAAAACAGAGCTGGACAAATTCGGCAGATCTGGCAGTATCTGTAGAGAGGAAAAACAAAGTTAACTTTTTGAGTCCAGTGACTTTTAGTCAGAACTATTATTTTAGTACATAGCTTGGTGTCAAATTTTGATTCCGTTTGATAAGCTTTCTCATTTATTACATCAAATATGTTGCTGATATGGAGAGTCATCTAGACTCAAAATGTTAGCTTGCTCTTTCTCAACGGATGCTGTATGACCCGCTGTGATTTCTAGCATTTTTTGTTTTCAGCCCAGATTCCAGATCTGCAGTAATTTGCTGCTCCTTTGTTGGC
>NC_063360.1:31225455-31250455 GCF_021869965.1 Rhincodon typus | reverse complement strand
CATTACGGGTAATTTAGCATGGCCAATCCACCTAACTTGCACATCTTTGGACTGTGGGAGGGAACCAGAGCACCCGGGGGAAACCCATGCAGACACGGGGAGAATGTGCAAACTCCACACAGACAGTCGTCTGAGGGTGGAATCAAACTCGGGTCCCTGGCGCTGTGAGGCAGTGGTGCTAATCACTGAGCCACCATGCCACCCTGTTATTGCAGAAGATTGTGCAACTTTGGAATTCATTGCCTCAGAATGCAATGGAGGTAGAATTGCTGAAGCTAAGATGGAGGGGGATTGATTCTTTTGTGTAACATGAATCTAACATCATTGAAAGCAGATGAGATTATGAAATTTAAAACATGAACAGAACAGCCATGATCTTATTGAACGGACGAGCAAGCTCGTGTTTGTGTGTATATACAGGTGTGTGTGTGTGTGTGTGTGTGTGTGTGTATGATTGCAAAGTGCCTATTAGATTGTGTGGTCACATTCCAAGATGGGAGCTTAATGCATAACAACCTGATTCAAAAACAGAAGAGTTATCATGGAGACAGGGCTAACACCTTACATGCAAGATAAATCCTTGTGTAATTACAGATTACACTTTATAATTACAAATCATATGGGCTGAAAACAAACTGCTCACCCTAATTGCAGGACTATGAGGAAGGAGCAGAGTGGGACTAATTGAATATCGCTTACAATCAGCCAACACAAACATGATGAACTGGATGGTCCTGTTCTGTTCTGTAAGATTCCATTATTTCATTTGGTTAACCCTTGCTTGTCACCACCAACACCCCCCACCGCCACCAACCCCCCCACCCCCAACTTTATCCTGGGTATAGGGATATGAATTTCTCAAACCTCTCTTCAGAGCCAATTAGCTAAGTAAGAATTCAGCAATATCAGTTTCATTGCTTCTCTATGAACATATTGCTCAGGCTGCAGAGTGTTGAATTGACACCAGTGTTCTATAGTAAATCTGTTTAAGAGACAGTAGGAACTGGTAGTAGGAACTACACTCACCTTTACTGGCTCCATCCCCGTCTCTTTGACCTGTCTGTCTCCTCTCCAACTATCTTCTCCTCTATCCATCTTCTATCTGCCTCCCCCTCTCTCCCTATTTATTTCAGAACCCCCTTCCCCTCCCCCATTTCTGAAGAAGGGTCTAGGCCCGAAACGTCAGCCTTCCTGCTCCTCTGATGCTGCTTGGCCTGCTGTGTTCATCCAGCTCTACACCTTGTTGTCTCATCTTCTATAGTAAATATATTGGTTTTGTCAAGTCAGGGAACCTAGTTGATAGAACTTTGTTTATCAACATTGTTGTTTAATTTCAGGTTGCTCTGAGAGAAACAATTGTTAAGACATGTGCCCTCCTCTTATAAAATATGCATCCCTCAGCACACATCTGTACAGCATCATAGACACACACACACATACATATGCACACATGTATGTACATACACAGTCACACATGTATACACAGACACACACAAGTCATACACATACATTTCTGTACACAGACACACAAGACATACATACATATATATGCACACACACATGCAGGTACACAGCCACACAAGACATATGTGTTCTGAAATAACTTCATAAAGGCCGATATCTTGTCACCAAGTCACCCTTTATTTGCATGTGCAGAGTACATGACCATGACCCAAATAGCTCAAAGCCGGCTCCCAGAATGAGCAGAACCCCTGACACTCCTATTAGGATCAGCTTAACAACCCCAATCAGGGAGTTCATAATCTGAGATCCACCTGAATTACATTGTTCCAATCGCTACATGCTCACATATATACACACACACTTAAATGTTTGCGCAGAGCCACAAGATATGTGCATGCACATACATAGACACAGACGTATTTCGATACACACACATTCCAGCCACAGTAAAGCCCTGTCAGTCACCTCTTCACTATTTGTGAATTGGCTTATCCACATCAATCATTCTGTGCATTATTTTGTAGTTTTCAGGAAAAACAGGATGAGACCTTGGAGAAGGTGTCCAAAAGTGTGAAAAAATGTCTAAATGAAATATTAAACCTAAGATTCAGGAGTATCTGTGACCTGCAGTGCTATATTTTCTGGACTGGAAAATGCAGGCCGTGCCTGAATTACCTGTCACATTGGTTACTGGAGTCTTTCCATGTTCATGTATACAAATATATAAAATAGAAAAGGTAAACCATTCAGCCCCTGAAGCTTACTCCACCACTCTAATGGAGTCCTACAGCCAGAGATGCCACCATCCTGGGAGGATTAAATGGCCATGTTTATCCTCTCAGCTGGATCCCATCATATGGTTTGAAAATTAAGGGAGATATTTCAGCCAAAAGTCTACATTTGTTAAGTGACATTTTGGTGCGACCTTTCTGTGCATTTCCGTGCATCTCGGTGGGACCTCTAATTGTTGGGCAGCACGGTGGCTCAGTAGTTAGCCCTGCTGCTTCACAGCACCAGGGACCTGGGTTCAATTCCACCCTCAGGCAACTGTCTGTGTGGAGTTTGCACATTCTCCCTGTGTCTGCATGGGTTTCCTCCGGGTGCTCCGGTTTCCTCCCGCAATCCAAAGATGTGCAGGTTAGGTGGATTGGCCATGCTAAATTGTCCATAGTGTTCAGGGATGTGTAGATTAGGTGGGTTATTGGGCGATGGGTCTGGGTGGGATGCTCTGAGGGTCAGTGTGGACTTGTTGGGCCGAAGGGCCTGTTTCCACACTGTAGGGATTCTATGATTTCAAAATTGCCGTTGTAATTGTAAAGCATATTGAGCTGACATGGAAGGTTCTATACAAATACATTTCTTTCTATACTGAAGATTTTGCATCTGCATCCTATTAATCCTTTACATGATACGTTCCTATATTCACATATATGACAGATGTGATAAAAACCCAAAAGAACTATGGATGCTGGAAATCAGAAACTAAAACAGAAATCGCTGAAAAAATTTAGAAAGTCTGGCATTATCTGTGGAGAGAAATCAGAGTTAATGTTTCGGGCCCAGTGACCCTTCTGAAATCATTTGACATGTTCTGAAAAAGGGTCACTGGACCCAAAAAGTAAACTGATTTCTCTCCACAGATGCTGCCAGACCTGCTGAGTTTTTCCAGCAATTTCTGTTTATCATAGAATCCCTACTGTGTGGAAACAGGCCCTTCGGCCCAACAAGTCGACACTGACCCTCAGAGCATCCCACCCAGAGCCATTCCCCTTTAACCCACCTAATCTACACATTCCTGAATACTACAGGCAATTTAGCATGGCCAATCCACCTAGCATGCACATCTTTGGACTGTGGGAGGAAACCGGAGCTCCCAGAGGAAACCCACACAGGGAGAATGTGCAAACTCTGCACAGACAGTCGCCCGAAGGTGGAATTGAATCCAGGTTCCTGGCACTGTGAGGCAGCAGTGCTAACCACTGAGCCACTGTGCTATCAATAGATGTTACCTCTGCAAAACTTATCAGACAGTGATTATGACCTTCTGCCCTATATAATTCAGGTTGCGTATTCACCCGAGAAAAACTATCAAATTGACACTATTTTACATTAAGGTTTGTTTTGTTATGTGACATGCACCTTCACTCAATCAGGAACTATTCTGCTTACTCAGTGCTGTGGCAGTTTTGTGCCTTTAAGTCATTTAGGACAATGCCCAAGCTTAAACATTCTCCTCAGTACTGAAATTATTTGCAGCTTTAAATGGATTTAAAGTTCCATAAGATCTCTAGCTATGCAACACGAAATTTTAACAATCAGGCAGGAGTGGGAAAGGATATTCACTGGGTGGGATAAAAGTGGGAGGAAACTTAAGTGAAACTTAAGTTGGGAAGAATAGTTTGTTCCTGCTGTGTAAATTCTGTCTGATTAAGGTAAGACCACTAATCTTATTTTTAAGTAAACTTCTAAAAGTCAGAAAAAGCATTATTTGATTCAGGCTGATGTTTTTAGTCACTTCTTATTTGAATGAAAACTGTGTTTCATTTACTACATCCCCTGTTATGTTGTTTTTACTGAGTAAAAAGTCTGGATGAAAAGTTTTACGTTGACACTTCCACTTTGTATCTTTTCAATGGACTCTACTCGGGTTACAGTCCTTTATGCCTCATCAACCAATGAACAGCCTATTTTTAAACTGCCTGATTGCTGACTTTCCCCTCACTTTTTTAAAACAAAAAAGTTAGAGCAAAGTTTAGGAAACTTTTTGTTAGGCTCAAACATGCGTGGAGACATTTACTTCTTTGTGTGGGCCAGAAATGGATTGGGACCAGTGCTAACAAGGAAACCTGGAATTGGCGTTCAGCCCAGGACCTTGGTAACCATGCTGGGGCTGTTACCTTTGTTGACCCTAACACAGGACACTGGACATCCCCAAGCAAAACTCTTCCATGCTTGTCCAAACCATCTCGAGCCTGGCCTGTGGGTGGATGCACAGAGCACCTGCGAAAGGAATTGCAGAGCAGATGAGGTACAACATACAAGTGCTGTAACAGAAGTCTGTCTAACAGGTTTCTGTGATCTAAGCAATAGAGCATAAGTTATTGCTTATCCATGATATTGCAGAGCTCTTTCCCAAACTGGTTCAAATTTAGCTTGATGCTGGCTTTTGTCAAATGTTTGTGATGTAGATACAGTTTACAAATTGTCATTTGTTGATTTTCACTTTTGTGATACACAAAGGAGACTTAAATTTTCTTTGTCAAAGGGGAAGAGTTTTTTCTTTTGATCTGCCTTGATAGCCATTAGGTAGAGCTCTTCAGTAACCTACTGGGTCTTCAATCTTCATGATTTACAGGGAATTTTCTGAATACATGTGCAGTTCCTGAGTAAAGTGTAATGAAACTATCTAGTTTGCCTTTTTGGAATTTTGGAATTCTGAAATAACAGAACTTGTTTCTTTCTCTGAATATTGTTCCTAGTGCTGTGTTTAGAATATAGAATAACTCACAGAAAAGAAAGAAATCACATTTATATAGTGTCTTTCCCTTGTCCCAAAACTATTTTACAAACAGCTGTTGTAATGTGAAAAATGTGACAGCCAATTTGCACAAATCAGAATGTGACCAGCCAATCTTTTGTTTTAGTGATTTGCAGGTTGAGAGACAGATATTGTCTACAGGGTGATGTGATGGCAATATCAGTGGATGAGTAATCTAGAGACTCAGGCTTGTGCTCTAGGAACACGTGTTGAAATGCCATCATGGCATTTGGTGGAATTTGAGTTCAGTTGTTAATAAATTAATATACTCATTCCATTTAATAAATTAAAAAATAAAGCTTGATAGCTGACCAGCAGTGACATGGTCATGTCAACTATAATCGGTTTGTTGTGAAAACTCATTTTGTTCATTAATTTCCTTTAGGGAATGAAATCTGTGATCCAGGCCTAGTCTGACCTACATGTCACTCCAGATCCACAATAACATGGTCATATCAGTGGCCCACTAACATGTTTAGCAAGTCACTCAGCTCAAGTACAATGAGGATTGCTAATCTAGTAATATTGCCACTACACCATCCTGCAGTCAATATTCATTACCTCTTCAGACATTTCAAAATTACAGTTGTAATTGTAGTAAAGCAGATTGAGTTGGCGTGGAAGGTGCCACATAAGTGCCATCTTTTTCTATACCAACAATCTTGCATCATCATCTCCCAGCTGCCAATATCTATTCCTCAATCAAAAATCACAACCATAGATTAGCTGGTCATGTTGACTTTTTTACAAATTGCCTGCCACATTACCAACTTTAGAACAGCTGTTTGTAAAGTTTTTTTTGGAATATTGTGAAATTCACAATGTAAATGTGCCTTCTTTCTTTCCCATGACTTGTTCCATATTCTAAACACAAGACTGGTAACAAAAATGCTGACCTCGACAGTGACACTCATGTCCCACGAAAGAATACAAAGGTAGAATTAAAGGTAGAAATGTGGAGTTCAGTTACGCATCAGCCATGACCTAAATGAATAGTGGAACATGTCAAAGTGGCCAAAAAGCAAAGAGCATTTCAATAATATTCAGTCAATGTATTCAAATAGAGTGGGGTGTTTTGTTTTAGTCTGAACCAATATAGGAACATAGGAACAGGAGTAGGCCATTCAGTCACTTGAACCTGTTATAGACTAATAGTCATAGAGATGTACAGCATAGAAACAGACCCTTCGGTCCAACTCGTCCATGCCAGCCAGATTTCCTCATCTAGTCCCACTTGGTGTGTGGCTTATATCCCTCTAAACCCATCCAGATGCCTTTTAAATGCTATAATTGTACCCGCCTCCATCACTTTGTCTGGCAGCTCATTTCATACTCACACCACCCTCTGCATGAAAGAGTTACCCCTCAGGTCCCTTTTAGATCTTTCCCCTCTCACCTTAAATCTATGCCCTCTAGTTTTGGACTCTCCTACCCTGGGAAAAAGACTTTGTCTGTTCACCCTATCCAAGCCCCTCATAAGTTTATAAACGTCTATAACCTCACCCCTCAGGGAAAATACCCCAGCCTATTCAGCCTCTCCCTGTAGCTCAAATCCTTGAGCCTTGGCAACATCCTTGTAAATCCTTTCTGAACCCTTTCAAGTTTAACAATATCCTTCCTGTAGCAGGGAGGCCAGAATTGAACTAGTATTCCAAAAAAAAGCATAACTCCTGCCTTTCAGTGAGATTGTGGCTGATCTATGGCCTAACTCCATATACCTGCCTTTGGTCCAAATCACTTAATACCTTTGCTTAACAAGAATTAATCTATCTCAGATTTAAAATTAACAACTGATCCAGCATCCACTGCCATTTGTGGAAGAGACTGTTCCAAACATCTACCACTCTGTGTAATGTAATTGAAGGATTATGCATCAGTTTCTTAATCAGAGGCACATTTGAAAGCAGAGATTAACACATTTGCAGAAAAAAAATGAAATTCAGAGGATATTAAATACATTTGTTACCTGTGCATAAGGGCTTCCTTGATCTTATGATGGCATCCGTCCATTTTGGGAGACTTTGACCATGGTGAGTACCCCACCTGGGTTGAATACTTTTGTGACTGTAGAGACAGATTGATGGGTAGCACTCCTTTCCCCAGCTAGCATAGATGACAAACTTTGGTCTGAGGCTGAATGATGAGTTTTCCCACCAATGGACTTTCTTTTCGACCCTCTGATAGTTTATTTTCTCCTCTGCGTTTCCCACATCTTTCATTCAACCTGGGATCTTGACTATAGACACCCTGTTACCACAGCAGACATGGGAGAGCTAATGGTCTCATGCCGATAGCAAGCACATCATAGAACATCCTTCTTGACATGACAGTCTATATGCCTCAATTTCCCAATGTTACCCCACGCTAATAAGAGATTCTGAGCTTTATATGTTGTAAATGTCTATGAAACTATTGGAGATATTGAGAGAACACATGGTGCTTTTGCCTAATTCCATTGTGTGAGTTTCAGTAGATGTATATAATGTGTGTCAATAAAGAGCAACATTGGGGATCTGTCCCCGGTCGGTGACCAGCCTATTGCTGTCGAAGTAACTGCTGTGCCCATTGCTGATTTCAGGATTGTCAGAGCTTTGAGAAGTGCTGCACGAATGTGTGTGGCCTGAAGAGCTGTGTGGCAGCAAGGTTTGCAGATGGCAGCTTAGCGTCCTTGGACCTACCCAAAGAGGCGACGTGCGAGAGGATTGTGTGCACACAGCAGGGCTCGGAGTGTGATATCTGGGACGGACAGCCCATTTGTAAGTGCAAGGACAGGTGTGAGAAGGAGCCCAATTTCACCTGCGCCTCCGATGGCCTGACCTACTACAATAAATGTTACATGGATGCCGAGGCGTGCATCAGGGGCATCAGCCTGACAGTGGTGACTTGTCGGTATCACATCACTTGGCCCAACACCAGCCCCCAGCCTTTAGAAACCACTGTGAACCCAACATCAACCACCTCCTTGGAAGACTCCATCCCTCCAGCTCTCTACACCAACCCCTTCCACCAGTCCGTCTACATTGGAGGCACAGTGAGCTTTCACTGTGACGTCAGTGGGCGTCCAAGGCCAGACATCACCTGGGAGAAACAGAGTGACTACCTGGAAAA
Organism: Rhincodon typus; assembly: GCF_021869965.1. Taxonomy (NCBI): domain Eukaryota; kingdom Metazoa; phylum Chordata; class Chondrichthyes; order Orectolobiformes; family Rhincodontidae; genus Rhincodon; species Rhincodon typus. The sequence goes on along the minus strand of NC_063360.1, from coordinate 31,242,345 downwards.
TATCATCATGAGACCCGATCAAATGTATGCCAATGTGGTGGTCACCAATATCGGCCAGCTAGTTATTTACAACACCCAGCAGGAAGATGCAGGCATCTACACATGCACTGCAAGGAATGCTGCTGGCCTCCTGAGAGCAGACTTCCCATTGTCAGTCATCAGACGGGAACATTCTGGGGAGAGCACTGCCAGGAAAACCCAGCCTTTACCATCTGGAGAGTGCTTCAAAGATCCAGACAAGGGGGAATGTGGTCGTCAATACGTCAGATGGTTCTATGACCATAAGATGGGCAGGTGCTCCACATTCATGTTTGGAGGCTGTGAGGGCAGCAAGAACCAGTTTGAAACCTACGAAGAGTGCCGATTGGCTTGTATCAATGAGTCAGTCAATATCTGCACCTTTCCTGCTGTGCAGGGTCCTTGCAAGATGTGGGAGGCTCGGTGGGCCTACAATTCGCTGATGAAGCAGTGCCACGCTTTCGTCTATGGTGGCTGTGAGGGCAACAAGAATAATTTTGAGAGCAAGGAAGTGTGTGAGGAGACCTGCCCTTTCCCGAAAAGCCAGCAGTGCAAAGTGTGCAGACCCCGTCACAAGATAGTTCCCAGCTTCTGCAAAAGTGACTACGCCATTGTGGGAAGGGTGACAGAGATTGTCGAGGAACAGGACTCTGGAGTTGCCAGGTTTACACTGGACGAGGTGCTGAAGGATGAGAAAATGGGGCTTAAGTTTTTTGACTTCAAACATTTGGAGGTGATAATGATCAACATGGACTGGAACTGCCCTTGTCCAAACTTTAACCTGACAGATGGACCGCTCCTTATAATGGGTGATGTCTATGATGGAATGGCTGTGCTGGATGCTGAGAGCTATGTGCGGACTGTAACTGACAAACGCATTAAAAAGATGTACGAAATCATTGAGAAAAAGACCTGCGAACTCTTACACCGCTTTCAGGATTAAGTGCAATGACCGATAGATATTGCTACCACAGCCAAACAGATAGGACATTATTTTACAACTAGATTTGAATGGGAGCGTTTGACATGATGTTGGGCACAGAGTCACAGTTCATGAGCAAACAGTTCAATCCACATTGGCAGTGCCAGTTTGGCAGAAGATGTGTAGCATTGATATATTTTATAAACCTGGCATCTCTGCTTCATTAATATGCAGTATTCTATGTCAGCTGATCTCTATTGTACATCCTAACACAGAATTAAAGGGAAAAAAGACATAGAGAGATTGTCATTTGCCAAGAAGCTCAGAGGGTGGGAATAGATTTGGGATTTATGAAATTGCTCAGTCACAACAGTTTCCTTACTTTATTTACTCCATTCAATTCACTATCTTCTCCTGAATAATTAAGTCTCTCTTGGCCAGATTTATATTGGCACTCACAGTCACCGAATAGCTCATCTCATTGGCCATTCTGCAGAGGAGACATCAAGCTGGTGGACCATGTGGAGCATCACAATTGAATGCTATGTTTGATGATTGCAAGCACTCGCCAGCAAGTTATGACCCAGACTGATTTTGTCCCCAGCCTAAGGAGACTGAAGGAAATTACAGCATTTGAACTGGAAAGACAACAAAGGATTGTATCTGGCATCTTCCTCGTGAAGACTCCTGACTGTGTTACCAGGCAGTCCACTCAGCAACTAAACCAGTGTTGTCCAACATGCTAATGACAAACCACATGCCGTTCATTGGAAAATCCAAATGTGGCTAATTGTATAATTGTTAAGCAAATAGGAAATGAGTGAAGGACACAGTCAGTGGCTGTGGGATCTCATTGCTCATATTCATGTACAGTGCACATGAATTTCAACCTTTATGTACATTTAATGGTCTGATTTAAAATGAGAAACAGAGTGTGGAGCTGCTTTATTGGTGATTGAGAGTGCTTTACATCCTTGGTTACTGAATCACGGTAGACCGCAGATAAATGAATTTGCACATGTGTAGTACTTTCACCTCTGTTATACATAAGGCATTTTCCACCAGTATTTGCGTATGCATCCAAAATAGGAACACAGTAGCCTTGGCTTGTGGTTAGTTAGGGATTTTCATTTGGACAAACATGGAGTGAGGCTAGGTAGGAGCAAATTACTGCAGATGCTGGAATCTGTACCGAAAACAGCAAATGCTGGAGATCACAGCGAATCAGATAGCATCCATACGGAGAATTTTTGATGAAGAGTCATCTAGACTCGAAACATTAGCTTGCTGTCTCTCCACAAATGCTGTCTGACTCACTGTAATCTCCAGCATTTGTTTTTTCCATTGAGTGAGACTACTTTCTGCCCAAAATCAAGCTATCATAAGTGAAAACCAAAAGAACTACGGATGCTGTAAATCAGGAACAAAAACAGAAGTTGCTGGAAAAGCTCAGCAGGTCTGGCAGGAAAAAACAGAGTTAGTGTTTCGGGTCCAGTGATCCTTCCTCAGAACTGTTTCATAAGTGATACTTTCTGAACTCAATGCTAGCAGCAACAGTGTGCATCTTTGTGTGATTAGGCTTATTATCAAAGGAAATTGAGTTACGAGATAACAGGTTGGCTTCTAGGTTTTGTGTCATTGTTTATGCACTAACTTTCAGTCAAGCTCAAACAGGTAGCATCGACAGATTCTATTCAAGACCATAGTGGGCACCATTGGACATTAAATAAGGCCCCATGCTTTGGTTAATTCATAGCTTTAAGAAATAATAGTTTGAAAGAACAAGGATACGAGGAATAAAAACAAAATTGCTGGCCTGACCTGCTGTGACCTCTAGCATTTTTTGTTTTCAGTTCAGATTCCTGCATCTGCAGTAATTTGCTCCAACCTGATACGAGGAGTGAGCCAGGAAAGGTAATTTGGGAGGATTGGATCACAGGAGTCAATGGCGGCTGGCATGGGTATAGACTTGATGGGTTGAATGGCCTGTTCTAATACTGAATCCATGGAAAGTTCAGACTACAATTGGTTTTCTGTTCTTGGATGATATTATTTAGACCCTTGATCTAGAGGTCATCTTTCCCACCATGCCTGTGACTGAGCCCTTTAGTGACACACATTATTGCAAAGCTCAGACTGGTCCTTCCACTAATGTCAGAATGTAAGTAAAGATTACTTTATTTTCCAGCTTCTTTTGGTTCTGAAGAAGCCAGGCTCAAAGCATTAACTCAATTTTGTCTCTCCATAGATGCTGCCAGCCCAGCTGAGTTTCTCCAGCACATTCAGCTTTTATATTATACATCAGGTTTTTGGCTTCTCTCCTTTCCTGTTGCAATTTTTCTTCCCTCTCTCAATTATAGCATGGCTGACCTTTCCTTTTTTGTTCCACTAAGGCTCTGGCAAACCCTTATCTTCCTCCTCTCTGTATCCTCATTGTATTGATTTAAAAACTATCCATTCTTATTCCGCGTAAACCCTCAGAACTGTATGACTCTGCCAAAAAAGTCTCTCCTTCCCCCTCCAGGCCTTTAAAGCTCTGGTTGGCATTAGATAATCACTGGTTTCTGATTTATCTCAGCTTCCTTTCATGCTTTTCAATCTTGGTAGCATCCTGTCACGGAAATTTGCAAGTGACAAATGATTTAGCATGGGACATTCAACATGGCCTTTGAAGTACAGTTAGAAGGACTGAAATGTATTCTCTTCAGAATCTTAAAATACTTAGTTAACTATGATGCTGTTGCTTATCAATACTGAAATGTTCCCTGTAGCTGAACATATTTTGAATAAAATGGTCCTTGATATTTCTGGTGAGAAGATCAGAAGTTTGATTGTGCCTACTCTAATTTATTAATCTATTTCATGCTTTTCATTGGACACGTGCAGTTATCCTGGTCAACATTTTGTCTCACACACACACTGTAACATGTTAATTCATTTCATGTTTGTGTTGCATCAGATGTCAAACAAATGTTCCATTTGAATAAAATGAATAACTATGGGTGCTAGAGATCTGAAACAAGAACAGAAATTGCTGGCCGAATTTCAGCAGGTCTGGCAGCGTCTGTAGAGAGAAATGGTTAACGTTTCGAGTCCGTTGACCCTGCTTCAGAATTGAAAAACAGTCACTGGACTTGAAAAAGATTTTTGTTTCTATGTAATACAATAGAGTACAGCACAGGAACAGGCTCTTCAGCCCACCAAGCCTGGGCTGATTCCTAATCCTTATTTAGACCTGTTGCTTATTGCCATGAGTGGTAGCCATCCACTTTTGGCTCAGATTTCCAGCATGCACAGTCCTTTATTTTATTTTAATGTCCCCAAGTTGTTTCAATGAGGAGAAGCAAAAAAATGGAATGTCTGAGCAGCGAGTCAGGGAGGCAACAGCCAAGAAGTATTGTCGCTAGACTATTAATCCAGAGACTGCGGTTCGAATCCAATCATGTCACATGATGGAATTTGAATTTAATAATAATGTGGAATTAAGAGTTAATAATGATGATTGTGAAACCAAACTGGTTCATTAATATCCTTTAGGGAGGGAAACTGCCATCCTTACCAGGTTAGGCCACTATTGGAATACTGCGTGCAATTCTGGTCTCCCTGCTGTGAAAGGATGTTATGAAACTTGAAGGGTTCAAAAAAGATTTACAAGAATGTTGCCAGGGTAGGTGGATTTGAGCTACAGGGAGAAGCTGAATAGATTGGGGCTATTTTCCCTGGAGCATCAGAGGCTGAGGGGTGACCTAATAGAGGTTTATAAAATCATGAGGGGCATGGATACGGTAAATAGACAAAGTCTTTTCCCCCGAGGGTGGGGGAACCCAAAACTAGAGGGCATAGGTTTAAAGTGAGAGGGGAAATATTTAAAAGGGACTTATGGGGCAAATTGTTCACACAGAGGGTGGTGTGAGCATGGAATGAGCTGCCAGAGGAAGTGGTGGGGTCGGGTACAATGACAACATTTAAAAGGCATCTGGATAGGTATGTGAATAGGAAGGGCTTAGAGGGATATGGGCCAAATGCTGGCAAACGGGACTAGATTTATTTAGGATGTCTGGTCAGCATGGATGAGTTGGACTGAAGGGCCTGTTTCTGTGCAGTACAGCCCTATGACTCTTATGGTCTGGTCTACATGCAATCGCATGATCCCACAGCAATGTGGTTGACTCCTAATTGCCCTCTGGAACTTAGGGTAATAAATGCTGATCCAGCCAGTGGAACCCACATCGCATCAATGTATAAAAAAAAGGCATTAAAAAAAATCTGGAGCCAGTAGGGGTCCTTAACACTCAATAAATCCATTAAAAAAAACTTCATCCTCACCTACATATCCCACCACGACTATCACATCTCACTTCCCCACAGGCCCCTTCCTCAGTCCTGCCTCTGACCTCCTCTGTGCTTATATCCAGTCCTGCCTGATTTTTTTTCTCCCAGCCCTCCCTCATTAGCAGGGCTCCCCAAAGAGGGGGTGCAGACCCTAAGGAGGTCATGAGCTGAAACCTTGGAGTCACAAGCTCCGTGGCAGCAATGACCATCATGGAAAATTGACTCATTATAGCAGCTGTGCTTGTCCGGTATGACCTGTGCTCAGAGAGCTCCCACCAGCTTTTGCAGGTTTCTTCCTCCACCCCCTCACTCTTACTCAGGAGGCATGACAAATTAGAGCCTCGAAATGGGGCCACAGTGGGAAACATTTTGGGAAACATTGCTCTTTAGTCAAGTGAGAATGAGCTTTCTGCGTATTTCTCTCTCACTGCATCACTGAGCCTTGCTCCATCTCTGACTTTTAAAGGATTTTTCAAAACCGACTGACAATTTTGGAGTGTACCTCACCACCTTTTTTTAAAAATGTAATCATAAGATATTTAGGAGCAGTATTAGGCTATTTGGCCTATTTTAGTCTGTTCAACCATTTGATCATAGCTGATAGGTTTCTCAACCCCATTCTCCTGCCTTCTCCCCATAACCCTTGATCCCCTTACCAATCAAGAACCTATCTATCTCTGTCTTAAACACACTTAATGACCTGTCCTCCATAGCCCTCTGTGGTGATGAGTTCCACAGATTCACTACCGTCTGGCTATAGAAACTCCTCCTCATCTCAGTTTTAAAGCATCATCTCTTCACTCTGCGGCTGTGTCTTGGGTCCTAGTGTCTCCTACTAGTGGTAATATCTTTTCCATGTCCACGCTATCCAGGACTTAATCACTCCAGATGAGGGCCACTTCCAAATTTTGTTTGATAACTGCTCATATAAAAAGATGTAGGACACTTTATTGCAATAAAGATGCTAGGTAAATATGAGTTGTTGATGTTATGTCCCGCTATTGACTCTCAACATTCTTTAAGCCTCAAGGATGATTTTTCTATCATAATGGGACTGTATAGTTGGAATTTTATTCTAATTTTAACAATACCTTTGAACTGTTTAGAACTGCGGGTGTTCTGAGACCTTATTCTCTACCACTGCAATGTTATAGTTGATAATATAATCCACCCAATTTGTTCCCTCTCTCAGTTGAAGGTCACTCCACTGAGAGATCAGTGTAAAGATTAATGAGAATGGTTGCCTGAAAGAGGAACTTCAGTTATGCAACAGAATGGAGAAGCTGGAACTGTTTTCTGAGGAGCTACAAGAGAAGGGTGAGAGGAGACTTATTGACCTGTTAAAAATCATGCGGTGTGTGGACAAAGTGGACAGGGAGACACTCTTCCCAACAGCAGAAAGATTGAAACTTGCAGGACAGAGAGAAACAATCAGTGAAGACATGAGAATAACCTTTTCATGCAGTAAGTGGTTGGGATCTGGAATGTGGCCTGTTAGAGTGGTGCAGGAGTTTCAGTCAAGGCTTTCAAGAGATAATTGGAATATTACCTGAAAAAGAAGAATATTAAGGGTTAAGGGGATGTCATGATTGGAGCCACTACAGGTCCATTTTATTGAATATTAGATCCTTAATTGCATTGTTAACCTGGGCCAATTAGGGAGCCTTGGCTGACAGATATTAGCAGGGGGTCCAGAAGGTCTCCTCACTTTAGAGACTGACTCTGAGCTGGCTGGTCATAGCCAGTGTACTGTGCACAAATGAATAAAGGGTGACCCGGTGATGGGATACCAGCCTCAGTGCAGTTATTTCAGGGGAGAAGGCAGAGGACTGGCTCCAGGAAAACTGCTACCCCCAGAGGGCCTGTACAGAAACCATAGGTTGAATGCATGCCCCCCTCCCTTTAGTACTTCATTATTCCATGATTCTTGCATTCCTGCAAATCAGTGCCTCAAGCAGGTTAACAGTGCATCTTGTATAAGCTGCAGAGTAAATGCAGTGAATTATTTGGAAAGGAAGAAACAGTGTAACGTTAACCAGGCTTATTTCCTCCTCACCTGATATTCAAATGTGGACTCTTACGAGCATGGATAGTGAATGAGAGTGAGAACTTTGTCCAGCTTCCTAGCCCACAGGTATTTAAGGCTAACATGACTACTGGATATCATGTGAGACTAGAATTGGCAGTGATGTTCTTGCATAAAACCACTCCCATCCCAAATGAGAACGCTTATCTCACAAATGAAAATATCCCACCTAGAAGGCAATGATAGTCTCATAGCTCAGAAAGAGGCCATTCAGCCCATTTTATCCATGCCAGATTTTGCAAAGTGCTATTTAACTACTCCCACTCCCCGGCTCTTTCCTTGCAATTATGATTTGTCCTTTTAAATACATAAAAGTTTAGCTTTCGCAAGTTACAATCCCACCAACCTTCCAGATCATGACGACTCAGTGAGTTAAAAATCATTCTTATGCTGCCCAGCTTTTCCATTGCTCATTATCTGAAATCTGTGATGCATTACGAATCCTCCTGCCAGAACAAAATTTAGCCACTTCAACATATTTAATTTTGAAGAGGGTTAGAGAAAATTGGGGAAGAACTGTACTTCTAACAGACACAAGTTTCGCTCAGACGTCGCGCTGTCCCAGAGAGTTGTGACACCCTGTGGCAACATGCTGGATTACACCAAATGTATGCAACACTGACTCAGTTCCATTGGGATCACAGGTTGACAAGCTTCACAGCTAGAGGGCAGTCAATTCAGGTCTCACTTGCAAAGCTCCTGGTAACCAATTTAAGAATGGAACAGATAGATCATGGAATGCCTGCCCTGTGTTGGAGAGAAAAAAAAACAACAAATAAATGGGAGAATCTGTTCATGTCTGTGTGTATGTGTTGGAAAGAGGGGAGCAAAGCTTAGATGTTACTGTTTCTCCTTTATTATTCTTCTGGGATGTGCATTGCTGACAAGCCCAACATTTCGTTGCCCATCCATAACAGAACTTGAACTGAGTGGCTTGCTTGACCATATCAGATTGATGCGGCATGGTGTCAAATGTAGGCCAGACTGGGGAGCAGAACACAAAATAAATTTTTGTTTTCAATTTTTTTTCCCTTGAGATAGCGTTTTGAATTTTGGAGCCTATTTCTTGGTTTTCAGAGGCTACTTTGTCATTATCACAATCTACTACTGTATTGGACAATACAGTCACAGTACCTATATATTTATGTTCACAAACATGGTATTTGGATTTATGGATGCAGATAGAATTCATTAACATCCCCAATAATTATCAACCCTCTATTAAACTCAAAGCTACAACATACAGGGAAAACATTATTCTCCTAGGCACTATTTACATTTTTTTCTGTTCATTAACAGGATGAGGGAGTCACTGGCTAGGCCAGCATTTATTGCCCATCCCTAATTGCCCAGAGAGTAATTGCTGTGGGTTTGGAGTCACATGTAGGCCAGACCAGGTAAGGATGGTAGTTTCCTTCCAAATTCAAAATTCCACTAACTGCTGTCATGGGATTTGAACCTGGGCCTCCAGAACATTATCTATGTCTCTGTATTAACAGTCCAGCAATAATACCACAAGGCCATTGCCTCCCCTACATTGATAAAAGATGACAGGCACATGTTATCAATTAAAGTTATTTTTACAAAATGAACATTTCTACCCACAAAATGCCACCACCCAAACACTCTACATACAGACTGGTGAGATTGCACCAATGTGTTTCCCGTGCTCAAACACAAAACTGGAAAATTCTAACCAGGCAGTTATGACCCTTTTAATTGCATCTCAGATTTCAATCTCAGGTATAAATTAAACAATTAACAGTGAACACTATAATACTGTGTGAAATATCTCCACAGAGACCAGAATCCTAACACCAAGTTAACTTTTATTTGCACATGGTGCATTCTTGACAATGATCCAGCTTGCTCTCTGTGAGCAGAACCTCTGACACTCCTGTTTACATCTGTCAGCCAGGGCTCCCTGATTGGACCAGATTAACAGCCCCAATCAGGAAACATGTATTCTATGAAACCTGGTTGGCTGACGTCATAACACTCACAACAGTCCCACCTATATTGTCCAATTATTTTGTTTTTGATTATGGGAAACAGACGCAGAAAATGCTGGAGAACCTCAGCAGATCTGGCAGCATCTGTGATCAGCTAATATATCGAGTCCGGTATGATTCCTTTTCAGAACGAAGGAAGGTGTCTATTTAAATTTTTGCATTTGATTATGGGAGTCCGTTACAAGTGACAATCTAAGGCAAAACAGACCCATTGATTAGGACCCTATCTCTCACCTTCACCATTTGCTCCTCTATCATCAATGCACAGTAGCAGCAGTGTGTACCATTTACAAGATGCACTGCAGTAATTTACCAGCTCCTTACAGTATCTTTCAAACCCATGACCTATCCCACCTGGAAGGGAGCATGTACATAGGAATGCCTCCATCTGCAAGTTCTCCTCCCATTTGGAAAAATATCACTATTCTGTCACTGTCCTTTATAGCACCATGGTTACCTTGGTGGTTCAAGAAGGGCAATTAAGAATGGGCAATAAATGTTGGCATTAGTCATTGACTGCCACATCCAATGAAGCAATAACTTAAAGAAATTGATGCTCACTGAACTTGATTGGTTAAGCCTGGAAAGGTAGAATGTGCCAGAAAATAGAATTACAGCATGCAGGAGATATTTCATTGAATCCCTACAGTGTTGAAGTAGGCCATTTGGCCCATACAAGCCCTCTGAAGAGTATGCCACCCAGATGTCTCCTCCACCACTCCCCATGGCTAATCCACCTATCCTGCATTTCTGTGGGCTGTGGGAGTAAACCCATGTAAACATGGGGAGAATGTGCAAACTCCACATATACAGTTGCCTCAGGTTGGAATTGAACCCAGGCCCATAGTGCTGTGAGGCAGCAGTGCTAACCACTGTGCTGCCATGCCACCCCCATTTTAAAGCACCATAAATTGAATCTCCACACACAAAGCAGGTGTGTGCCACCTCTGCATTGATCCAAGATACAAAACTATATAACATAGCCCCTGAGAACTTGATACAGTCCAAAAGAACAACAGTGTACTGGAGCAGGCCTTCCAGCTCTCCTAGCCTGTGCCGACCCATTTTGCCCTTCCATCCTAAAACTGTCTTCACTTACAGGATCTGTATCCCTCTATTCCCCTCCCATGCATGTATTCGGCCAGGAGCTTCTTGAATGCTACTAATGTATCTGTTTCTACCACTGCATTACTGTACTGCTTGTGTCAAATCCCATTCAATATCACTCCTGTGCTCACTCACCTACATTACCTACTTAAACAATATCTCATTTTAAAGTTCTCATCCCTGTCTTTGAGTCCAGCCATGGCCTCTCCTCTCCCTTTCTCTGTAATCTCCTCTCACCACAGTCCTTTGTGATAACTCTGCTCATCTAATTCTGGCCTCTTGACTATCCCTGATTTAAGTGCTCCACCAATGAAGGTGCCCTCAGCTGCTTAGGCCCTAGGCTCTATAATTCCTTCCTGGCACCTATCCATATCTCTGCGTCATTTTCCTATTGTTGGATACCTTCAAAAACCTACCTCCTTGACTGATTACTTTGGGTCGTCTGACCTTCAATCTCTTTGTGTGACTGGGTGTTGTATTTTGTTCGATAATCGAGCCCTTGAAGTGCCTTTGGATGCTTTGTTACATAAAAGGTAATTACCTCACTAACCAACCCCCACCACTGCCTGCCTGCACTCACGTATCACCATCCCACTTACCTTCCCCAGCCCGTCTTATCCCCGCCTCCTTGACCTGTCCGTCTTCTCTCCCACCTTCCACCTCATTGACCAATCCCCACCACTGCCTACCTGCACTCACCAATTACCATCCCACCTACCTTCCCTAGCCCCACCCCTCCTCTCTCTATTTATTTCAGAGCCCCCTTCCCCTCCCCCATTTCTGAAGAAGGGTCCTGACCCGAAACATCAGCTCTCCTGCTCTTCTGATGCTGCCTGGCCTGCTGTGTTCCTCCAGCTTCACACTGTTTAATCAAACCATAATCTGTTATAACATAACATGATATATCTCATGGTTAGTATCTCCGTATGCCTTTAGAGACATGCCCGTTATATCATCAATGTACCATAGCGCGTGACCTGAGGGTATAAAGGTTTCAAATTTACAGCATTGTTCCAGATGAGCCTGAGTTTCTGCGGGGTGGAAGATGAGTGTTGCTCAGGGGAACACTGCAATAGCTAGCTCAATGAAGGCAATGAATGAGTTTCAGCAGCGGGCAGGTTATGACTGAAGTGAAGTTGGACAGAAGAGGAAACAGGAGCCACGAGCAATGTCAGAAGATCATGCTAGGCTTAAAAATGATCATGGGATTGCAGACAGACTGGTTCAGCCTCGGACAGCGATGAGGAAGAGGAGTCAGTTGTTGAGTAATAGACTTTCTTTTGGGACTGAACATGATAACATCAGCATTCCTAATACAACAATAAAAAAGATGAGTAGTAACAGGATGATGAGGAGCAGGCCACGCTGCAGACCCTGGAGTATGATACTCCATATGTTTCTTTGCTCCAATGCTTTCAACACTCTCACTGTCTGAGAGTGTGGTGGAGGTGGTTAAATTGAGGCATTTAAAAGGGAGGTAGGTGGCAATTTGAAAAACAACAATGTGTGGGGTTATAGGGAGAAGGTGGAAGATTAGCATTAGGTGAGCGACTGCTTTGGAGATAAGTTGAGACACAATAGGCCAAACAGCCTCTTTTGCATGGCAACAATTCTGTATTCATAAATACAGCTGTATAACAATCAGGAACAAGGTCAGAAGTCACATGACACCAGGTTAGAGTCCAACAGGTTTATTTGAAATCACAAGCTTTTGGAGCGCTGCTCCATCATCAGGTGAAGTGAATAAAATTACACAGGCACAGAATTTATCAACAGAGAAATCGAAAGATTGTACAAATGGTGTGAGTGGAGTGTTGACAGGCCAAATAACAAGTCTCTGCAGGTGATCAAAAGTGTCAGATGGTATGAGTAAAGTGTTGGAAATAATTACAGAAAATAAAAATAAAATGGCGCTGGAGACAAACCAAATGGCTGGAATAACATGGCACCTGCACAATCAGGGACAGGGAACCTGGTTTGTGCAAACTGTTTGAAGTGCAGGGGCTCTAGAACCCTTATTGCTGCCTTAGCTGAGATCAGCCAGCTCATCGCAGACTGCAATCGAAATCTGAGGTCACTTTCACTGTTGAATTAATGGTGATAGGTTAAAGCCAGTCTGACAACTGAGCACACTACCTAGACTGACCTCTCAGTGCAGCGTTAAGGGACTGCTGCATTATTGTAGGAAGCCATCGTTTGCACAAGATTTTTAACCGCTGATGTAAGGTCACTTTGTGGTGCCTATTGAAGAAAGGCAAGTGTTACTCTGAACAACATTCCTCATTTAATAACAAAGACGGATTAACTGGTTGTGTATTAGCCTAGTTTTTTTTATAAATCAGTGCAAATTGACTGACTACCACATTAGGACTGAGATGAGGAAAACCGTTTTTGCTCAAAGTGTAGCGAACCTGTGGAATTCTTTACCACAGAAGCATGTGGAGACCAAGTCACTGAATATACTCAAGAAAGAGAGATTTTGTTTGTTTTTTTTTGTAAAGGGGTCAAAAGGTACAGGGAGAAAGCAAATGGCATTTTAATATGCACGTCCTCCCACATACCCCTATTCTTTCGGTTGACTATTTTTGTATAATGCTGTTAGAATGCACCAGACTCCACCTTTTTAGTTTTGTAACAAGCGATTACAGAACAAATATTTATGGATTGTGCTTTTGAGATGGCTTGTCACATTGTGTTGACTTGGCACATAAGAAGCATGTGGTTTGATCCCTTTTAGTTTCTCACTCCCCATTGGGGTAGCAAAAGCTGCAGTGGGATGGGAGATAGGTCTTGAGTCCTGGTAGTTGTTTGTTAATAATAACTGTAAGGGTGGGATTTTGCAGATGGACATTTGAGTACAAGAGAAAATCTCAAACCAGTGGCAAAAATGGCTAAACAGCTTAGGCCTTTATGCATTAGTGTTTATTGAAGCATTACAGAGAGGTTGGCTCATGTGTGGAATGAACTTCCTGAGGGAGTGGTGGATGTAGGCACAGTTACAATATTTAAAAGACACTTAGATAAGAACATGAATAGGAAACATTTGGAAGAATATGGGCCAGGAGCAGGCAGTTGGGACTAGTTTAGTTTGGGATTATGTTTGGCATGGACTGGTTGGACCAAAGGGTCTGTCTCTGTGCTGTATGACTCTATGAGTCTATAGCAGTGTTAAAATTAAAAAAAGCTCCTGTGAAGTGAAAGGGTTTTATAACTCCAAGTTCTTTCTTCATCCAGGCTGTGCAGTTGCAAACTAAAGCAGCAGGAAATAACTACACCCTAATCATAAATTCCAAAGTCTGTTTATGATTAACCCTTAATTTATCTGTTGGTGGTTTATAGCTGAACTCTGCAAACAGATCAGGATTGCTAAAAGAAGCTAAAAAGTTGAAGTTTTTTATCTTATGTTCCTCATACTTGGACAAAGGGAACCCATTTTATACAGCATGAGAAGAGGGTGCTGACTTGTTAGATCATCAATGAGATGGGGATATGTAGCTGCATGGTGGTTATCACTGCTGCTTCTCAGCCCCAGGGACCCGGGTTTGATTCCAGTCTTGGGCAACTGTCTGTGTGGAGTTTGCACATTCTTCCTGTGTCTGCGTGGGTTTCCTCCGGTGCTCTGGTTTCCTCCCACAGTCCAAAGATGTGCAGGTTAGGTGGATTGGCCATGCTAAATAGCCCATAATGTCCAGGAATGTGCAGGCTAGGTGGGTTAGCAATGGGGAATGCAGGGTTACAGGGATAGGGTTGGGGATGGTAGCTCTTTGGATGGTCGGTGTGGACTTGATGGGTTGAATGGCCTGCTTCCACACAGTAGGGATTCTATGATTCTCTATAGCAAGAACAGTTACCTATCAATTTTAATTCTCAGACCAGGCAGGAAGATTCTGATTGGTGAGAGTCAGATCAGGGCAAAGTTCTTAGCTGTGTCTTAGACTGGACCCCACATCAGAATAAGCATACAGGAATGCAAAGCTAAATCAGTGTATTATTCACATCGAGAAAATGATCAAGAAGAGATACAGACAGAGCAAAACATACAGCACAATATGGTCAGTAATGAGCAGATCTGTCTTCTGCTTGGCATTTCACAAAATTGTCACAACTATAGATACACGTGAGAAAGAAATACTTGTGTTTAGGTAGCAACTTCCATGTCCTCTCAACAGGTCAAAGTGCTTTACAGCCAATGAAATTTTTTTTAGGTGTTACAATGTAGGAAACATGACAGTAAATTTTTGGATGGTAAGTTCCCACAGCAGCTCTGTGATTGTGATCCGAAAATCTGTTTTCTTTATGACAGATACTTTGTAATCAACCTGTTCAAACTGACATACATCCAGAGCATGTGGGACTTGAACCTAGGTCTTCTGGCTGCAATGGTTTATACTTCCCTAATCAACCTGTTAATAGCTCTGGAATAGGTGGGACTTGAACTTGTGCCTTCTGGCTCAGAGATAGGGGGTCATGGTTCAGCTATACAAAACCCTGATTTTATTTGCGGCATCTGTAGAGTGGGCTGAATCTCAATAATCTGTAGACACTGTAAAACAGAGAATTTAAAACTGACGGGATTCTTGTTTGGTTAAGACTCAATGTAGTTTACATTCAATCTCATCAAATTATTCCAATTCAGCCCACACCTGACAGATAAATTGAATAAAACAAAGAAACAAATACAGAAATTGTGGGTGAAACTCAGCCAGTCTTTCAGTATCTGCAGGAAGAAAGCAGAATTATCATTTCAAGTGCATCACAACTCATCAGATCACTTGATACCTGGGTTGTGAAAGGGGCCAGTATGAAGAGAATTCTGTTGCCAATGTGAATTATTAGATCAGAGGAATCGATGAGTTAAGAATCATAACATAGATGTTTTAATTTATGAGTTTCTTCCATAATTTGTAAAAACTACACAATTATTAAAATGTAGAAATCATGTGAGCAACTTTGCAAAAGACAAGCTGTACAACAACTGTTTGATTTTAATAAAGAGAATTAGATTGGTTGTCCCAACATTCAGAGTTGTATTGATTTATAATCTAAAAGTGGTTCAGATTGATGAAAAATGATGTTGATTTATCAACCTTATTGAGCAAGAGTTGGAGATAGTAGGAACTGCAGATGCTGGAGAATCCGAGACAACAAGGTGCAGGGCCGGATGAACACAGCAGGCCAAGCAGCATCACAGGAGCAGGAAGGCTGACGTTTCGGGCCTAGACCCTTCATCAGAAAAGGGGGAGGGGAAGGGGGTTCTGAAATAAATAGGGAGAGAGTGGGAGGCGGATAGAAGATGGATAGAGGAGATAGAGAGATCCACTGAGGTTTTTCTGGAGGGAGGAGGGTAACTTCTTCAGGGTAGGCATCCTTAGAAGAGGCTTCGCAGTGGGGTTAAAATTGTTTCAGAGATAGTAGGAACTGCAGATGCTGGAGAATCTGAGATAACAAGGTGCAGGGCTGGATGAACACAGCAGGCCAAGCAGCATCATAGGAGCAGAGAGGCTGACGTTTCGGGCCTAGACCCTTCATCAGAAGAGGGGGAGGGGAAGGTGGTTCTGAAATAAATAGGGAGAGAGTGGGAGGCGGATAGAAGAGGGATAGAGGAGAGGAAACAAACAGGTCGTTCTGTTTTTGTTTGACTGGCTTTGTGGCTAGCTGGCTTTCAGAGCAAAGGCCCCTTTTACCTGCAAAGCAAAGGTTACTAGTGGGTGTATCTTCAACTGTGACATTCAAACCACATGAACGCAGATATAAACCTCAGCTCATTGGCACACATAAGCACCTCAACACATGGGCATAACTTGTTGCACCAACACAAACAGACCAGGTCTAGGCCTGAAACATCAGCCTCTCTGCTCCTATGATGCTGCTTGGCCTGCTGTGTTCATCCAGCCCTGCACCTTGTTGTCTCTGAGCAAGAGTTGGTTCTGTTTTTAAGCTGCAGTTCTCTGGCTGCTTGTTGTTGGCCGGACGTGTTTAGGTGCAGCACCTTCCTCATTGGTTATGTGTTACACCGAGTAAGTTCCCCCGTGTTAGTAAGCAGGAGCCGGGGGAGTTGGAGAGGAGGTTCCCGCAGGATGAAGCTCGGCGGCGGTTCGAGCTCGGTGTTGCTGGTCCTGGCTGTGGCCCTTTATGTGTCGGTGGCCGTTCAGGACCCTGGCTCGAGCCCGGCCCCGCGGACAGACGCGGCCAACAGCAGCAGCACGGGGCCGCCGCCCCCCCCGCGCCAGGCCGTCTACCCTGACAAATCGGTGATCCGCCGGGCCGTGTGGGTGCTGCTCGGGATCAGCGGCCTCGGGCTCGTCTACTTCATCATCAGGAGCATCAGGTACCGGGGCCGGGCGAAGGAGGAGGAGGGAGAAAATATGGGGAGAGGGTAAGGGTGGAGGGAGAAAATATGGGGAGAGGGTAAG
>NC_063360.1:31189232-31210455 GCF_021869965.1 Rhincodon typus | reverse complement strand
GTTCATCCAGCCCTGCACCTTGTTGTACAGAAATGCCAGTTCTTTTTTAAACAGCGAATCTCTATATAGAATTTACAGAAACTGGTTTAACTGGTCCTTGCCTCTGTTAAAGTTCCACACAAACTTCCTGTAGCCCTAATAAAATGTCAGAGGTTTACGGCGTGGAAACAGGCCCTTTTGGCCCAACTTGTACGTATTGCCCAGTTTTCACAATTAATCTAGTTCCATTTGCCTGCGTTTGTTCCATATTTGTCCATACCTATCCCATCCATGTACCTGTCCAAATGTTTCTTAAATTACAATATTGTACTGCCGCCACCACCACTACCTCTGGCAGCCCATCCCTCATCACTCTCTGTGGAAAAAGTTGTCCCCTGGACTCTTTTTGGTATCTCTCCCCTCTCGCGTTAAACCTATGCCCTCTAGTTTTAGACTCCTCTACCAACCCTCCTCTTCTGCTTATCTAGTTTCCTCTTAAATGCACCTTTGCTATTCAGCTCAACTGCTCCTTGTGATGGTGTGTTCCACATTCTAGTCACTGTCTGAACGGGAGACACTGTCACTGGCTCAGAATCCTGGAACTCCCTCCCTAACATCAGTGGCTATACCCTACCTGGCTTGGTCTTACCTATTCAAGAAGGCGGCTGATCGCAACCACCTGGAGAGCAACTGACCACTAGTTCTCAAGGGCAATTAGGATGAACAAAAAATACTGACCTGGCCATGATACCCACATTCTGTGAGCAAATAAATGGAAATATTACTCCTGAATTCCCTATTGGATTTATTTGCAGATGTTTGTATGTATGTGTGGTGTCTGAAGTACGATTCTCATTGGAACCTTTCTAATACTTGCCATCTCCTGATTGACTGGTTTGCCCACTGTTAATCAGAGGAGATGGTATGTGTTATACAAGCTGCATTGTGACAGGTTGAGGGTGCTTGCAGTGTACTCTCATGGCATGCTACACCGCAGAAGGTCGTCATTTGGACCATCATACCTGTGCTGACTCTTTAAAAGAGCTATTACCCCATTAACTTTGTGTTGCATATTATTTTTAGTAATTGAGCAGAACTGCCATAATTTACCTTGTATAACAATGAATTTCTCTCCAATTTGTTATTTTGCGTTGTGAGAACGTTTAAAAATGAATTAGAATCCCATTTAGCTTAAGTTACCCAAAGCGTTGAAGCTCCTAATGAGGCAATTAAAGCACTTAAATATTCTGTTTAACATCCATGTTTTAACCTTCACTCCACACCATTAGCATTGTGTTTAACAAAAGAATGTAATGTGCCACACAGGATCTATTACCAAGGCTGCTGTTTCTGCTCTACCAGGGCGAGACAGAGAGTGGGAGATTGCATAATGTTACCGGTCATGCATTTCACTGCCATCTGTTACTCTTATCTCCAACTGCCTGCAGCTCTGCATTTTTTTTTAAATTTAGAAATATGTGAGAGAAGCCAAGACCAATAGAATGTTCGACTGCAACTGGAAAAAGTAGGACAGAATAGACAAGATAGATCGAGTCTTGTTTAGGCGATGGAATTCCTAAGTTTTAAAAAGAAGGATTTGCACTGATGTAATATCTTTCATAACATCAGGATGTCCAATGGTGACTCAGCGCCCAGTGAAATACTTTCAAAGTCTGATCCCTGTTAAGTGGAAAACTTGACACCCAATTTGTGCAGAGCAAGTTCCCACACACAACAATGTGAGCATTACTTCAAACAGATGATCTGCTTTTAATTATCTTGATTAAAGGAAAATTATTGGGACACTCCACTGCTCTTTTCTGGAAGAAAGTGCTGTGTGATTGTGTCGCAGGTCCTTTGCGTAACACCTCCGCTGGAGCTTCAGAAAGTGCAGCACTCCCTCTACTGTACTCGGATAGTAAGAGCTGCTGATGCTGGCGTCTGAGATAACACGGTGTGGAGCTGGAGGAACACAGCAGGCCAGGCAGCATCAGAGGAGCAGGAAAGCTGACATTTCGAGTCGGGACCCTTCTTCAGAAATGGGGAGGGGAAAGGGGTTCTGAAATAAAAGGGGGGGGGGGGTTGGGCTGGGGCAGGTAGATGAATGGTGATAGGTGAGTGCAGGTAGGTAGTGGGGATTAGTCAGTGAGGTGGGAGGAGCGGAAAGGAGAGAGAGATGATGGACAGGTCAAGGATGCGGGGATGAGAGGGAAGGTTGGCCTTGGGATGTGCAGATGAACATCTGTCTGCCATGGAAGATTTCAATGCATCATTCTCTGCCACTTCTGCCGCCTGCAATCTGACCCCACAACGAAGGATGTATTTCCCTCCCCACCCTTATCTGCCTTCCGGAGGGACCGTTCTCCGTGACTCCCTCATCCACTCCACACTCCACACTCCTCACTAGCCCCATCACCCCCGGCACCTTTCCCTGAAACCGCAGGAGGTGCTACACCTGCCCCTACACCTCCCCCTTCACCCCCATCCCAGGCCCCAACCTTCTACCTTAAACAGATGTTCACCTGCACATCCGCTAATGTGGTCTGTTGTATCTGCTGTTCCCGATGTGGCCTCCTCTACATCGGTGAGACCAAGCAGAGGTTCGGAAATCGCTTTGTAAAGCACCTACGCTCGGTTTGCGACAAACGACAATACCTCCCAATCGCGAACCACTTCAACTCCCCCTCCTGCTCCCAGGACAACATGTCCATCCTGGGCCGCCTCCAGTGTCACAATGACGCCACCTGGAAACTGGAGGAGCAGCACCTCATATTCCACCTTGGGAGCCTACAACCCAATGGTCTCAATGTGGACTTTACTAGCTTCAAAATCTCCCCATCCCCGGCCTCATCCCAAGATGAACCCTCCCTCTCATCCCCGCCTCCTTGACCTGTCCATCATCTCTCTCTCTCCTATCCGCTCCTCCCACCTCACTGACTAATCCCCACTACCTACCTGCACTCACCTATCACCATTCATCTACCTTCCCCAGCCCCACCCCCCCCCCCATTTATTTCAGAACCCCTTTCCCCTCCCCCATTTCTGAAGAAGGGTCCCGACTCGAAATGTCAGCTTTCCTGCCCCTCTGCTGCCTGGCCTGCTGTGTTCCTCCAGCCCCACACCGTGTTATCTTAGTACTGTACTGAAGTGTCAACCTATATTTTGTGGTCAAGCCTGTGGAATGGTACTTGAAACCATAATCTTCTGTTTTGAGGCAAGAGTTAGAATCTACTGAGCCACTTCCAGCTGATTGCAAGAAATAAGAAAAATCAAACAAGACAATTTCCATGAGTTTAGGTCCTGTAAAAGAAAGGCATAGAAAAGAAGTTTGTGGAAATGAGTCTTAAACATGCAAGTGAAGGAAAAGCAAGTGGGATGCGGAAGAGTTTAGAATAAGTGGTTACTAGACATGCTTTAATTTTGTAGGTGAAAATGCTGTTATAGCCGGAAGCTGACATTCCTCTGCATGTTAGTGAAATGAAGAATTCCTTCACTTAGTGCCCTGTCTAATTGTTCCCAGAGCTGGAAGTCCTTTTAATCACTATTTTTAAATAAAATTCTATCCTTTAGGTTAAAGAAAACGCAAAGAAAGAAGTATGGCCTGCTTGCTTCATATGATGACCATGTGGAAATGGCTCCAGTGGACACTGATGATGATGACACGACTTTATTTGAAGTAAAGGGCATGAGAAGGTGAGGATTGTTGAGTGTACAGACTGCAAGGTTCAGTCCTAATCGTTTACGTTTGTCTCTCATGATCTAATGGTTTCCTGTAAAGTTCACCCTTTTAAGTGCTTGAGCAATGTTGCTTTCTTCAAATTATTCCCATCTCTAAAAACATCTAATGCTGAGTATGTAAAACAAAGCCTTTTTTAAAAAAAAACTAGTAGAAGGCATGAATGCACTTTGATTAGTTTAGTAAACCGATTCCCTTTTTAGCATTACTACAACATTCTTATTTTTTCTCTTTATTTGTTGATGTGATGTGGGTGCTGCTGTCTTCCATTCCACTACCCTTGAACTGAGTGGCCATTTCAAAGAGCAGTGATGAGTCAATCTTGCCATTGTGGGTCTGAATTCACGTGTAGGTCAGACCAGCTAGGGATGGCAGATTTTCTTCCCTAACGTTTGAGTGAACCAGTTGGATTTTTACAAGAATCTATGATAATTTCATGTTTGCCATTAGCTTTCAGTTTCAGATTGATTAACTGAACTTAAATTCCATTAGCTGCAATTGTGGTATTGGAACCCAAGCCCCCAAAACATTAACCTGAACCTCTGAATTTCCAGTCCACTGACATTACGACTGCACCATAGTCTCCCCGCTGTATCCTCCATTGGGATTTCTGGATACAATTCTGCTTCTTATGGCAAAAAGAGGACACCATGTCTAAGGCTAGATGCACAGGAGAACATTGAAGCTCATCTGTGATGCCTTTGACAAGTGACGTTTCAGAGGGACTTTTAAAGGTGTTTTTGTGTCACCATAGTCTTTCCGGAACATACAGCTGCTCTCTCATTAGGGAGGGACGACTGGTGGTGATTTAACCTGAGGACCACCATATCTCAGGTGAGAGGAGAGGTCGAGAAGGAGAGTCCTTTGTGATAACCGCAGCCATTGGTGGGAATTGAACCCACACTGTAGGCATCACACTGCTCCACAAAGCAACCGTCTAGTCAACTGAGCTAAACTCACCCCAACGCCCCACGCCCCACGCCAAAATAAAACTCAGATTTAAAGTCAATCAATAGAATAAGCATGCACAGGTTCAGGGTTTTGAAGTGAACAGTTTAAGAAACAACCATAAGGTATTTCTTTACAGTGCAGATGGTCAACAAGTAGAGCATGTTTGCCAAGATGTGGGTTGTTTACAACTTGTACCAGGGTCAGGAAATGGGGCTCCCTTAAGAAATTTTCTAATATTAAAGAAAGATAAAATTGAATGGCCTTAAAAGTTGTCATTTCGTGACGTGCCGTGCCTTTTAAAATGTTATTTTTTAGTATTGGCACATTTGAGTAGTTTTTTTAAAAGGTGTATTCAGACACTGTTTAGTAATATATCTACCTGTAATATTTTGCTGATGTATTTGATACTTTATGATTGGGAGAAACGGTATGAGGATTTCTCTGGTTCATGTATTGCTGATACTTCACTGCACCTACCTACCCAGTTTCTTGCTGTGTGCATGGATGTGGTAAATTTACTTGCATTGCACACTCCTGCTTTAAATATGCAAACGTTGCAAAGGAATGCGTCTTTTCTCAAGTTCTAAGTGGTAAAGTTTAAATTCAGCTCAGAATTATGGAATGTGGTTTTCCTCAAGCTATAGGAACCTTGTATGAAGTAAGTTTGACAGCCTCAATCGAGTTTGCAGTACACAATCCTCCACAGCTTAACTCTGCCCTTTTAGAATGCACTCGAGCAGGCCACAAGACGTTTAATATGGGAGACAAAAAGTGTACCCAGTAGCACTTCTGAGAGGTTTCAACCAAATAGAGGAAACTTTACATTACATGGGACATTAGCTGACCAGACTGCACTTAATGATGTTACTTTGCACCTGAAAGGGAGTGTGCTGTTAACTAACATTTGCACTATTTGAGTACTGGGAAATAATGTTGGTTCTTAGCATGTGGATAAAAGTGGTCTGCTGTATTTACAGTGCGCTGATATGTTGTTCTCCTACTTTCTCTTTCAATCTTTGCAGGAGCATTAACCACACTGCCTCTCAATCTTGCTGACTTTCCATCCACTGCAAATGCTTCAAGACACTCTCCACTGCTTCGCTGTGAGTTTTTGTAGGTCTTTGCAACCCTGCCTTTCTCTTCTTGTAATCCTCTGTATTACTTCCTCCACACTTCTCTTCTCCAAATCAAACGCCAATCCCTACCTTGTTCCCGGCTTCCCATTCAGAATGTCCGTTCCCCCAATTCCTCAATAGGCCGGATCGTAAAATATTCCTGAATATAGAATTAAAAGAAATTGTGGCTTGGGTGTTATGTGGTCAATGGAGTTGGGTTAATCAACCTGCTACTTTAACGTTTTGACAGGAAGGCCTGTCCTTTCATCCAGATTTCACCTTATGCGGGGTAGTGGGTGTGAAGCCCATAGCCTGTAGGAGGAATGGGAATCTGAGATAGGTAAGGAGATGTGCTCAAAACAAAACAAAACAAAAATGCTGGCGATCACTACGAATCGGGCATCATCCATGGAGAGAGAGCAAGCTAATGTTTCGAGTTGAGATGACTCTTCATCAGAGCTGAAGTGAAGTGGAGAGGGTAGTATTTATGCAATAGTTGGTGGGCGGGGGGGTGTAGAGTGCTGTGGGAGAAAAGATGCTGATAGTTCAGATTAAGAGATCGGCATATGAGAATGGCAGAACAGTGGTGTGTCTAATTGCCAGACTTGAAAGAACAGACAGTTCCGCAAGGGTGAGGGGAGTGGAGAGATGACAGGGGAGAGAGAATGTAACAAATAAAGCGAAAAGAAAGGGAAGGAATGAGAGTTGGTTCACAATTTGAAGGTGTTGAACTTGATATCAAGTCCAGGAGGCTGTAAAGCACCTAGCCTTAAGATAAGTAAAAGTTATAATAGAGTCATAGAGTAATACAGCATGGAAACAGGCCCTTCAGAACAAACAGGTCCATTCTGGTCAAGGTGCCCACTCAGCTAGTTCCAACTGCCCGCATTTGACCCATAGCCCTCTAAACTCTTCCCATCCATGTACCTATCCAATTTTTTTTAATCTGAGGATGAATGTATGCTTGGGCAGTATATCCATTTACATGGTTTAGTTATCGCTAAACCTATTCTTTTAACCTTTATTTCATATCCTCTCTCTCATCAAAGTTTACTGCGCAATGAAATCCTACGCTCGGTTCCACACATACTGTTTGTGATTTTTAAGTGTCAATACTGAGCATAGATAATCCTGCCCCTTTGCTCTCCCCAGAGTAATTTAAACCAAAGAACAAAAACACAGCAGCTAAGAGAGTCAGAAATGCCTTCAGCAACTCTGGGCATCTTTTCCTTGCCACAGATTAGAGGGTTATTTACACACCAAATGTGAATGCTAAACAGAAGTCTTTTCCTCAGCAAATTGGGTTTTTTTATCACTTGCATGGTAACTTTAGATTTTTTGAATTTTTGGGGGTCACTCAGCCTGTTTCTGATTTAATTGGAATTGCTTGGAATAGGCTGTTTGTGTTGAATATCATGTGTTTAGCTTTAGAAAAGATTATTTCCTTCACTACCTTCATGCCTTTTGTGGTAAACTGGTATAAATCATAGTTGGTTCTCATTCACGTGTCAAGTCCTGCATTTTGCTCTGAATATGAATTCCAATTAATGTTAGTCGGTGCCATGGGTTTTCCTTTAAAGAGCCTTCCTGTAAATTTCCGCAACTTGCTTAAGGCAACTTGCGAGTCACTGGTTGGTTTCAGAAAGTTCTAATTGGGAAATCAAGAATGGGAATTACTTGTATTGAATGGTAAATTTCCGGAACTCGCTGTTCACAACTGCCAGTAGATTCCAGTTGGTGCCTTTGCTCAGTGGTAGCTGATTGCAACCTAGTCATAAGGTCATGGGTCCCGATCTTTTTCAAAACCTGAGCATTTAATCCAGGCTGCCATTTGAGTCCAGCTGCATCTGTTGGAGATATCGTATTTTGGATGAGACATTAGGTTCAGTCTGCCGTCTTGGGTGGATGAGAGAGAATTCCTACTGCCAGTCCAAGATGAGTTCTCCACTGTGCCCTGACCAGTATTTAATACTCAACCAGCGTCTGATTATCAGGTCATTATTTCAATGCCATTTAGGAAACCTTGCTGAATAAACTGGCTGCCACATTTCCTAGATTATAGCAATTACTACGTTTGAGAATGACTTAATTAGCAGAGAGCTGCATTGACATACCTTGCATATGCTATAATATGCAAATTTTATCATCCTCACATCTTGTTAGTTGTCCAATTTATATGAACCTAGGCTGTTGGATTATATTTGGGGAGGGGGCAGTCAGATAGCTGCGTCAAATTCTGTCCCTGCATATCCATCAGGGGTGTGATTCCATGCTTAGTTTCTCCCACATTCTCAAATTTGAGGTCACTGGGGTTAATTGTTATGCCCTAACCGTGCCTTGGTTGACTAAGCACAGGTTTGAGGTTGAATCCTTCGTCCTTCCTAGATTATATGGTTACACTTTGCACAATGAAGTACGTAAATTTGAATAAATAGGAAAATCCTATTCAGAATCTGCGGCCCTTCTCAAAAATTGTTGTTGCAGCTGCATCGACGTTTGGGGCTTTTACATTTTTCACAGGCACCCTGACTGAGATCAGGCAGCGTTCTATTTTAATTCAAATCCAGTAAATGAGTTTGTGCATGTGGGTTTCTTCAAGGTGAATAATTTGAATAGTTTTCACTTCCAGTCTCTGTGATGGTGGGGGTGCAGGTGGGAGAGATGCTGTCTGCTCTTGATAGGTCCTTGTTTGAGAGCTGTACAGCTGAGTAACTGAACTCCCTTGATGATATCAATGCTGCTGTTGGAAGATGATAATAGGAGAGAAAAATAAATGGTAGAATGTGTTCAGAGGCGAATGTGAATTTTAAGATGAATTTTAACAAAATGTAGTTTAAAATCCTTAATGCAATGGGTAAATTTAAGGGCAGTGGCATTAAAGAGAGCGTAGGGAATAAGCATTTGTAGCTAAAGTATTCCTAGTGAAGCTGGGGAATATAACACATGGAGATCATCCGTTTCCTGCTGTCATTTTATCATTAGGCGATGCCCTCTGTTCCCCAGGAGATCAAACCGTGTTGGATGTCCCACTTGGGAAAGGTCTGTTCAGGTGAATTGATCTGACAGGTCTGTCTCTTGCCAGCTGCTACTAGAACCCAGTGAGGGCCCACATGCGTCATACTCCTGATATTGATTTTTGAATGTTCAGCAGAGGTTAAAGGCTGGTTACCATCCAGGGACAGTGTCTCAGTGGCAGTGACCGACAACCTAGAACAAAGATATCGCAAATGTGGCTTTACGTTAATTATCGAGAACACTTGTTCTCTTCTTACCATCAAACCCATGCTCACTTTTATTTCCTCCCTCCTGTTTTGCAATATGTTTCGTATTTCATCTCAGTAATCAAGACAGTCTGTCCACGTAGGGAATTTTTGGAGCTGTTAGGACAGCAAGTTGGTAATGCAGGCTGGAGTTGCACCCCCACCCCCGCCAACCCTGCACTATAGGAGTGGGCTTTTCGTACGCCATTACTGTGTAGCAGTGATGGAAATAAAGTGTTGAAATCACATTAAGCAGGTAGCAATCAAGTTGAATTAGTAATACAGAATAAAAAGCAGAAACTTGGCTGAACTGGTCCTCACTCTCAACAATTTTTCCTTCGATTCCTCCCACTTCCTACAAACCAAAGGGTTGGCTGGGGCACCTGCATGGGCCCGAGCTATGCCTGCCTCTTTGTAGGATTTGTGGAACAGTCCCTCTTCCGCAACTACACTGGCACCATCCCTCCCCTCTTTCCCTGCCATATTGATAACTGCACCGGTGTTGCCTCGTCCTCCCGCGAGGAGCTCGAGTACTTCATCAACTTCTCCAACACGTTCCACCCTGCCCTCAAATTCACCTGGACTATTTCTGACACCTCCCTCCCCTTCCTGGACCTCTCCGTTTTCATCTCTGGAAACCGACTCACCACCGACATCCATTTCAAACCCACTCACTCCCATAAATACTTTAACTACACCTCCTCTCACCCACCCTCCTGTAAAAATGCTGTCCCATACTCCTAATTCCTCTGCCTCCGCCACATCTGCTCCCAGGATGAAGCATTCCACTCCAGGATGTGGAGGTGCCAATGTTGGACTGGGTGGACAAGGTCGGAAAGGTCAGAAACCACACGACACCACATTATAGTCCAACAGGTTTATTTGAAAACACAAGCTTTTGGAGTCCTACACCGCCTTTCAGGAGAAGGAGTAAGACTCCGAAAGCTTGTATTTTCAAATAAACCTATTGGACTATAACCTGGTGTTGTGCGGCTTCTGACCATTCTACTCCAGGACATCTCAGATATCCTTCTACTTTAGGGACCATAGTTTCCCCCCCTCTGTAATTAAGAATGCCCTTAACCACATCTTCTCCATTTCCTGCACTTCTGCCCTCAATGCCCTCCCGCCAACAACAATAAGGATAGAGTCCCCTTAGTCCTCATCACCCCAACAAATCCAACGCATCATCCTCCAACATTTCCACCACCAACAATCAGACCCCACCACCAAAAAGGTATGTCTGCTTTCTGCAGGGACTGTTCATTCCGTGACTCCCTCGTCAGCTCTACGCTCCACCAATTTCTCCACCATGGCTAGTATGTTTCCCTGTAACCGCAAGAGGTGCAACACCTGCCCCTACACCTTTCTCTCACCTCTGTTCAAGGCCCCAAACAATCCTTCCAGATCCGGCAGAGATTCACCTGCACTTCATCCAACCCGATCTATTGTATCCATTGCTCCTGATGTGGTCTTCCCGATATACCATAAACACAGACTCAAGGACCGGTTCGCAAAGCATCTGTGCTCTGCATGCATTAACCAACCTGACCTTCCAGTTACCATCCATTTTAATTCCCCCTCCCACTCCGCTGATGACATCCATCCTTGGCTGTCTCCACTGTTAAAGTGAGGCCGAACGTAAAATGGAGAAACAACACCTGATATTTTGTCTTGGGAGCTTACAGCCTAATGGCCTCAACAGTGACTTCACCGGCTTCAAAATCCCTCCACCGCCAGCCTTATCCCATGTCCAGCCCTCCCCCTCTTCCTCACCTCCCTGACCTAACCTGTCCATCTTCCAACTCCCCTATCTGCTTCACCCTTTTTCATGGACAAATCATGATACTCCCTACCTGCATCCACCTATCACCATCTCTCCTACCCTTGCCCCAGCACCAGCTCCCTCCCTCTATTTCTGGGCTCCCCTCTCCCTCACCAGTCATGACGAAGTCGGCCCGAAACGTTGACTTTTCTGCTCCCCAGATGCTGTCCGACTTGCTGTGCTTTTCCAGCTTCGCACCTGTAGATACTAGGATTACACTGCCCAGGCAACACCCAATAAGTGGGGCGATGGGTGTGCTTCCAAAGCATTAACTGTTCCCTTCACAGAAACTGCATGTTCCAAGTATGTTTCTATTCTAAACTGTCCAAATTTTATTCTATTTTAATTAATATCCCATCATTGATTTAGTACTGAGATTGCCAGCTTGAAACCCCTTTTACTGAATGCTGAGATAAATTTGTTCCATTCCTGGGAACATACCGCTCTTAAACATTTCCCCCTATTATATCCCCAATTCCATCCTCATTTTCTATTTATTTTACAATATTAAATCCTAACTTATTTTCTTTTGAGTGCTACATTCCTCCCTACTCAAACAATTGTCTTTTTGCATACTAATTTCTATGCTGTATGTATTTATGGTGTATCTCTACACAAAATCCTGAATTTCCCACTGCAGTGTATTCTTATTTGAATTTTGCAGGTTATCTTTTAGAATGAAACAAAATGATTTTTCTTTTGAAATTCAGTCGTTAATGTACAGCATGTTTAGTGTGTGTATTGGTGTTTGTTACACAATGATGCTATGTGTGTCTGTGGTGCAAGTTCCCTGGGTTTAAGATAAGTGGTTTTGAGCAAAGTTTGAAGCTGTTGTTTCTTGCATTGGTTCAACTCGGCACTGACTGCTATAAAACTACAACCAGTGCACTGCAAACTCTTAATTAAAGTGCCAAAAATTCCAACTGATAACCTGGAAATTTTACCCAACTTCCTTCCCACTTCATTATTAATAATGAGACCCTGTTTTGCTCCAAATGTGGGAATATGCATGATTCATACATGAATAATTTGTTTGGTTAGAAAATGAGGAGGAAGAAACTTTGACTCTGATCTGTGCTCTGCTTCAATATCCGTGCAATACCTGTCCAAATTTGTGCTTTTTGTACATCCCAAAAACTTAGCTTTTGCAAAGTTTAAACAGGTTGGAACTCTGCTCAATGGAATTAGAAGAATAAGAGGTGATGTCATTGAAACATTAAGGGTAATTAAGGAGTTTGACATGGTAACTGTTGAGAGGATGTTTCCCCTCATGGGAGACTGTAGTACCAGAGGGCAAAGTCTCAGGAAAAAAAAGGTGCCAATTTAAGACTGAGATGAGGAATTTAATCTGTGAGGATTGAGCCTTTGAAGCTTCTTGTTGCAGAGAGCTGTGGGGACAGAGTTCTTGTGTACATTTAAGACAAGGATGGATAGATTCTTGATCCATTCGGAAATCCAGGATTACAGGGAAAGGGCAGGAAAGTGGACAGGGGGAATGTTGGATCAGTCATGATCCTATTGAATGGCGGAGCAGGTTCGAAAGACTGAACAGCTTACTCTTGTTCCTATTTCTTATGGTCTTATGGAATCTGGTTTGATTAGGCAAAGTGTAATCACTTAACGAGAGAGAAAACAATTATGAATTAAATTTATGGCATTGCTAACTTTTATTTTAAATTTTATTTGCAGGTAATAAGTATTCTGAGGACATATGGTGAATGTGACTTAATTGTCATGCAGTTTTCAGAAGCCTCAATCATCTTGTCACTTGCTAATTACTTACCGATGACTGACTAAATACATTTGTATCTTGCGTGCAACTGGACAGGTAATTCCAGCATAACCCAGCTCTTCACTCTTCAGGAACTGAAGGAAATCTGCTGAAACTCTTCCACTGTTGGGGAAACTTCACCATTATTGTGATTTCTGTATCATTTCCTGTGAGTCATTCAGAAAGAAGTTCCAGGTAATGAGTGAAAGATCGCCTGGACTAAATTTTTTTTTTGGTCACAGAGCTCCGCTTCAAGCGAGTAGAACCTACAGACTTCAATTGTTTACATTGACATTGTTTAATTTAAATTTGATGGAACAATTGCTCTTAAATCACATTAGGTGGATAAGCCTATTGACATACCACATGGGCACAGTGAAGACTATGTAAAATTTCCATGGGTGACTGGCATTGTGTACTCCATGGGAATGGGTGGGGATGAAGAGAAGTGGTAAACCTTTTTTGCCTCTTTTGGCACCTATGACCCCAATCTTATTGGGCCCCAACTACTGTCCTTAGAGAATACAATGGGGTCCATTGGTCTTCCCAACGAGTGTGCAGTAAACATCCACCTAGCAATATAAACACAGCAGTGCTCTTCCTGTGCCTGACTATTAAGCTAAAAGCAATTTTTTTTTTTATATAAGAAAGTCTCTGTTAACCTCTCACTGGAATGTTAATTTTTAAACATGGTTGTCATGTAACAGCATCCACTTAAACTAAAATGGGAGCAATTAACTGTATGTCTTTAGTTGTTGTTTAACGCTGAATGCTACTTAACCTTTAACATTCACCCTTCCGACTGCTTCTGTGCGCCGTGACATTTCCTTAGGCTGTGTTTAAAACAAAAGTGGGAAAATGCACCTCTCCCCGAGCTGGTGCCAGTGCAGAGTTAAACTGGTTAATAGTAAGGCAACTCCTGAGGCCTCGACCAAAAAACAAGTGTGCCTTGCTTACTGCCAAATGTAGCAAGTCAGTAAGTTTAGCTGACTAGCTTCAGCCAGTTGTGTGAGACGCTGCAGTTTTTAAATGTGAATGCACATTTACTGCCTGCAGTTGTGTGGGACCCGGCTGCATGTGGCCATTAGCCATGCTACTTATACTTGGGCCTGTTTCTTTGTTAGCTTCAATAAGATGAATTCAGGTGCAACATGCCCTTCTTGCACACTGTGTGAACTTGTCAGGACTGTAAAGTGTTTTATAAGTCTTTTAAACAACAACAAAAAAGTTACAATTCAATGCCATCCTTTTTGTTTACTTGTTTATTAAAATAATTTTTTGTGAAAGAAAATGTGTGTTGTGTTTTTTTTATAGATTGCAGAGGGCTTCTGAAGAGCTATGATTAATAGATAATGTATAGAGCACCTCAGGGATGACAGTCAGGGGTGGGACGAGTAACTAGACTCTCCGATCCTCAAGAAATTGTTTATTTCGCTCCCCAAGAACGTTATGGAACTTCACGGCATGCTGTTATGAAGGGAAGAAACAACATAAACAAAAATTGCAGGATAAACTCAGCAGGTCTGGTAGGATCTGTGGAGAGAAAGCACAAGTCAGCATTTCTGGTTCAGTGACCCTCCTTCCAAACCAGATTTGATGTGCAATGTCCCATCCCAAACTGAGGTGCGGTTAAATATACAGGTGTTGCTAAGTTAACGAGAATTTTAAAGTAACACCAGAGATACAAGAATATCCACACGTATCAAAGAGCAGACTTCAGTTTGCATTCTATACGATGAATAAAATAAGCTTGCATGCAGTCCATCTTTGCTTAAGTTTAGGGTTTGGGTTGAATTGTTTTGTGTTGCAGGAAGTATAACAAAAAATGTATGTGAGTAAGAAAATGAATTAAAATCAAAAATACCACAGGTCATAAAAAGTACCGTTCTTTAATTTTTCCCTACAATTAAAATGGGAGGAAAAGAAACTTCCTTTTGGCCTATTTCACAGAATGCTGTACTATTTGAATGGCTAGCTGTTGGTTAAGGTCATGGTGCATTAGGTCAAGTTGTTAAATGCAGTATTTGTGCAAGAAGCTGCCTTGATGTCACAAGTTTATGTTAAAAAAAGACATCTTTGCAAAAAGATAATGTTCTAAAATAAATGATTTGGAAACAAAATTATCAAAGTAACTGTTAGTTCTGAAGATGGATTTTAAAAAAAAAAATTCCTTCATGGGATGTGTCCACTCTGGCCCATCATTTATTGCCCACCTCTAATTAACCTAACCTTGCTGAAAAATATGGAGAGAGTATGTAACATAAATTTTTTTTTCCCTTGAGAGTTCTTTATCAGATGTTTCTTTCTGATAGGGAAGGTGACTTTAGAGTCATATGACTGTGTTTGAGAAGTTTGACTTCTGACAGGGAATATATTAGTTTTTAAGCTTGTTTTAATTTCAAAACCAGTCACTCAATGGGGGGGTGCCAAAAGCCCCTCCACTGTTCTCAGCGGGAACACCCACAGCAAAAATGTACTAAATTTAACAGTTAGCTGATCCTCACAGGAGCAGCAAAAGAACATCATCCAGTTGACCTCGGAACTCTGAGCTGAAGAAATGGTGGAGAGTCCTGAACCAAGATTCTTCAAGGACATTAAAGTTACAAATGGTGCTAGAAGGAATGGGCTGTCATGACTTCCACGTGTTGGATAGGCTGCCTTTTATGTGCCACCTACAACGTTTGTAAGGAGATTGGTCTCTTGGAGCAAATTGTACTGCATTCTCTTTTTAAAAGCCATGGCAAACAGCACAGCAATTCTTTCACACAGGCCAAGGCACCATTGGAGCCATATCCTCGCAAGAGTGGGCTTGCCTAAGACCAGGTTGCACATGTATGTGCCAGATTTTACTTTAATTTGCATCCTTGTTTCCAAAAGAGCTGCATTTGGTCCCAGATAGGGCATTCTGGTCTTGTTTTCAAATGAGCTGAGCAGTGCAAGACCAGCAAATAACATTGAGGTATGAAGGGGGCTGCAAAACATTTGCACAGAGGTGAGGGGGACATTAGTCAGTCTTAGAAATTTATAGATTATTGTAAAAATAATCACTTGCACTACTTGAGGGGGAAAAAGTCAAGATTGGCTACTGACAAAACTGTAAATCACTGTGTAATGGGTTATCATAGTAATGAATCATAGAATTTTATGCTAGTTTGCTACTTCCTCAGATTGCCAAAGCTGGTTTAGTTTTGAGCCCAGGGATAGTATGTTTCTGATCTTGTCTGTTAGTGGCCTTGTCCAACAAGGTTCCTCATGGTAAACTGGTTAATAAGGTTAGATCACATGGAATACAGGGAGAACTAGCCATTTGGATACAGAAATCGTTCGAAGGTAGAAAACAGAGGGTGGTGGTGGAGGGTTGTTTGTCAGACTGGAAGCCTATGACCAGCAGTGTGCCACAAGGATTGGGGCTGGGTCCACTGCTTTTTGTCATTTGCGTAAATGATTTGGAATGTGAACATAGGAGATACGGTTAGTAAGTTTGCAGTTGACACCAAAATTGGACATGTAGTGGACAGTGAAGAAGGTTACCTCCGAGTACAACGGAATCTTGATCAGATGGACCAATGGGGCAAGGATTGGTAGATGAAGTTTAATTTAGTTAAATGTGAGGTGCTGCATTTTGGAAAGGCAAATCAGGGCAGGACTTGTACACTAAATGGTAAGGTCCTGGGCAGTGTTGCCGAACAGAGACCTTGGAGTGCAGGTTCATGGTTCCTTGAAAGTAGAGTCGCAGGTAGACAGGATAGTGAAGAAGGCATTTGGTATACTTGCCTTTATTGGTTAGTGCATTGAGTATAGGAGTTGGGAGGTCATGTTGAGGCTGTACAGGACATTGGTTAGGCCAAATTTGGAATACTGCATGCATTTCTGGCCTTGCTAAAGGAAGGATGTTGTGAAACTTGACAGGGTTCAGAAGAGATTTACAAGGATGTTGCCAGGGTTGGAGGGTTTGAGCTATAGGGAGAGGCTGAATAGGCTGGGGCTATTTTCTACGGCGCATTGGAGGCTGAGGGGTGACCTTACAGGGGGCATGGAGAGGGTAAATAGGCAAGGTTTTTTCCCTGGGGTGGGGGAGTCCAAGACTAGGAGACATAGCTTTAAGGTGAGAAGGGAAAGATTTAAAAGGGACCTAAGGGGCAACTTTTTCACACAGAGGGTCGTGCGTGTATGGAATGAGCTGCCAGAGGAAGTGGTGGAGGCGGGTACAATGACAACATTTAAAAGACATCTGTGTGGTTATATGAATAGGAAAGGTTTAGAGGGGTATGGGCCAAATGCTGGCAAATGGGACCAAGTTTATTTAGGATACCTGTTTGGCATGGATGGGTTGGGCCGAAGAGTCTGTTTCTGTGCTGCATATCTCTATGATTCTAAATGCCTACTGCTGAACTTTGGGGAAAATACAGAGGAAGTCAGTGTTTGTTTCTATAATGTGAGTAAAATGCAGCTCAGCTCAACTCACTCAGAAGGAGAATCTTCTTTCGTTGTGAACCTGAATGCTCCTCATCAGCAAGAGCACTAGTGGCGTCCCACATCCTACTTCACTGCACAGGTTCTGGGACCTCAGTCTGTGTGACTGTAGCGTCCAGCACCCCTCGGGTTAGGTACAGGCCACTGCTCTTGGTGGCCCATCTGGGTAAAGTGCCTGGGTGCTCACTGAGTAAGGAACTAGTTCAAGACTGTGGTCAGGAGGACAGGAAGGTAATGTTTAAATAGTTTTTTGATGAAGTCCTTTCCTGGATGTTTAAGTGGAGAATGGTCACCCAGAATGAGTACAGGTAAATGAATGTAGGTCAGTACATGTCACCTCAGTGGAAATTGGGAAGAAAATTAATGTCACTGACAAGGCCAGCATTTTTTTATGCATCCCAAATCATCCTTGAGCTAAGTTGCTTGCTGCAAAATGTAGTCAAAAATCAACCATATTGCTGTAGATCTGGAATCACATGGTAGCTAGACTAGGGAAGGAAAACAGATTTATTTTCTTAAAACATGTTAGTGAACCAGATGAGCTTCCACAACAATTGATGATAGTTCTCATGGTCAATTACTGAGATTGTCTCTAAATTCTAGGTTTTATTAAATAAATTAAAATTCCATCAGCTGCCATGGTGAGGCTTGACCATATCTTCCTACAGCATTTACTTGAGCCTCTACATTACTAATTGAGCGACATTACCATTATGTCTTAGTCCTTTCTTCAGGATTGATACATCTGTCCTTGTTCCAGAATGGATTGTTTTCCAAATAAACAGTAAACGTCCTCTCCTAATAATGCATTGGGGTACACATCTGGAGTGATCTTAGATGAGTTAAGTGCTCCACAAATTGTGAAAGTGAGTCATTACAATTCATTTTGGTTTGGTTGTCCAGCCACAGCATATTGAAATGCTGATGTTTTTCTTTTATTCATGAGATGTGGGCGTCGTTGTCTGGGCCAGTATTCAGTGCTTGTCCTGAGTTGCCTTCGAGAAGGTGGTGGTGAGCTGCTGCCTTGAACTGCTGCAGTCCACCTGCTGTAGGTAGGTACACAATGCCACCATGATGGAGGGAATTCCAAGATTTCGACCCAGCAACATTGAAGGAATGGCAATATATTACCAAATCTGGATGATGTTTGGCTTGGAGGGGTGGTGGTCGATTTCCCACATATCTGTTGTCCTTTCCCTTCTAGATAGTACAGGTTGTGTGTTTGGAAGGTGCTGTCTGGGGATCTTTGGTGAATTTCTGCAGTGCCTCTTGTAGATGGTGCACACTGCTGCTGCTGAGCGTCGGTGGTGGAGGCAGTGGATGTTGTGCCAATCAACCAGGTTGGAGTACTCCTCTAATACTTTGGGTTGGTACGAGAGTGAGTGTGGTTTCTGCTGCATGAGCAGCCTCATGTACTGTTGATCAAAGATTACCAGAGTCTCACACTGAGGCACCTAGATTAAAGTAGTAGCATCAAGAAGCATTTGCAGATAAGAAATATTGATGGGCCTCGTACAATTTAATTGCCTGTGGGCAAATTGATTCACATAAGGGTAGATTGTCAACAGTGATTGGAGGTAGAAATTGTAGAGTATTTTTGGAATGTAAATGATTTCCACTTCCAGATTTGTCTGTGCCTGTTTGTGTGCCTGTGCCTCTCTCTCTTTGTTCTCCTCCTACCTCTCTCTCACTGTGTACAGAGAATAGTGAAAACTTCAAACTGAGCTTTAACCTGGTGATGGGAAATCAGAATCCAAGCCAATAAATTTATTCCATTAAACCCTCAGTTCTAACAAAGAGTTTATATATACATTATCTAGTGGCATATTTTTTTCTCAAGAGATGTACCAGTCTCGCTGACTGGCTCCCAGCCTTTTCTGCTTTACTTTTCAATTTCCAGTGGTGCTATTTTGTTTTCTTTGGCATTTATACCAAATTACAAGCAACAACCAAGTCATGTCTACTAATATCACAAAACCTTTTACGCTGCAGAGGTTGTGCAGTGGGTGTTTACATTTACACTGGGTTTGTTTTAATCGGAACAGGAGGAGGCTATTCAGCCAATCATCTTCTTTCATTCATTACAATCATGGCCGATTTGTGGTCTTAACCTCACTGACCCATCATGTTGCACTTGTACAGAGCTGGTGTCTGAAGGTCCTGTCTTCCTCCAAGATACTGATAGTGAAGAGCAGGAAGAAGTAGGTGTTGTGTGAGGGCTTTAGGACCCTGAGGCAATATTACAATGATATCACAGCGCTGCTCGTTGTATGTAACAGTATGGGTGGAGGTAAGAGAGAAGGCAGAGAAAAATAAAACATATAGAGAAGCACGTGGCATAAACCAACTAGCATTAGGTGACAGGATTTTCTTTTAATATTCATTCACGGGATAAGGGCATTGTTGGCAAGGCCAGCATTTGTTGCTCATCCCTATTATGGAATAGTTTTTTCAATAATGGGATAGTAAAATTAGAAGCTGTCATATCTCAGATTATCATGAATTGTGGTATTTAATTTTAATATGTAATAGAGTTTTATAAAGAAACCCAAGCCAGAATACCGTTCTTGAACTTGCCTGTTTATCACCCAGTCTGTCTTTAAGCCAAACCCACTGATAAGAGCATAGATACACATGATTATTAGTTGGTTAAGCAATGGAGAGGTCCACAACCCATAGAGGTGGGATGGGGTCCAAAGTCCTAGCTAATCCCCTGGGTACAGGTCGATTCATCCTCATTAGTCTGTGAGGAGCCTGTAAGTTATTTCAAGGGGAAAGAAAGTTTGTGCCAGATCTTTAACAAAAATTGTTCAGGGTGTTCCTGCGTTTTTATATAAGATGAAGGAGCAATATGCCTAAATACTGAGCAGCTCCTCATGCATTTAGCACACAGTGTACAACCAAACAGCACCCTGTTCTAGGATCAGCTGGGTGCTGGCACCAAGTTCATTCATGGAATGGTCCAATGTAACTTATTCCCTCCCTCCATTGCATTCAGAGATACCCGTGCAGAGGAAATTCCTACCTGAGACAGAGCAGACTTGATGGGCTGGATGGCCTATTTCTGCCCCTACATTTTAACATGGATAGGCTTCAGTGGTGAGGAGATGTAACCTCGCCTTTGTGCTTCACATTTCCCTTTGTAAATTTGTCCCTCTTCTTTTTTTAATATGGAAGAATAGATTATTTCTCACCATTTGAGGGCTACCACTTTTAATAAAAGCCCCGTCCGCTCCTCTTCTTAAAAGAAAATGGAAGTGAATGTCTCATTACTGTATTGGTGCAGCATCGATCTGCAGCAGGAAAGTGTTCAATTGCCCCAGCACCTCAATTCAACTTTCCTTTTAAACCAGAAAACCAGTGAGGACCCTCTTGTGGTGCAGTGGTAGTGTCCCAATCCTTGGATCACATGGCCTAGGTTCAAGTCCCACCTACTCCAGAGGTGTGTAATAACACCTCAGAATAGATGGGTTAGGAAAAATGGGTTAATTTAAAAAGAAATCACTCTGTGCTGCTTGGCTGATTCACACTTGAAGTCTCCTACGGTGGGAGGAGATGGCCTAGTGGTATTTTTGCTCAGCTATTTATTCCAGACACCCAGGGAAGGTTCTGGAATACTTCTATTCAAATCCCAATAAGAGTGTAAAGATGACCATGAAACCATTACCAACAACTGGGGGGAGAAAAATAGCTGGTTCTCTGGTGT
Source organism: Rhincodon typus (assembly GCF_021869965.1). NCBI lineage: Eukaryota > Metazoa > Chordata > Chondrichthyes > Orectolobiformes > Rhincodontidae > Rhincodon > Rhincodon typus. The sequence goes on along the minus strand of NC_063360.1, from coordinate 31,189,639 downwards.
TAAGGGGAGGCAGGGGTGTGATGGTGATGTCCCTGGCCTACTGATGCAGGACCCACAAGCTCAAGTTCTGGGGATGTTAATTCAAATCCCACCAAGGCAAATGGTGTAAGTTGTTTTTTAAAATAAAAAATCTGGATGAGGTTTGAGCATATAATGGATACCAGACTGAGCAGCTTATGGATACACCTTGGCATGCTTATTTGCCACTGGGCTGTGGGGATCCCCAGTGGAGGACTCCCTACACAGAATCCTCCCTCTTTCCTTCAGGGACCTGGTGTAGAGAGTGTTGCACGCAGCAGTCCCTTATAACCACGGTTCACAGACTCCCAGATAACAAGGTGTAGAGCTGGATGAACACAGCAGGCCAAGCAGCATCAGAGGAGCAGGAAAGCTGACATTTCGGGCCT
>NC_063360.1:31163708-31188832 GCF_021869965.1 Rhincodon typus | reverse complement strand
CATTTCTGAAGAAGGGTCTAGGCCCGAAACGTCAGCTTTCCTGCTCCTCTGATGTTGCTTGGCCTGCTGTGTTCATCCAGCTCTACACTGTGTTATCTCAGATTCTCCAGCATCTGCAGTTCCCACAATGTCTCACAGACTCGCAGCCCAACTGTTTACTTTGAGGTGCTGTGAAGTCTGTGGACCGTGTATATATTGGATGTGGGCATTTGCACTCTCTTTTTAGTTAGTTGATAAAATGTTCTGTTGTGTTTTCGGTTGTACGTCAGCCCCATGTACCTCATCTTTGGGTATCCAGTGCAGAGGGGTGTGGGCAGATTGGCGGATCTCCTTGTGGGTCTGCTCCTGCGTCTGGTCAAGCTGGCAATAAACAGGTCCTGGCAGTGGGACATGGAAGGGGGTCATTTCTGCCAACTGCCTGCCCCTCTTTCATGGTTACGTTCAGGCCCGGGTGTCGTTGGAGAGGAAGCATGCGGTGTCCATCAATGCTCTCAATGCCTTTAGAGAGAGATGGGCATTTTGGGGGTTGGAATGCTTTATTTCCCCCTCCAGCTCCATTTTGAATTATTGCCCTCTCTCTATTTCTAACGCACCCCCTTCACCTTTTGAAGACAGCATTGCCCTGAATAGGCTTTGCTTGTTCGTATTTAATTAGCCACTCAGGTCTTTTCCTGCTGGTGGGAAAGTGTATTATAAAGTATATACACAATGGTGTCTTTTTACAATGTCATTATATTTTTTTTTAAAAAAAAGACCCAGTTCTGTAAATAAAAAGCAAGTGGTACGGCTCTTGTGGCACAGTGGTAGTGTCCCTATCTCTAAGCCAGAAAGTTCAAGTCCTGCTTGCTCCTGTCGAGTGTCATAACAACTAACAGATCAATTAAAAATACCGTCCACATGTTGATGCCAAACTGATTTATGCTCTGGGCTATTGTGGCGCAGTGATAGTGTCCATACCTCTGGGTCAGAAGGTCTGGGTTCAAGTCTGTCAGACGTGTATCATAACATGGCTAAACAGGTTGACTAAAAGGGGAAGAAAAGGGAAAGTAAGTAGCACTTAAACAGTACGGAACATCGTAATCCAGAGCACTACTTCAAGTGAAACATTAGCAAAGCAGCAGAAAGTTGTATAGCTCCCAGCTTGAAGAAAGGAACTACCTAGACTTAATGTGATTTTTTAAAAAATTATTCATTCACGAGGGCATCGCTGGCCAGGCCAGCATTTATTGCTCAGAGGGCAATTCAATGCCAACCACATTGCTGTGGGCCTTGAGTCGCATGTAGGCCAGACCAAGTATGGATGGCAGTTTCCTTCCCGAAAGGACATTAATGAGCCAGATGGGGTTTTCCCCAACAATCGACAGGCCATCTTAATTTATTGAATTCAAATTCTACCATCTGCTGTGGTGGGATTCAAACCCAGGAATGTTCCGGAATGTTACCTGGGTCTCTGGCTGAGCAGTCCAGTGATAATACTACTAGGCCATTGCTTCCCCTTTGATGTAAGGCCTTCGTTGTGAAGCCAATAAATAGTCAATGAAATCCTGGGTAGAGAAATGGAGCTGCAAATTATAGACCTGTTTGTGCACAAAGGTTGGACAATCTGATGCCAGTGAAACTGCAGGAGGAATACAGTCAGGGGAGGCAAATTACTTCTCCCTTCCCCCAGACCCTCACCTGTATCTGTTTGAGGAGAAAATGGTATCTGCAGGTTGTGTTGTTTGGCAGAACATCCTTTGGGAGACAGATATGTGCTGAAATTCTGAGCAGAGTATTCTTGATAGGTTACAGGTTTTCCCCTCCCTCGCCCGTGTTTGAAACATGCCCAGGTCACTCTTTGAAATGATTTATATTCAGCATAGACAGAAGAGCCATTACTGGACAAGTCCCCCTGTTGACACTAGCAGCCCAGCAACAGCTCATCTGTTGGCCCCTGAGGGTTTGTTGAAGCATATGTGTGCAACCTGTCCTTTTCCTCACCATTTAGAATTCACCTGCTGCAGCTCTTGTCACAACAATCTGTCTGTTTGTGGTTCCTTTAGATTTTTAACACAGTGCTACACTGGGTGCTGACAATCAAGTCTTTTTTCGTTGCTGCCCACTCCCCAGGATGTGAGTCATCTTTCACACTCACTCTTGATCCATCAATCTTTCATACTCTCGTTCAATCCCATGCCCTCTTTTTCAAGGTCAACAGGTAGCCTAAGTTCCGTTGCTATTTTTCTGACAACTGACAGGCTTCCTGAATGTAACTTGTACCCAAGATAGATTGTATGTGAATCCTCAAATTGGAAACCATAAGACCAGAAGAAATAGGAACAAGAGTAGGCCATACGGCCATTCAATAGGTTGATCCAACAGTACACAGGTCCGCTTCCCTACATTTTCCTGTAACCCTTGACTCCCATACTGATCATGAATTTATCTCAGCCTTAAATAACCTAAGATGTAAACAATTAACAGAAATTACACTGGAGGCCAGCCGAGAGGAAAGGCAAGTTCACGTTTAAAACAGGAGGCCCTTTGTTCCAGAAATAATTTTGTTTTCTATCCAAACAAATAATTTTTTTATTATTGTGTCTGCCTTTGTCTGTCCAACTGTTCTTCTCTCTTTTTGGGCGCTATCCCCACCTATTGTTTACTCCTTACCCCTCCCCCCTATCTTACCTTCTGCATAAAAAACGACTTTTTCCTTACTACCATCTGAGGAAGGGTCACCGGACCCGAAACGTTAACTCTGATTTTTCTCTCCACAGATGCTGCCAGACCTGCTGAGCTTTTCCAGCAGTTTCTGTTTTGTTTCTGATTTCCAGTATCCGCAGCTTTTTCAGTTTTTAATTTCTTAGTTGCTTCCTGAGATGAGTAATTTCTGCTTCTGGGTCAGGTTTCCGGTGGCTAGGGTTTTTGATGTCTGTATTTGTTTTTTAACAAAAAAGCCATTTACAGAATGAGGCCCAACTGGTAGGCTAACATTAGGTGCAGCAGGTAATCAGGAAGGCTAACAGAAAGTTGACCTTTATTTCAAGTGGGTTGGAGTATAAGAATAGGGAAGTCTTACTGCAGCTGTACAATTGCCAGTGAGACCTCATCTGGGGTACTGAGAGCAGTTTTGGTCCCCGTAAAAAAAGATATTTCATTGGAGGCAGTACAGAGAAGGTTCACTAGGATATTCCCTGGTATGGAAGGCTTATCTGATGAGCAAGGGATAAACAGGTCAGGATTGTACCCACTGGAATTTAGAAGATGAGAGGTGAGCGTGGTGAAACATATAGGATTCTTAAGCGGCCAACTGATAACCTGGGGATTTGCTGAACTTCCTTTCCACCTTTCTTTCCTTCCTTTCCTTTAATAATGAGACTCTGTTGTGCTCCAAGTGTAAGCTGTATATGCATGATTCATACATGAACAGTTTTGCTTGACCAGAAAATGAAGAGGAGAAACTATGATTCTGATCTGTGCTCTGCATCAGTACCTATGCAATACCTGTCCAAACCTGCACTTCTTTGCATGCCCCAAAAGCTTAGCTTTTGCAAAGTTTAAATAGGTTGGAACTCTACTTGTTGGAATTTAGAAGAATGAGAGGTGATCTCATTGAAACACATAGGCCACTAAAGGGCCTTGACAGGCTAAACGCTGAGAGGATGTTGCCCCTCATGGGAGAGTCTAGGACCAGAAGGCATAGTTTCAGAATAAAGATGTGAGAATTTAAGACTGTGATGAGGAGGAATTTCTTCTCTCAGTGGGTTGTGAATCTTTGAAACTCCTTGCCACAGACAGCTGTGGGGGCAGAGTCCTTGTGTATATTTAAAGGCTTACACAGCGAGATTCTTGATCAGTCAGGGAATTAAGGTGATGGGCAGGAAAACAGACGTGAGGAATGTCAGATCAGTCACAATCCTATCAAATGGCATGGCAAGCACAAAGGGCTGAATGGCTTCCTGGTGTTCCTATTTCTTAGGTCCTGTGGATTGAAGAGGCTGATTCATAAATGGTCGTCCATTTTGTAGCCGGTACAGATGAATTGCATTGGCACATGGTTGATTGATGGTTTCTGTCCCCCTTCTGTCAGGTTGTCTCTTTTGGAATCTGATTATTTCTTTTGCCCTCTTCTTTCCTCACACCCTTCCTGAGTTCTTCTCTCCAGGTAGCAGCGAGGGTATTTCATGTGTTGACCCCAAGCCCTGTCAAAATGAGGTCTGGCTTTCAGACAGCATTATCTTGTAGAAACAAATGGTCTGTTGTATCAAACTGATAGCAAACACGACATAGAGTATCTCTTTGTGAATCCATGCTGAATGGATAACAATCTTATCAACTCCATAATTGGAGCTCTGCACCTGTAGGATATCTGAAATGAATGTTTCCTTAGTCAGATCTCTTGAGACCTTGTGTCAAACTGAATTGAATTACATGTTGTGTTTGAACAGCAGGTACTAATGGGAACATTATCCATTTTCTGAGCTCCATTTTAACCAGCACCTTGGCTCACAATCATTATTAAAACTGCATTCAAACACATTTGCTACTAATATCACGCATTAAGTTTTCAGCTCGTCTTAATTTAAATGTTTCTTTTTCTTTATTTCATTTGTTCTGATTAAAAAGTGAGTGCATGGAATAACAAAATGAGCAAAAATATCTGCTGTGAAATGTAAGTAAGGTGCTTGGGTAACTTTAGTTCAACCAACAGGTAGCATGGTGACTCAGTGGTTAGCATTATTGCCTCACAGTGCTGGGGACCTGGGTTTGATTCCACCCTTGGGCGACTGTCTGTGTGGAGCTTACACATTCCCCCCGTGTCTTCATGGGCTTCCTCCCAGTGCGCTGGTTTCCTTTCACAATCCAAAGATGTGTAGATTAGGTGCATTGGCTATACAAAGTTGCCCATAATGCCCACCAGGGATGTGTAGGTTAGGTGGTTAGCATTGGGAAATGTAGGGATAGGGCAGTGGGGGGTGCGGATCTGGGTGGGATGGTCTTTGGAGGGTTGGTGTGGACTTGATGGGCTGAATAGCCTGCTTCCACACTGTGGGGTTCTGTAACCACTTCTTTACTCAACAGACCCTGAACTTCCTGTTGCCTGCCACTTCAATGCACCACCTTGCGCCCTGGCCAACATCTCTGTCTCTGGATTGCTGCAGTGTTCCAGTGAAGCCCAATGCAAGCTGGAGGAAGAACACCTCATTTTCCGGTTGGGGACCCTACAGCCCTCTGGACTCAATATTGAGTTCAATAATTTTAGGGCCTAAACTCCCAGCTCCCCACCCCACACACCAGGCCTTGTTACTACATAGCCTGCCACTACACACCCGCTGTTGTTAGTCACTAACATTCTCCATTAACAACTATTCACCCTCCCAGCCTGAGCGTTAGCAACTTTTTTGTCTGTCCAACTGTCTTTCTCTCTCTTTGGGCTCTATCCTATCGTTTACTCCCTACCCCACCCACCTCCCTATTTTCTGCATATAAACTGACGTTTTCCCAGCCACCATCAGTTCTGAGGAAGTGTCACCGGACCAGAAACGTTAACTCTGTTTTCTGCTCAGACCTGCTGAGCTTTTCCAGCAACATTGTTTTTGCTCTTTACTCAACACCTTGATTGTTCTTGCTGTCTTACTGTGACTTTTGGTGTGAAGTCTGGTGTGATCTTTCTCACAGTTGTCTATGTTGAACAGGCCAATGGATTTTCATCGCCTCCTCCTGGAGGAAGCAGGAATTTACAGGTCCCATGGAACTCAAAGCCATTGCGCTGTCTACTGTTAGTATTCAGTTCTGACATCATTGTGCTGAAATGCCAAACAGACTTCAAAAGATTACAAATCTTGCCTTGGCAGTGGCAATGGATTTTAGGAATTATTTGGAGTTGAATATTCCTCACTGATCTATGTTTCGGCCAACTTGGAAATTTAGCCCCAGGCTCAAGGTCTTCAACTTAAAATTGGAGCTCAGAATTTTTTTTTGCTTTTTAGCCAGTTGCTGTTCTATAAGATAATGACTCTGAAGGGGTTCATGTTGAATTGGCACCATTCATTCTCCTGATGTTTTTAACAGCGTGTGGACATTGAGGAATTCTACTCAAGCTCTCACAGGGGAGCAGTTGTACCTGTACCAGGTCCCTAAACTCCTAATCATTATACCTGAGCAAATGTCAGTTATATTTATTGTTATTGTGCAATGAACCTTGCAATCTAAGAGAAGAGCCTTTCTGGCGGTGTATCATTTACCACTACTCAGCTCAGTTGGTTGGATGGCTGGATACAAGGTAGAGTGATGCCAAGAGCATGGGCTCAATTCCCACACTGGCTAAGGTTGGGATGAAGGACTCTCCTTCTCATCCTCTCCCCTCACCTAAGGTGTCCTGACCCTCCAGTTGAGCCAACACCAATTGTCTCTCTCTCTAATGAGAGAGCAGTCCTATGATCTAATAGGACTATCGCAACTTTTTAAATCATTGGATAGGCCCAAGACAATGCAAACACATAGCAGGACTGGTGGCAGTGAACTATTTTAAAAAATCTGTACTACATCCTGGTAGAGGGGACAAATACCACACGATACCAGGTGTGCTCATTTGGGTACACAATACACACAGGTCTGCGAGCTTCCAAGAACTGCGTGCAGAACTTTTAGCTGTTTGATTATGGAGTACAACAACCACTTGTATTTGTATAGCACCTTTAATGTAATACATTGCTCTCCTGGCATTCCAGGTGAACATTATCAAACAAAATCAGACACCAAAACACAGAGTTAAAACCCTGATGCTACCATACTAAGCAATGAAAAGCTAGACAAACAGGAGACTGGAAGAACACAGCAAGCCAGGCTGCACCTGGAGGAAAGGAGCAGTCAACGTTTCAGGTATTACCCTTCTTCAGGACAAGCAATGAAAAGCCTCCTGCTACTTCGCTGCGTGTGTTCACCACCTTAGCTGCATTTGATGGAGTTTTATCTGGACTTGAGTAGGAAGAATCCTTGACCTCCAGATCTTATGCTCAACTAGCTTGGCTCACTGATCAATAGTGCCTTGGAGTTGGCTGTTGACACTGCCTAGATCTTCACAGAGTTAATCCTACATTGCTAGTGTGTCTTTGGACACACTTCGTGCCCCTTCAGCAATTCCACTCTAACTTAATCCCGAGAGCGCCATTATTAGACTGGTGTGGGGTTGAATCCTTACTGGAGGAGTCTGAAATGATTGTCAATGATTGTAAAAAGGAAATCCATCTAGCCAGCTATTCTTTAGAGAATCTGCTGTTCTTTCCCTGGTCTGGCCTACATGTGACTCCAGACCCACATAACTACCCTTTGGAATAACCTCAGGATAAGTACAACTTGGGATGGGTCTTGTCAGTAATGCCCACTTCCTATCAGAGACTAAAGATTATCTCTGGAATAATCCCCATCAAATTCCCCAGTGCCCCAAATGTGGTAACTCCTTGTCCCTGTTCGAGAGATTTGTCTTTTGTTTATTGCCATCGACCATAAATTACAACCTGTCCCCTTGTGAGGAATGAGGTTGGAAAAATATGACTTTATTTTGAAAAATATGAAGGGGGAATAACATGCTGCAAAGCACAAGTCCTTGGGTAGTGTCACTAGTTTCCAATGAGCTCTTGTTAATCCTTTTTGAGGGAAACTTAATGAATTCAGCTTTAATTAGACACTTTATAGTTCAGTTTTAATTGGGTTTATAAATTGCACAAACTTAAAATAGTATCTTCCTCTCATCAGACTCTAACCTGGTCCATGGGACATGTTAAGATTTTTTTGCTTATTTGCTATTTGGTAATTTAACTTAACTAATATAAGTTTGCATTCCCCCTGCTGCACCTACTTATAATACAGGAAAGCCTCCCTCATAGAGTTGAGTAAATGGCCTTGGTGCTTCTTAGATCAAGGAATCTGTCCCCGAGTAAATGCATCAAGGTGGAGAGAGGGTAGAGTTCACTGGAAAATATCAGAGCAGGGAGTTTCAGGGCTGGTTGGATGACATATCATTCTTGACCACAGAGGGGCAGCCTTGCACCATTAAGCTATGGAATCAGACTTTTCCTTTGTTATAAAAGGCTACGAGTTAATCAAGCTTTTAAATATTAATATTTTCAGAACCAACAATTTTGTTTCTCCTATCATCTTGCCCTCTTGACAGCAATGAACCACACATTGTTGTTTAGTGTGTCATAAGATCAGAGCAAGGAGCTGATTTTTGGAAGAAATCCAGTGAAAACTTGACAGTGGAAATCACTTTTGTGACAAGATTTTAATTTCAAAGCAGTTGATTGAAGTTTTTAATACCCAGGGTAAAATGACAATGGTGTTGTCCACAGTCAGTTAAAGGAAGGAAGGACTTTCAGAGTTTGGGCCTTGAGCACCATCTCCTGGTCAGATTTTGCAACTACACTGTTACAAGTAGCTGTTTACATATAGAGTTCTGCATGGGTGGTCTGAATGTGAAGTTCAGATATGGGAATGTAATCATTAGAGGTGTGTGTATCTATGTATCATTGCATAGGGTGACATGGTGGCTCAGTGGTTAGCACTGCTACCTTGCAGTGCCAGGAATCTGGGTTCAATTCTAGCCTTGGGTGACTGTCTGTGTGGGGTTTGCATGTTCTCCCTGTGTCTGTGTGGGTTTTCTCCAGGTGCTCTGGTTTTGTCCCACAGTCTAAAGATGTGCAGGCTAGGTGGATTGGCCATGCTAAGTTGCCTGTAGTGTTCAGGGATGTGTTAGTTAGGTGGATCATCCATGGGAAATGCTGGGATAGAGTAGGGAGTGAGGCTGAGTGGGATACTCTTTGGAAAATTTGTGTGGACTTGTTGGTCTGAATGGCCTGTTTCAACACTGTAGGGATTCTATGATTATAGTTATTCCCCTTTTGAGGAACATGTCATTCAGCTGATAGTCTTCCCCCTTATGTAACTTTTATCATCTCCTGTAGGTCTCAGCCATTAGAGTGGCTTGCCCAAGTACCCTTTATTTCATGAGTGAGCTAAAGCATCAGCTGTTAATGGGCTATTTGACTGGGGCAGGCATTGCAGGTCAGCTTGTGCTTGTCCTTTCTAGCTGGCCAGGAATGGTAGTCAGGTCTGATTGGTCTAGTCCCTCCAAGATATTTATAGTCAACCTGTTTGGAGATTTGTTACATGCCTCTGGAGCAAGTGGGACTTGAACTCAGGCCTACCTGGTTCAAAGGTAAGGACACTACCACTGCACTAAAGGAGTTCCCCCAGTCCCCTCAACATGTCAGGGACTGATGTGTTCAGCTATCATCTTCATCACAGTCCAAAACTAGAGGGGCATAGTTTTAAGGTGAGAGGGGAAAGATTTAAAAGGGACCTGAGGGGCAACATTTCCATGTAAAGGATGATGTGTGTGTGGAATGAGCTGCCAGAGGAAGTGGCGGAGGCTGGTACAATTACAACATTTAAAAGACATCTGGATGGGTATATGAATAGAAAGGGTTAAGAGGAAAATGGGCCAAATGCTGGCAAATGGGTCTAGATTAATTTGGGATATCTGGTCAGCATGGACAAGTAGGACTGAAGGGTCTGTTTCTGTGCTGTGCATCAATTTGATGTGGGTCACATATTAGGGATTCTTGTGGTGCAAGGGTAGTGTCCCCACCCGTGAGCCAGGAGGCCAAGACTCAAGTCCCACCTGCTCCAGAGGAAACTGTGATGATATCTCTGAGCAGGTTGATCAGAAAATGCTCTGTAAATCAGTCTGGGCACCTTCAGAGCCTGCAGTTCTCAGTCTCAGACTACAGCATACATTTCAGCTGATAAAGCAGCACAGATTTCAAACCACATTAAGTTTCTTTAATGTATAGCAATTTACGTTCTACTAACTTCACATTTCATGATAAATTTAACACAATGTAGCTGCCATTCGGCTTAATAATGATCAATGAAGGGGCATGTGTGATTTATTTCGAGTGAGGCTGTTTACATTGTGAATCATTTCATTCAGATTGACTCAGCAGCAGCTACATCTCAGGGGCAGGTGAGTGAAAACGCAGCCGTGGGGAGGGTCATGAAGGAGCTGTGGGTCTGGGTGACAGACTTTAGTTTGGCATAGCCTCGGGCCTTGAGCTGCTTAACCAGTCACAACAATCATACTCACCCAACTCATCCCGTAAGCCCCTATAACCCCACTTTGCATCGCCTTCGGCCCCTCAAATAGTTTGTTTTAATGTACAGTAAAGGAATTTTTAAGAAATAGTTTTCTTTGATGCTGATTTCTGTCTCAGGTACTAGTTGCTCAAGAAATTCAAGCAAAGGGGGAGAATGTGCATCCCAAGGCTCAGAGATCAGAAGTGAAATTCCAGTGCTCAGGGCCAATTTGGCTGAAGGCACAGAGGTAAATAGAGGAGGGAAGGACAGTGCTTGAGAGGCCAAAGGTTATGGAGCACAGGGGCTGACCTTGGAGGAATTTTGTTTTACATGCATTAGCCAGAAAAACACCGCATCCTAACTACGTCAGGCATGTTTTATTGCCGACTGCTTACCATTCTAACATTCACCAGTTAATGGTCACAGAACAGCAACACAATGGCTGCACTACTTGATGAATCATCTTTCAATAAATCAAGGATCAATTGACTTATATTAAACCCAAATTGGCTTGACAGGCCTGAGTTTACTCTCAAGAGGCATCCAGCCATATTTTTTAAACAGGGCTCTTGTGTACGTCCCCATGTGGATCCTTAAACAGAGTTGCTTTTGTAGTTTTTATAGTGGTGGGGGTGTTCTGAGGCCTAGTGAGTGTGCAGCATCCTGTTAGACCACTTTCCCTGTTGCAGTATACTACTTTAATCCTGAGTTGCCAAGGGCTCAGTCTTTATCTCTTTGTTGAATTGTTAGGAAACACAGTAACTTGTCTGAAATATTTCTGTTTGGCGAAGTTGTAATTTATGAAGACAAGAAGGAATAAAGCATTTATGTACATGGGCTGAATGCATCATAAATTTGACATTTTAATGTAAAATTGCTCTGGGGTGCAGACTATCAGAGACTCTGATTCTGCCAACCCAGGTGCCTTGCCAAACGGAGAGGAGAAATGGGAGTGGGATAAATTAAGAGAGGACATACTAAGGAGAGAACTTTTAGTCTAGCTGCAAACTGGCAATGCCTCACATTGTTGATGGGCCTGTGTGCTGTACAGGATCTTTGTAGCTCAGAAAATATCAAGCTCCAGATTTCCAAGGCTAACACCATGGGTCACCACCAAAGATTAGTAGGAAGCCCTGTCTCTCCAAGCCCTGTCTCTCCAATCTGGACACCTTCATCCCTGACTCTCTTATCCCTGACTCTCTTATCCCAATTGCTCCCTCGTCTATCTCCTTCTCTCATCGCTGTCTCTTTTATTGCTGTCTCTCCCAGCACTGACTCCCTCATCCCTATCTCCCCTCATTCCTGTTTCTCTTATCCCTATCCCTGTTATCCTGTCTCTCTCATCCCTATCTCCTTGATCCATTTCTCTCCCATCCCCTGCGTGTCCGAAATTTTTATTAAAATGAAGCTGTCATTCTGATTGTACCTCAAAGCGCTCCCAACAGCCCCAAAGTTTTCTTTACATTTAGTCATTGCTGTTTTGGGTGCCAATGTGGCAGGAAATAAGCTATATTTACTCTCGTGCTCAAACCCCTCCATGGCTTTGTCCATCTCTACCTCCCTTCTCTAAAACTCGTCAGGCCTGCAACTCTCTATGAATGATGTGGTTCTCGAATTCTGACCTCTTGCACATCCTACACTTCCATCATTGAAGATTGTGTCTGAAACTTTGGCATTCCCTCCCTGAGCCATTTTGCTTGTCATCTCACTCTTTTCCTTTAAGGCCTTCCTTGAAGCCTAACTCTCTGACCAAGCTTGCCTTACACTGCCCCCTGTTGGCTTGGTTTCCTGTAGCATACTTTGGACTATCCAATGGTAAAGGTGCTACTTAAAATGCTAGCTGTTCAGGCAAACTTCCTGCTTAGACAGTGAATCTACTGGAACAGGCAGGTAGTTTTCCCCTAAATACTGCTTTTGCTTAGCAATTAACCTTATGTACTCAACTGCTTGGGGATGTGGTCGTCATTGACTGGGCCCCAATGTGTCACCCATCTCTAATTACCCTCGAGAAGGTGGTGGTGAGCTGCATTCTTGAACCACTGCCGTCCCTATGGAGTAGGCGCATTCACAGTGCAGTTCAGGAAGGAGGCAGCAACAAGAAAGTATTTCGAAAAAATTCCAACTCAGAGTGGTGTATGTCCAGGAGGGAGGGATGGGGTGGGATGGATGTAGATGGAGATCGTACAGATGGTGTTCCCATTTATCTGCTGCTATTAGCTTTCTTAGCTTTGACCTCAATTTGAGGGCAGGGAGATCATCTCTAATGGGAAAGTGCTACCAATGGGATCGCCTTTGCTGCAAATCACTAATGAATGAGCCTTTCTGACTACCCATTGCTCTAGGTCAGGTAGCTTCTGTCCTGTAGACAAGTTAGGGTCAGGAACGAGTTGGCTAGATTCCGACTTTGTTCCCGATCCCATCTCCAGGAATGCCCGGCCCTAGTATTCACTCTCCGACGACGTTCACTGCTGCGTTACGTCATTAAGGGGTTTGTGTTTTATCCTTCTTCCAGCAACCAACTCCTCCCCCCACCACAAACAATGTGGCCCCTTCCTTCCCAAAGGTACCCATTTATTCCATGGGTTTAAAGCTTTGCAGATTTTCCCTGGTTTTTATGTAAGTGCTGAATGTTGCCGTGTTATTTCACCAAGGAAGGGGTGGAGGGACAAATCAGTATGCTTGCCTTTACTCGTCTATGCATTGAATATAGGAATTGGGAGATTGTGGCTCTACAGGACATGGGTTAGGCCACTTTTGGAATACTGCGTTCAATTCCAGTCTCTCCACTATAGGAAAGATGTTGTTGAACTTGAAAGGATGCAACAAAGATTTATAAGGATATTGCCAGGGTTTTAGGGATTTGAGCTACAGGGACAGACTGAATAGGCTGAGGGGTGACCTTATAAAAGTTTATAAAATCATGACAGGCATGGATAAGGAGAATAATCAAGGTCAGGATAAGGGAGTCCAAAACTAGAGGGCATCAGTTTAAGGTGACAGGGGAAAGATTTAAAAGGGACCAGAGGAGCAACTTTTTCACACAGAGGGTGATGCGTGTATAAAATAAACTGCTAGAGGAAGTGGTGGAAGCGGGTACAATTACAACATTTAAAAGGCATCTGGATGGGTATATGAAAAGGAAAGGTTTAGAAGAATATGGACAAAATGCTGGTAAATGGGACTAGATTAATTTAGAATATCTGGTCGGCATGGAAGAGTTGGACAGAAGGGTCTGTTTCAGTGCTGCACAGATCGATGACTCTAAATCCTTGTCCACTCTCTCCATGCACATGTCCTTTCCAGCTGGTGGCAGGGTGATGGAAGGAGGGGCTATTTTGTCACAGCCATGGGGACCATGAGACCAGTATGTAGTGTCTCTAACTACCAATCTCTGGCTCAATGCAGAATGGGTTTGCACCCACCTTAGTCCCGGGGAGAAGTTCTGCTCCCTGTGCCGTGTCACTGTGGTCTGGAGGACCAGAGATCCTGTGTGACTTTGTCACAGACAGAGAGAAAAAGCTGACTCATTGTGTTCATCCTGGCTATTGTCCAGTCTGCTTTCGCCAATAGTGTAGCAGGAAAGGGACATCGACGAGACACAACAAAAGTAGCTGCTTGGTCTCCTCATGAAATTCCCTCAGGAGTTACTTTTCACACAAAAATAATGATTTCCCGGATTGCTATAGGCTGGAATATGATTTTTTTTAATATATTTGTCAGGCCAAAGCCCCTGAGGCCACTAAATCTAACAACTGACGATGAGCAAGCCAAGGTCAACATAATCAGTGCCAAGAAGCACTCACGCAACGGAGCATATCAAATCAAGATCACTGCTAACCTTAGCTGACCCCCTTTATTATTTTGGGAGGGGAATGACCTAATTCCTCATCATGTTCCTGAGTCTTTGTTGTGAGCATTGAATATATGGATCGAACTTACAATTTAATTAAAGCATACAATATTCTTTAGGCCTCTGGCAAGGCAGATGTTGAGAAACCTCTCTCCCTGGTTTTGTAAACTCTGAAAAATGGTAAACCAAGCACTGGACTTTGCACCTGCACAGACAGACTTGAAAAGTCCGGAGGTCACACTGTACCTGAATTTAACTTTGGTTAGACTGAAACATGCAGTTTTCATCACCATGTTATAAAAGGGAATATAGGCACTGGTGAGTGGACAGAGGACGTTTACAAGGATGAAAGCAGACGGGTACGGGTCTACACATCAAGAATGGATCACGAGGCTATTTTTTCTTCAGGAAAGAAGGCTCAGGGGTGATCAAAATGAGAACCTTAAAATGTTTTGTCAGTGTGAATGCAGAGAGAATGTTTCCCGTCTTTTGGAAGAGCATAATAAGAGGTCACCAACTCTACAAGTGATGGCTATCGAGAAATAGTGAATTCAGAAGAAACTTCTTTACCAAAGAGAGTGATGAGAATGTGGAACATGCTCTGACAAGGATTGGTTGAAACAAATAATGATGACGCTGTAGTGATTGGAAAGAGGTCAGCCAGATGGACTTCAGAGACCATGAGTTCCCCGATTGGGGCTGTTAGGGAGGCCTGGCTGACAGCTATAAGCAGGAGTGTCAGGGATTCTGTTCACTCTGAGAGCTGGCTCTGAGCTAACAGTGTCAGTGTCATGTACTGTGTACATGCAAATAAAGGGTGACTTGGTGGCAGGGTAATGGCTCCGTGAAGTTATTTCAGATGGTTTAAAGGAGAAGCTTGATAAACGATATGATTGCGAAAGAGATGTATTCCTTACAATGAAAGGTTTAGATATGGAAAGACAGGAGAATGCTCGAGTGGAGCATTAATATGGGTATAGATTGGCTGGGCCAAACGGCCTCCATCTGTACTCTGTTTCCTTTCAACTTAAAAACACAAGTTTACAGCCTCAGAATAATGGGCCAGCCATTCAGGGCTGCAATGCGGATAGCATTTATTTGTTCAAAGAGCTGCGAATATTTGGAAGAGGCGGCTAGATATAGCACTGGGGCGAATGGGATCAAAGGTTATGGGGAGAAAGCAGGATTAGGCTACTGAGTTGGACAATCAGCCATGATCGTGAAGAATGGGGGAGCAGGCTCGAAGGGCCGCATGTCCTCCTCCTGCTCCAGTTTTCTATGTTTCTCTGTTTCAATGAATGATCTGCTCCAGATAACTGTGGCTATTCAAGTCGGAGGTGCCTAATGTTTGGATATTCAGGAATTTCATAATATTGGCATCGTGTGGGGAGATGGAATTGAGGTAGGAGGCTAGCTGCAATTGTGTTGAGTGGCAGGGCATGTTTATGAACAGTCAAAATAAGAGCAGGAGTAGGCCATTCAGCCCTCAAGCCCGCTCCACCATTCAATAAAAGCACGGCTGATGTGATTCAAATTCGACATTCCCATATACCTTGATTTGAAGGGCAGAATAGCCTTTGCAGCCATTTCTTGTGTTCATATGCTTCTGTTTCTGGGCTCATTGCCTCTAAGTTTGGGTTTTGTACCCAGGAGCCTGGCTCGCTGGACGATTGCTGCTGCGTATCTGTGCAGAGGTGGTGTATTTGTCAAGGTCTGCAGCTGACTCACTGGGCCATCGACCTTGTGATGAGACTGTGCCTTTAAGAGAGAGGTGTTCTGTGCTGTTTCTCTTGCAGACGGGTGTTGCCACAGTGGTACTGAAATGTCTCCTTCCGACAGGCCATCGGTAAACAGCTTTAAGTTCTCCCTCAGTGTTCTTTGAAAAAGTAAGACAAAAGAATCATGAGTGGGTGGGTCAGGCTCACCAAGACCTGAAAAGGATTTTGGTTTTGCTTTGAGTTAGTTGAGAAGATTTCTGCTGACGGCTGGTGCTAGAAGCTTGAGTTCTCTGCTGCTTGAGTGAAGTTGTAGGCAGTGAGGTTCCTCTTAAAAATCAAAAGGGGCAGATTGTACTGGACTGGAGAGAGTCGGCACGTGAGAATCATAACTATGTGTTTGCCAGGGGTGTGTTTATAGGATGCTGCTATATTGGAACAGTTGCTGGTTACTTAATACACTATCTTGTCAAGTATTTCAACAGAGTAAAGAAATGCCAATTCTTCCTTTTATTATATTCTAACTGTGTTCATAGAATCCCTACAGTGGGGAAGCAGGCCATTTGGCCCATCAAGTCCACACTGTCCCTCCAAGGAGCATCCCACCCAGATCCATCTCCACCTAGCCTGCATACTATAGGCAATTAGCATGGTCAATCTTGCACATCTTTGGACTGTGGGAGGAAACAGGAGCACCCGGAGGAAACCCACACCGAAACGGGGAGAATGAACACTCCACACAGACAGTTGCCCCAGGGTGGGATGGAACCCAAGTCCCTAGGCAATGTGAAGCAGCAGTCCTAATCACTGAGCCACTGTGATGCGCTTTTGCCCTCAGTATACTTGTAGAATCTCTGTGTTCTCCTGAGCTTTGGCAGATAAGGTTAGCTCATGCACCCTTTTTGCCCTCCTAATTTCCCTCTATACCTGACATATGCCTCCTTCCCTTCCTTGATCAGAGTCTCAATATCTCTACTGATCCAGTATTCCCTACTCCTACCAGCCTTGCTCTTCACACTAACAGGATCATCCTGGTCCTGAACTCTCACTTTCTCACTTTTGAAAGCCTCCCACTTCCTAGACATCCCTTTACCTATGAACAGCCTCCCCCCAAATCAGCTTTTGAAACTTCCCAACTAATACCACCAAAATTGACCTTGCCCCAATTTTTAACTTTAACTTGTGGACCAGACCTATCCTTTACCATAACTATTTTAAAACTAATAGAATTGTCGTCACAGGTCCCAAGGTGCTCCCCCACTAACATCTCGGTCATTTGCCCTGCCTTATTTCCCAAGAGCAGGTTGAGTTTTGCCCCTTCCCTAGTAGGACCATCTACGTATTGATTGAGAAAGTTTTCCTGAACACACTTAACAAATTCCTTCCCATCCAAGCCACTTTGGTAACCCTAGAATTTGTTTGGATAGTTAAAATCAAATTCCCTACAATTACAACTCCATTATTCCTATAGCTATCTGTGATCTCCCAACATATTTGATTCTCAATTTCCTACTGACTATTGGGGATCCTATAGTACAATCCCATCAAAGTGATCACACCCCTCTTATTTCTCAGTTCCACCTTAAAATTATGCCTCCTTGTTATTGATATAGCTTCCTTGGGTGATCCTGCAGGAGTATACTAAGTAATACCGTGACACTTTCCCTAAACAAAAGTGCCACTCCCCCTTCTCTCTTGCCTCTCCTTCTGTCCTTCCTATAGCATCTGTACCCCAGAATATTGAGCTACCAGTCCTGACCCTCCCTCAGCCTTGTTTCTGTAATAGCTATGATTTCCCAGTCCCATGTTCCCATCCATACCCTAAGTTCATCTGCCTTACCTGTCATGACTCTTGCATTGAAATAAATGCAGTTATATTCAATATTCCAGCATTCCCTGTCCATCCCTCTCATAATCTTCTACAGCTCTGTCAGGTCCTCCCTCAAACTTCACTGCTTCAAAGAAAACAACCCGAGCTTAATCCGCCTCTCTTCATAACTAAAGCCCCAGGCAGCATCCTGGTGAATCTACTCTGCACCCTCTCTAGTGCAATCATATCCTTCCTATAGTGAGGTGACCAGAACTGCACACAGTACTCCAGCTGTGGTCTAACCAGAGTCTTGTACAGCTCCTACATAACCTCCCTGCTCTTATAATCTAAGCCTTGACTGATAAAGGCATCTCCCATATGCCTTCTTACCTACCCTATTAACCTGACCTGCCATCTTCATGGATCTGTGGACAAGCACCCCAAGATCCCTCTGTTCCTCTGAGCTTCCTACCGTCCTGCTATTCCTTGAGTTCCTCTGCCTTGTTCCTTCTTCCAATGTGCATCACCTCACATTTATTAGGGTTCAATTCCACCCACCACTCGATCTGTACATCTGTCCAACCCATTTGTATCTTCCTGTAGCCTAACATCTTTCCCCTTACTGTCGACCACCCAGTCAATCTTCATGTCGTCCACAAACTTATTAATTATCCCCCCACATTCTCATCTATATCATTTGTATCATTTATGAAATTTACACTGTAACCTTCCTGGATTTGAAAGCTGCTTTTTAATTACATCTGCACTTTTTTTAAGGGAATAGGTTGCCTTTTGAGGTGAGTTTAAATTATTATATGGAACCCTCAAGCTTGAAGGTACAAGTAAATTGTGCAAAAATTCACAGAAGGCACAATTAAATTGCAAATCTATTTCAATTAATCATCATTTTCTAAATGACACAAGGATTTTTCTTTTTACTTTTTAATGGGAAATGCTATTATCTGGTTAATAACTTTTCCTTCCCTCCTTAGTGCTTTACTCCCTTATTTACTTTTCAAAGTGACCATTTCTTAGTCGAAACAGCCTATTTGTCAAAATAACAAAGCACACACTGTCTGCCATAGCAGAATATTCCTCCCTGTTGATAATTGAAGGTCCCAAAACCTCCTCGCGAGTGTTTTTAGGTAATTCTGTGAATATCTGGCTTTTGTTTTTAACTGGTAGTATTTTTTCCCATAAATTCTAGAATCCCCAGAACTCCACTGGATCCTCCCACTGGCCCCCTAATATCCTCTATCCTATCGGTCCATGTTCCTGACACACCCTAGTCCTCAATTCGTTGAACTCCTGACCACATTCCTGGACTTAGGAGTCTTCTGATCCAGTTCTGGGTTCCCTGATCTAAATCCTAGGTTCATTGGCTTCTTGCGTTTAAATCCTTGACCTGCAGAAAAATTAGAGATCGACATTGAGCACTTGTTAGTACACTCTGGAAGTTTGGTTTGGTCAGTTTACTGAATGGCTGGTCTGTAAAGTAGAGTGATGCCAACAGCATGGGTTCAATTCCCACACTGGCTCAGATCATCATGAGAAACGTACCTTCTCAAACCTGCCCCTTGCTCGAGGTTTGGTGACTCTCAGGTTAAACCAGTTGTCTCTCTTTAATGACAAGAGCTGGCCTCAAGGACTGGGGTGACCTTTACTTTGTTTGAAAGGTGATTGTTTGACACAAATCGACGGCTCAGTGGTTAGCATTGCTGCCTCACAGTGCCAGGGACCTGGATTTGATCCCACCCTTGGGCAACTGTCTGTGTGGAGTTTGCACATTCTCCCTGTGTCTGCGTGAGTTTCCTCCGGGTGCTCCGTCCCCATCCTCCCACAGTCCAAAGATGTGCAGGCTAGGTGGATTGGCCATGCTAAAAAGCCCAGAGTGTTCAGGAATGTGTAGATTAGGTGGGTTATAGAGGGATGGTTCTGGGTGGGATGCTCTGAGGATCGGTGTGGACTTGTTGGGCCAAAGGGCCTGTTTCCACACTGTAGGGATTCTATGATTCAAATACAGAACAAGGACCAGTGGGCTCTTGTGGTGCAGTGGTAATGTCCTTACCTCTGGGCCAGAAGGTTTAAGTTCAAATCCCACCTCTTTCAGAGGTGTGTCTGAACAGGTGAAGGAAAAATTTATGAAGGGGCATAGGATTGATAAACTTGTGTACAGAGGGTTGTCAAAGACAAAAAACACTAAGGAATTTTTGACAGAAAAATATTTTTCCTGTATCAGGTGTAAAATTACTCAGCAATTGCCAACTCTTGTTCAAATTATATTTGGGCCTTCGGGTAAATTTGAAATGAAACACTTGACACGAGTGACTCAAACTATATGTAATATTTAAGATACACTTGTCCTGTTCTGAAACTGTTTTATTTCCTGCCTCTCAGACCACTCCACTGTTCTCTACTCTGCTGAAGGTACTAACCCTGTGTTGGGGAGTTTGTCGTCATCTGACATCCTGGTGATTTGGTCATTCTTAAACCGTGAGGGTCCCCATCTTCTCTCCCGGGTCAATCTCGTGGCACTGTTTCGAAGAAGTGCAGCTAAGTTATTGCTGCCCAGTGTTTATTTCTTGACCGACATCGCTAACCAGCAGATGACTTGGTCATTTATTTAACCACTGTTTGTGAGCATGCTGTTTCCCTGCTAGAAGGCCTGGTTTCTACATTGCAACAACAATGACACATTCAATATACTTTTTCATTGGCTGTAAAGCACTTTGGTGTTTCCTTGAGGTTGCGTGTGTCACTACAGAAATGTAAGTCTTTTCTTATTTTTTTTTGAAGCCTTGTTTACTAACAAAATAGTGGCATTAGCTAAATGGCCTGCATTACTATAGATGCTTTCAACAGGCAGAGGCGGTGGGATCTACTTGCCAAGAAGCTTTATCAACAGGAAAATAGATTCAGGAGCTGCATGAGAAACAGGTCTTTGCACGAGAAGCACGCTGTTTACCCTGAGCTGCTTGAGTGCTCTGAGTCAGAGAGTTTCCACAACGGAAACATGTCCGTCCTAAACAGTGAGGAGATAAAAGAAAACTGCAGCCCCTTCTGATGCTGATTAAACAGCTACAACTTCCTGCCCTGGAAACAATGCTGGTTAATGCCTGATTTTCTGCCTGGAAAATGTAGCACCGTGATTCCCATGATTCTCACAGATTGTGTGTCACGTTAACTCCATGTGGAACTGGCTTTACCTCCAGCGACATTTCGATGAGGTTAGAGACTGTGCTTTACTTCAGTGAGGGCTTCTTTCACCTTTGAGAATAGTGTTTACCTGTGAATGATCACAAGGCTGAAATCTAACCTAGTTTTCGCACATTTCATTTCTACGTTATGTATTTCCAAGCTGAATTCTAATTTGCATGTGGACCCTGCAGTTGCAGATAGAGCTTTAATTATGAAGCAAGGTTGGACAGGCTGGAGACAGCAAGGTGCAGGGCTGGATGAACACAGCAGGCCAAGCAGCATCATAGGAGCAGAGAGGCTGACGTTTCGGGCCTAGACCCTTCATCAGAAATGGGGGAGGGGAAAGGGGTTCTGAAATAAATAGGGAGAGAGGGGGAGGCGGATAGAAGATGGATAGAGGAGAGGAAAAAAACAGGTTGAAGAGGCGGGGATGGAGCCAGTAAAGGTGAGTGTAGGTGGGGAGTTAGGGAGGGGATAGGTCAGTCCAGGGAGGACGGACAGGTCAAGGGGGCCGGATGAGGTTAGTAGGTAGGAGTTGGGGGTGCGGCTTGAGGTGGGAGGAGGGGATAGGTGGGAGGAAGAACAGGTTAGGGAGGCGGGGACGAGCTGGACTGGTTTTGGGATGCGGTAGGGGGAGGGGAGATTTTGAAGCTTGTGAAATCCACATTGATACCATTGGGCTGCAGGGTTCCCAAGCGAAATATGAGTTGCTGTTCCTGCAACCTGTGGGTGGCCTCGTTGTGGCACTGCAGGAGGCCCAGGATGGACATGTCGTCTGAGGAATGGGAGGGGAAGTTGAAATGGTTCGCGACTGGGAGGTGCAGTTGTTTAGTGCGAACCAAGCGTAGGTGTTCTGCAAAGCAGTCCCCAAGCCTCCGCTTGGTTTCCCCGATGTAGAGGAAGCCACACCGGGTACAGCGGATGCAGTATACCACATTGGCAGATGTGCAGGTGAACATCTGCTTGATGTGGAAAGTCTTCTTGGGGCCTGGGATGGGGGTGAGGGAGGAGGTATGGGGGCAGGTGTAGCACTTCCTGTGGTTGCAGGGAAAAGTGCCGGGTGTGGTGGGGCTGGAGGGGAGTGTGGAGTGGACAAGGGAGTCACGGAGAGAGTGGTCCCTCCGGCAAGCAGATAAGGGTGGGGAGGGAAAAATGTCTTTGGTGGTGGGGTTGGATTGCAGATGGCGGAAGTGTCGGAGGATGATGCGTTGGATCCGGAGGTTGGTGGGGTGGTGCGTGAGGACGAGGGGGATTCTTTTTTGGTTCTTATTGCGTGGACGGGGTGTGAGGGATGAGTTGCGGGAGATGTGGGAGACACGGTTGAGGGCGTTCTCGACCACTGAGGGGGGGAAGTTACGGTCGTTGAAAAATGAGGACAACTGAGATGTACGGGAGTGGAATGCCTCGTCCTGGGAGCAGATGCGGCGGAGGCGAAGGAATTGGGAATAGGCGATAGCATTTTTGCAGGAAGGTGGGTGGGAGGAGGAGTATTCTAGGTGGGTGTGGGAGTCGGTGGGCTTGAAATGAATATCGGTTTCTAGGTGGTTGCCCGATATGGAGACAGAGAGGTCCAGGAAGGGGAGAGAGGTATTAGAGATGGTCCAGATAAACTTCAGGTTGGGGTGGAAGGTGTTGGTGAAGTGGATGAACTGTTCGAGCTCCTCGTGGGAGCACAAGGCGGCGCCGATACAGTCATCAATGTAACGGAGGAAGAGGAGGGGTTTAGGGCCGGTGTAGGTACGGAAGAGGGATTGTTCCACGTAACCTACAAAGAGGCAGGCGTAGCTTGGGCCCATGCGGGTACCCATGGCCACCCCCTTTGTCTGTAGGAAATGGGAGGAATTGAAAGAGAAGTTGTTGAAGGTGAGGACGAGTTCGGTTAAGCGGCTGAGGGTGTCAGTGGAGGGGGACTGGTCGGGCCTGCGGGACAGGAAGAAGCGGAGGGCCTTTAGACCATCTGCATGGGGAATGCAGGTGTAGAGGGACTGGACGTTCATGGTCAAGATGAAGTGTTGGGGACCGGGGAATTGGCTGGAGTTGTTTTCGTTGGAGCAGAGGAGATTGAGGAGGGGACAGAATTGAGATGTGTGCAATTATAAGGGGTATAGACAGGAAGGAGCATTTCTATTCTGAGGAAGGGTCACTCGACCCGAAATGTTAACTCTAATTTCCCTCCACAAATGCTGACAGACCTGCTGAGCTTTTCCAGGAATTTCTGTGTCTGTTTCTGATTTACAGAATCTGCAGTTCTTTTGGTTTTTATTAAGTAACATTTCCTGTTGGTGGAGGGATCGTTGACGAGGGGCATAGATTTAAAGTAAGGGGTGGGAGGTTTAGAGGGCATGAGAGGAAATGTTTTAATAACCCAGAATGTGGTGGGAGTCTGGAGCTCACTGTCAGAGGGTGGTAGAGGCAGACACCCTCAGAGCATCGAAGAATTATTTAGGTGTGCACTCAAGATAGTAGGAACTGCTGATGCTGGAGTCTGAGATAACAAGATGTGGAGCTGGAGGAACACAGCAGGCCAAGCAGCATCAGAGGAGCAGGAAGGCTGACGTTTCGGGTCGGGATCCTTCTTCAGAAATGGGGGAGGGTCCTCAGCCAAAACGTCAGCTTTTCTGTTCTTCT
Source organism: Rhincodon typus (assembly GCF_021869965.1). Lineage (NCBI taxonomy): Eukaryota > Metazoa > Chordata > Chondrichthyes > Orectolobiformes > Rhincodontidae > Rhincodon > Rhincodon typus. The sequence continues at coordinate 31,165,515 of NC_063360.1, read as the reverse complement.
GATGCTGTCTGGCCTGCTGTGTTCCTCCAACTCCACACCTTGTTATCCTTATTTAGGTGCACACTTGTGTTGCCAAGGCATACAAGGCCAAGTACTGGAAAATGGGATTGGAATAGTTAGGTACTTGCTTTTGATCAATATAGACTCGATGGGCCAAAAGGGGCTTTGTCTGTGCTGTAGACCTGTATGACTACATGAAGCGGAGATGCATTTAAGGGGCAGTTTGATAACTCCAGAAAGGAAACGAGAGGTATAATGACATGGTGCTATGTGGGACGTTCCTGGTATGGAGCATTCACGCAGGCATAGTCCAGATGGGTGGAATAGTCTGTGTCTTTGCAGAAACCTTGATATATTTCTGTAGAGTAATAATATCAAAGGTGGAAGTGAGAAGGAGATTGTCTGACTCCTAGCAAAGGAAGCATACCTTTATTAAGCACAAGCTAATCACTGCAGATGCTGGAGATCGGAAATAAAAATAAAAAATGCTGGCAAAACTCAGCAAGTCTGGCAGCATCTATGGAGAGAGAAACAGTTAGTGTTTCAGGTCTGCGTTTTATCTGGAATTAAGAATCTAGTGATGACCACGAATCCATTGCCGATTGTCGGAAAAACCCATCTGGTTCACTAATGTCCCTTAGGGAAGGAAACTGCCATCCTTACCTGGTCTGGTCTACATGTGACTCTTTTGGAACTCCGGAATTTCAAAAGGTTTTCTGAACAGGAGTAATATCAAACTCGAAACATTAGCTTTGTCTTCCTCACCACGATTGATGCCAGACTTGCTGAGTTCCTGCAGCACTTTCCCTTTTTATTGTATCTATATTGCCCGTTCTCGCATCTCCCACAAATTTCCAAAAGTTATTTACTATTGCATTTTATTTCAGATTTCCAGCATTCACCATATTTGTTTTTTGGCTGAAAGTGATGACTGGAATTGTGTGTTACAGTTGTTATAATGAGATTCCGAACTCAATAAGATGTAAATGTAGTGATCAGCAGCAAACTTTAATCGATGAAGTATTTCTATTATTAATGCAATGGCGCCAGGTTTTCAGATCACGTTGAGTTCCTAATTGTTTGCATAAATTTTATCGTGTAAATTATTACATTAATAACGAGGTTGCCTAAATAAGGGACAATAAAGCTCATTTTTCATGGCTGGAAGAATTATTGATTTTCAGTCAAACACAAAAGCAAAATATTGTGGATACTGAAAATTTGAAATAAAAGCAGATAATGCTAGAATACACTGCATCATCAGTGGAGAGCAAAATAGCAAATGTTTTAATGAAGGGTCACTAACCCGGAGATAAACTTTGTGTTCTCTCTCCACTGATGCTGTCTGACACATTGATTGATTTTCATCACTTTGTCTGCAATTAATCTGCTCATTTTTCTTTTAACAGCAAATGTATTTTGCCTTGCACCAATGCTTTGTGTTCAATTGTAGACATTAGCACCGTGGGGACTAACTAAATGAACTGAGGCTGCTGCATGCCTATACTTGGCTCATTTTAAGTCTTATGACTTTAATATGGCACACTTTGTTTTGGCGACAGTAAGTACTGCATATGCTGGAAGCTAGAGTCAAAAAACGTGGAGCTGGAAAAGCACAGCAAGTCAGACAGCCATCTGAGGAGCAGGAAAGTCAACATTTTTCTTCCCAAACATCTTAAATCGGTGTCCTCTCCTTCATGACCCTTCTGCTGATGGGAAATGTTTCGCCCTTTATACTCGTTCCATTATTTTGAACACCTCAATAAAGTCTCTTACCAACCTTCCCTTCTTGAATGGGAACAGCCTC
>NC_063360.1:31093963-31163308 GCF_021869965.1 Rhincodon typus | reverse complement strand
CCCATTTCTGAAGAAGGGTCTAGGCCCGAAACATCAGCCTTCCTGCTCCTCTGATGCTGCTTGGCCTGCTGTGTTCATCCTGCTCTACACCTTGTTATCTCAGATGCTTAATCATCTGCAGTTCCTAGTATCTCTGACCAGATGGCTGTCTGTTAAGCACTGAATACTCTGTCAGAAGTGGACCTTCGATTGAGTGTCGAAGAGTTGTGAAAAAGCACAGCTACAGATAATGCAACACAGGAATGTTGAGAAAAAGATGCTATAAACAATTGAAATAAACTGAAAATGAACAAAGAAACAGGCCGTGGCAGAAACACTGGGCAAAAGAAAATAGCTGCAATATTTCTTCGCCTAGAACTGGTCAAGATGAAAAGTGGTCAGAAGCAAAACTGGCAGTTTTTCCACACACAATGACAGAATTACAAAAAAGCAACACATTTGTTTAACAAACCAGGGAAACTACACGTCGTTACACTCTAACCTCAATTAGGAAAGACTGTCTCAATGATTGTCCATTCTGACACTCTCTAAAGACCAGAAAAAGCAGACTTCATAAGTTTTCAAAATCTTGAAGGCACACTTTGAATTCCAAGTGAAAGTAGGTTATAAGAGGGATATGTTCAATATTAGATAATTGGAAGAAAAAGTGGCCCATTGATTTAATTTGTGACTGCACTAACTCAGAAGCCAGTGCAGTTGTGCAACTTAAAAGATGATTTAGAAACAGGATTGTATTAGGCATCAGAGATCCTGCAGTGACAGTATGTCAAGTGAAAGAGGTCAAGTTCACATTCAGAAAAGCAATTGGCATCTACAGAAGGTTGTATATCAGCAGAGACAGCATGGCAGATCAGATTATGTCTTGTGTTATGCTGATGGGTGCTCCAACCCTACATGCAGAACCATCCCATTTTAAGAGCAGGATACAAGTACTGCAGTGGACATCATCCAAAGGAGAAGAAGTCATCTCTGGCATGGGGAAAACAATGACTGAAACTGAATCATGTACACACAAGTAAATGGCTAGAAGGAAGCATGGGACCAAGAACAGATGGCCACTAAAGAGATATGAGTTGAAGGCTCTGATGAATGACTCTTCATATACAACATGTTTCAGTCAGGTTGATATGTAACAGATAGTTTGTGACTGTTGAAATGATGACCGCAGAAGAAGAACATCAGAACAACAGAAAAGGCCAGATAGACGCCAGCGTGTTGGCATCATGACCTACACAGATAAAGTCTGGCTGAATGTGGCATGAAAAATATGAGATCCTCCAAAGAAAGATTGAGGCTATGTAATGGCTTCACACTTGTGCTGACAGACTGTGAAAACCCAATGCAATAACATGTGCGATGATCTGGAGTTCCAGATCACAGACCGTAAACAACTTATCTCTGCTGAAGCAAGTCTAAAGTTTGGACTGGCCATCCTCACCATGGCTAAAGAGATTTGCAACAAGTTACAGCACACTAAACCATTGGACCGTGTTACAGATCCTAGAGGAGTACAATAATATGGTTTCAGTGTAAGATGTTTTCCAAGACAATATCATCTCAAAGTAGATGAAAGTGGAATGTGCCAAGGTAAGTTCTAGCTGCCCTGAAGACAGCAGATAGAAGATCAGGGAAAGAAAGACTTTCTCAAGAAAGTGACAAATCCTACAGATTAGACTAGCAGCATGTTAGCAGTGAAAAAAAAAAATGGATAGCTGAGAATATGCCTTAACCCAAAGGTTCTATATAAAACACTAAAGAGATCTCATGACCCTACCAATATTGGAAGGAATTTGCAATCATTTGCAAAGGCACAAATCTTCACGACCCTAGACAGAGAGGATGGAACTCAAATGTGAGACTAGATGAAAGCAGTAGTTTCCTAACTGCATTCTGGAAAACAGGTAGTTGTGCATTCCATTTAGCACAAGTGCAACTCCTAAGGAATACCAAGGCTGACAACATTAGATAGTTAGTGATGTCTCCATAATGGTGATGATAGTGGATGATCTGCTATTTCATGGATACGGAAGCACAATGAATGAAGCCATTGCTGACTTTAAATCTTGTACAACTGCTAGACAGAGCATGAAGCCGAACAAGAAAACCCTTGGCAACTTTAGCTCTCTGCTAGCTCTGGAGGATCTTCGCATTGGACACTGAGCACTAATACCTCTATGGGTACCGGCTACACACATCCCACATCCACAGATATCAGTGTCCGAGATGTGCCAACATCTAAGAACCCTCATGGCTCATCACTGGTCTACTTACAGCATGCTTCTGCACTTCAGTACTGCCCTGGCAGTTATCACTGTAACAGTCGGTAAGTCCATAGTACTCAGGGGCATGCACCCAGTTCATGGACTGGGCCATGCTGAATCTCCAGGCTCTTTCCTTGCTACTCACTCACTCTGATCCCAGTTGGATGCTCACAGCGTCCCTGCCTTGCCTTCCCTTGCCTTTCTGCTCTTTGTCCTCTAAGCCAGAGATATCCAGCTGCTGTTCAGTGCAGCCACAAAGCCTCCTGGTTGTCAGCTGGGCCTCACGTTACGTTAAGGGTGACAGCTCTTGCTCAGGGCGTGCTGGCACAGACTGTCAAGGGCAGCTTCCCATACCAGTCCAGGCCCTGCCCTGGGCACTCAGAGCCAGGATCCTCTCGTCATGAGGGGGTCAAGAGTTGAATGATGGGCCAATTTGACTCTTCCTGCCCAACTGCGGTCTGCTTTCCTCTTGGATTGTGAAAGAAGTATTACAGGACAGAAATGTGGATGGCTATTACTCACCTGAAGAGAACACCATCAGGGAGTAGACTTCGTTACACCTGCAGGAACTGATGATCTTGTCACTGTTAGCTACTATTCTGACCATTGGGAGGCGGACCAGCTGACTTCGAATGACCACTGAGGAATATTAATGATAATATGCAAGTGGACGGGTGTCCCGAGTGAGTGAGTAGGTAGCACAGAAGATGTACAAGTTTAATGGTGTCAGGAGTTGTGGGTGGGTGAGAACAAAAGGGGAAGATGTTGCAACCAACAGGGAGAATAGTAAAGCATGAGCCTTGGCAGGAGGTAGATACAGGGGCAGAGATAGAGTGACCTTCTTCCTACATGGCTGGGTTTTCCTCTGGAGAGCTGAGACCGCTCTGACCCAGGTGGCAAAGTGGACCAGGCTGGCATGGTCAGGTGTCGTAGCCTCCATTGCTAGTGCTGTGATAGATGGAAGTCCCAGGTTGGCATCACCCTATCCAGCAGGACTCCCAGGGGCCTGCACACAAAGCTAGCTGCTGATTTGACCCTGTCTGCCACATCTGGGGCAAACGTCAGGTACAGTTCAGGCCATTTGCAGACTGACAGTGCTTAACCAGGTGCCCAACGTTCTTTAGTATTAACCACAGGTGATAAAAAACTGAAGGAAGGGAGAACCTCCTAATTTTTTTTATTGTGATAGTTCTATCTAATTATTAGAATCCACCAGAAAGGCTATGCCACCAAACACAGAAAACATTATCAGGAAGTTTTGAATCAAAAGGATTTCACTTGGAGCAGGCCTGTGATTACTTGCCAATATAAGACATCCTGCACATTACTTCACCTACAGCATGGCAGATCACCTGGTCTCTGAGTGCAATTGATCTTCAGCCACTCTTTTGTGGAATTTTTGTGCGACCTCTGAAATACAACTGCATTTCAAAGTAGTTCCTTTGCTGTTAAGTATCTTGGGAATGTAAAAAGTTATGAAATCTCTAATTTTCAATGGAAACACCTTTGCCAAGGGAATGTGGAAGGGCAGAATGTGCGGAATTAAATCAAAAAGAGAAGCAGAGAGGTACTTTTGCAAACAAAATCTCAAGACAAGTTGTTATTCATGGAAACTATGTTGTAAATAAACTTGTGTAGGTTTGAGCTTCTTTTTTATTCCCTTGGAGACTCAGTTGTAACCCAGTTGTAACCATGGAATGAATATTTTCTGTCAGCAATTATGAATTGAGAATCTTAGATGAAAAGAAGTTTATGCAGCTTTAAGCCTGTGCATAACAAGGGGAGCGAGTAGCAAAGTAGAAATGCCTCTGGATTAGAAATCCAGAAGGCCAGGCTAATGCTCTGGGGACATGGATTTAAATCCAGCCACTGGAGGTAGTGAAATTTGAATTCATTAAAAACCTGGTATTGAAACCTAGCCTAATGGTGACCATTTTTGTTAAAAAGCCCAGCTGGTTCACTAATGTCCTTCAAGGAAGAAAATCTTCATTGTGACTCCAGACCTACAGCAATGTGGCTGACTCTTAACTGCTTCCTGAACTGGTGGGGAATTAGGGAAACCCATATCCCATGCAAGAATAAAGAAATCCATATACTGCCATACAGCACAGTGGCTCAGTGGTCAGCACTGCTGTCTCACATTGCCAGGGACCCGAGTTTGATCCCAATCTCAGGCAACTGCCTGTGTGGAGTTTGTACATTCTCCCCATGTCTGTGTGGGTTTCTTCTGGGTGCTCTAGTTCCCTCCCACAGTCCAAAGATGTGCAGGTGAGGTGGATTGGCCATACTAATCTGAAAATGTGGGTTAGGAAACCTGTAGAGATTAAGCAGAGACATTTCAAACTCTTTGAAATGAGAAAATCTATCTAATTAACATTTTGAGTCCAGTGACCCTTCTTCTGAAGAAACTATGACCCCTTGTTCTAGATTGCCCAATGTGAGGAAACATCTTCTCTATGTTTACTTTGCCAACTGCCATTAGCATCTTCTATACCTCAATTACATTTCTTCTCATTCTTCTAAACTCTAGAGATTATAGGCCTAAACTGCTTGATATTGCCTCACCTCTGGATTCAATCACGTGAACCTCCTGTGGCCAGAGAGGAGTTGAAAATTAATGTCACAGCCACAGCAATCTCCTCTCTTTCCTCCCACAGCAGCTTGGGATGCATCTCATCTGGGCCTTGGGATTTATCCACTTTCAAGCCTGCTAAAACTCGTCATAACACCTCTTTCTCAATGCTAATTCATTCAGCATATCACAGTCTTCTTCCATGATTTCTACGTGTATATCTCCCTTTCCGTTGTGAATACAGATATAAAGTACTCATTTAAGACTTCAGCTATACCTTCCAGCTCCCCACGTAGATTGTCAGTTTGGCTCCTAATGGGCCCTATTCTTTTCCTGGTTATTCTCTGAGCCCTGGTATCCAAGAATAAAACACCTTTGGATTTTTCTTCATGTTACCCAACAGTGTTTTCTCCTGTCCTCTCTTTGCTCTCCTTTTTCCTTTTTAGCAATACGTTGTACATTTTTTTATACTCCTCTAGGGTATCCATTGTTCTGAGCTTTTGGTATCTACCATAAATTTCTCTTTTTTTCCTTAATTCTGTACATCCCTTGATATCTATGGTTCCCTGGACTTGTTGGTACCTCCCTTCACCTTCATGGGAACATGTTGGCCCTGTATTCTCACTATTATCCCTTTGAAAGATTCCCATTTGCTCTTATTACATTTTCCTACACGTAGCTGGTCCCAGCTACTTTGGCCAGACCCTGTCTTAAATTGACCTTCCTCCATTTCAAAACCTTTATTTCTCATCCATCATGATCATTATCCGTAATTACCTTAAATCTTACAGAATTATGGTCACTTAAATAAGGTAAGGGGGGGAAATTTAAAGGAATCAGGACATTGGTGAGGTCTCTTCTTGAATACTGTATCTAGTTCTGGTCACTCTGTTATAGGAAGTATATTATCAAGCTGGAGAGGGATCAGAAGAGATTTGCCAGGATGTTGCTGGGTAAGGAAGCTTTGAGTTATGAGGACAGACTGGAAAGGCTGGGACTTTTTACACTGGAGTGTAGGAGGGTGAGAGGCGACCTAATAGACGTTTATAAAATAATGAAGGGTATATATAGAATTAATGGTAGGTGTCTTTTCCCCAGGATGGGGAATTTCAAGACTAGGGGACACATTTTTAAGGTGAGAGAAGAGATATTTAAAAAAGACATGAGGGGCAATCTTTTTTACACAGAAGGTGGTTCGTGTGTGGAATGAACTTCCTGAGAAAGTGGTGGAAGTGGCCACAATTGTAACATTTAAAAGACATTTGGATAAGTACATGAATAGGAAAGGTTTGGAGTGATATGGGCCTGGACCAGGCAGGTGGGACTAGTTTTGTTTGGGATTATGTTCAGCATGGACTAGTTGGACCGAAGGGTCTGTTTCCATGCTGTACGACTCTATGAGATGTACGACGCAAATTTTTTACACAGAGGGTGGTAGGTGCCTGGAACGCACTGCCAGGGGGGTAGTAGAAGCAGATATGATAGCAACGTTTAAGAGGCATTTAGACAGACACATGAACAGGCAGGGAATAGAGGGATTCCTCTCCAGGGAAACCTCCAGGAGGTCAACTCTCAGCCTCCTATGCTGCAGGGAAAAAGGCCCCAGCCTATCCAGCCTCTCCCCATAACTCAAACCCTCCAGTCCTGGTAACATCCTTGTAAATCTTCTTTGCACCCTTTCCAGTTTAAAACATTCTCCCTACACCATCCGCAAACTTACTAACCATACTTCCTAAATTCTCATCTGAATCATTTATAAATGACAAACAACAGCGGGCCCAGCACTGATACCTGTGGAATGTCCATCCTTTATCCTACATCAAGGAGAGATGTTCAGAAACAATTCTACACACAAGGGATGGTACAGGTCTGGCACTCTCTTCCACAAAGGGCAGTTGATGTTGGGTTAGTTATTAGTTTTAACTCTCAAATAGATAATTTTTTGTTAAGCAAAGGTATTAAGTGAAATGGGCCAAAGGCAGGTATATTGAGTTAGGCCATGATCAGTCATGTTCCCATTGAATGGGCAGAACAGGCTAGAGTGCCTGACTGTCCTACCTCTGTTCTTATGTTTCAATGTTTCAAGTGTGTGTGAAACATCTTCTAGTAGCGTTCAAAGTGTATTCACCCTTCAACCAATACCACCCAGACAGGCTAGCTGGTCAGTTGTCTCATTTCATGTGACATTGCTGTGCTCAAAATGCCTACAGTACAGCAGCAACTGCACTTTGAAGTGAAAGATTCTTGGGCCATCCAGGGAAAGGTGCTGCTTCTTCCCTGTTTGAGAATATTTCAGCCTATAAACACGGCAGTGAGTGGTTGTCAGGGAAACAACATTCTTCCTTCCTTGCTGTGCTTCCGTCTCAAATATTATTCATCCAAGCATCCCTCCCCCTGAGTTCAAACATGGGATTATACAGCAGCACACCTTCAAATTAAAACATAATTATTTTTCACGGAAAATCTGCATAATTTCATTAATATTAAAATAATTGTCAGCATAAATTATATTACCTCAGCAATGAATTAGCAAACTTGGCATCTTTTCCTTCTTCCACTCCTAAGTTTTCAACTAATGCGCTGATTCCTGTTCCTATGGCATTGGCTGCCATCCACTACCTTATCTGAACGAAAGCTAAGGGAAGAGTTTATCCTCACTTGATGTCCCAATGCACTATCCAGTGGAGTAATTGGTTATTTAGGGCCCTGGCTGTTTTGTTTTCTACTCCACATCCTCAGGTTTTGAAGATTTCCTGCTTTCCCTTCAGTTGAAATGAGCTACCTCATTATCTACAGGGAATCGAGCCTAAATCTACACTAATCTGGTTCAAATTCACACTTAACCAACAACAGAGACTTCAGGTCAAGCTCCCTAATGCCTTATAATCCCAGTCTCTTGGGAATCTACTCTGACTCTGGTTAAACCTATAACCTCAGGTTAGTTGTATAACAGAAGCAATTTCCTTAAAAAAGCCTCCTGTGGCCTGGGGAAGGAATGAATCACTACCTTTTGCACATCTTTTCATCCATCTGAAGCCTCACCAAAGTCACCCACTTTTGGAACAGGATTGAACCCAAATACCAGGTATCCAATCTAAGCAGGAATGACCCACAGTTTTGAATGAACAAATGTTAGAGAGGGTGGACTATGGACAGACAGCCAGAAAATGGAGCTCCAGTCTAGGTTCATTTCCAAGCTTTACTATTCATTTTTTGCTCTGCATAGTCTATGGAATCTATCTTCATAATTTAGCCCTGTTTTCCCCATTACCATTTCAATGAGACAGTATCCACCATTGCTATTCCTTCACTCACTATGGGCCAAAGGGCCTTTACTCATGTTGTTAAAAACTCTATGAATCTATATTTTCATGCGATATGGGCATCATTGGCAAAGCCAATAGTTTTGTGGAGCACTACGCTCAGTTCATGACAAACGACTACACCTCCCAGTCGCGAACCACTTCAACTACCCCTCCCACTCCTTGGACAACATGTCCATCCTGGGCCTCTTCCAGTGCCACAACAATGCCACCCAAAAACTGGAGGAACAGCACTACATATTCCACTTGGGAACCCTACAACCCAAAGGTCTTAATGTGGAATTTACAAGCTTCAAAATCTCCCCGTCCCCAGCCTCATCCCAAGACCAGCCCAGCTCGTCCCCGCATCCTTGACCTGTCCGTCTTTTCTCCCACCTATCCGCTCCTCCCACCTCACCGATCAACCCCCCATTCCCACTTCCTACCTACACTCACCTCTACTAGCCTCATCTCCGCCTCCTTGATCTGCCTGTCTTCCCTCCCACCTACTTGCCCCTCCCTCCTCACTGACCAACCCCCATCCCAACTCCCTACCTACACTCACCTTTACTAGCTTCATCCCTGCCTTCTTGACCTGTCCGTCTTCTCTCCACCTATCTACTCCACTATCCACCTTCTATCACCGCCTCCCCCTCTCTCTATTTATTTCAGAACCCCCTTCCCCTCCCCCATTTCTGAAGAAGGGTCCAGACCCGAAACGTCAGCTTTCCTGCTCCTCTAATGCTGCCTGGCCTGCTGTGTTCATCCAGCTCTACACCTTGTTATCTAAGGCCAATAGTTGTTGCCCATCACCAACCAAGATGCATTGCCAAGCCATTTCAGAGGGCAGTTAAGAATCGGCAACATTACTGTGATTCTGTAGGCCAGACAGGGATAAGGATGGCAGATTTCCTTTCCTAATGGACATCAGTGAACAAGATAAGTTTTTATAATAATTGACGATAGTTGTCATGATCACCACTACCAGGCATAGTTTTTCTTTTAATAAAAGCATTCCAGATATTTTATTAATTGAAATTAATTAATAGCTGCTGTGGTGAGATTCAAACTCGCTGCATGCCAGTGACTTTATCACTATACCACTGGCTGTGTCAATATCTTGCGCTGCCAAGTTTATGATGCAGGAGAGACAATGCAGCAGCCAAACAGATTAAACACAAGCACCACCAGTGCTGCCCAGCTGAATCAAATTGATTCACTGTTATTATATACCGCAGCCTGTCTTTCTTCCATGGTACAGAAATTAAAGCTTCAATCGTCCAAAGGGAAGACAACAAAGCAGATGGAGAAACTATGAAAAAAAACCCACAGATGGCAACTAGCAGTCTTCTGATCGTAAATACCTATATATTACCAAGACAAAACTTGAGTGTGCACGTATCACCTGCCCAGCCATGTGCTGTCACAATTCAAGTCACGCTTGCTGTCTTTCCAAGGAAATCTTAAAACGAGTGCCCATCTGCTCTCTCTTTCTCTTGCAAGCCGGATGTGAAATATCTCATAGTACTGCTCTGAACAAGGTCAAGAGAGTTCTGTCCTATGTGCTGGTTAACACCTTTCTATCAATTAATATCATGTAACAAGCAATTAGAAGAGATTTCATAGAATCCCTACAGTGTGGAAACAGGCCCTTCGGCCCAACCGGTCAACACCAACCCTTGGAGAATCCCACCCAGACCCACTCCCCCATAATCTACCTAAGCTACACATCCCTGAACACTACGGGCAATTTAGCATGTCCAATCCACCTAGCCTACACACTTTTGGACTGTGGAAGGAAACCGGAGCAAACCCACACGGACACGGGGAGAACGTGCAAACTCCACACAGACAGTTGTCCGAGGGTGGAATCAAACCCGGGCCCCTGGCGTTGTGAGGCAACAGTACTAACCACTGAGCCACCTTCCACCCCAATAATCAGTTATTTGATTATAATTACTTTGCTCTGTTTGTGGGAGCTTGTTGTGCAAAATTGGCTGCTGTTTTTCCCATGTCGCATTAGGGAGGATGCCTCATTGGCTGAAAAGTGTGCTTGGGGTGTTGTGAAAGATGCTACATAAATCCAAGCTTTTCTTTTGAGTCATTTCATAAACACTCAGCTGTGGGATTTTCTGTAGCTCTCCTCTGTCATGTGGAGAATGACTGGTCCTTATTAAGCACATCTCTTTCTTGAAAAGGATAAATTATATGTAATTAATGCAATTAGGAGAAGCTGGAGAAGCACATAAATGAGAAATGATGATTGATTTTGCTGATTGGATAGGATGAAGCACACAGGAATGTGAGACTTCAGAGCCATAATGAGCCATTGGTCATTTGGACCTGTTCCACCATTCAATAAGATCACAGCTTATCTACTTCAGCACCACACAGCTTGGGTTGGAGCAGTCTTTTGTGAAGCATAAGGACTAGTTAATTGGGTAGAATAGCCTAATCCTATTCTATAAATTCAAAGTAATTGTTTTTATATTTTTTTTAATCAACTGATTCAGAGATGTTATTACACATCCTTGGAGCCAGTGGGACTTTAATGCAGGCTGCCTGGGTTAAAGGTAGGGATACTATCACTGCACCACAAGAGCCTACTGTAATTAGATCCATATTTGAGACACAGAAATGTGTACAATGTTATTTAAAAATTAGGGATATGCCACTATTTGAAAAGATCTTATGAAAATAGCATGGATGCAGTGGGCTGAATGGCCTCCTTTCTGCTCAGTTATTCTATGACCAGGAGAGACTGGCCCAGCCTGAGTTCATCTGCTCTTTTAGAGCTGTCCCAGGCTGCAAGTGGATCTCAGATGCCCTTTCTTAACCTTTCAGGTCTCATTGGAGGTTAGGCAACTAGAACATCTGTGGAATAGGCTCCTGTGATGAGAATGCACACCCAATCTGAGGAATGTGATAGGAAGAATTTTTAAGGGAAACTTCCCTTGATGAAGTAAATGGGCACAATATTTTGTTTTTTTTTAAATATAGAATGCCTACAGTGTGGAAACAGGCCATTTGGCCAGCCAAGTCCATACTGCTCCAATGAAGAGCATCACACCCAGACCCATTCCCCTCCCACCTACCCTAAACATCCCTGGGCACTATGGGCAATTTTAGCATAGCCAACTCACCTACCCTTCACATTTTTGGATTGTGGGAGGAAACCAGAACACCTGGAGGAAACCCACACTGACATGGGGAGAATGTGCAAACTCCACACAGACAGTTGTCCAAGGCTGGAATTGAACATGGGTCCCTGGTGCTGTGAGGCAGCAGTGCTAACCACTGAGCCACCATGCCACCCCTTCACTGTACCCCAAATGGCACTTCAAGTTTCAGTCCATATAAATTTGTATTCTAAGAATACCATTTTATAGTCTCTCTTGTGCAAATTAGGTTCACTGCCTCTTTTGACCCAAGAATTTTGGGGATATTAAATGAAAATCCGACATGTAAACAGCTGCTAGTAGCAATGCAGATGTACGTTTTGGCCAGTCGTGATATAATAGTGTCTGAAATCTCACAACCCATGATTTTTGTTTTAATAGTTACATAATTTTATATTTAGATATTCAGAACCTTAGAGTCATTTCCTGACTGTGGATTCTATATTTCCACAGACGTTCTAAGTTCTAAAACTTAGAGTAGGTGCTGCACAGTGAGATTCTCTCACACTTGTTTCCTTGGCTATAATGACTGATCCAGTGTTGGCTGTTGCTGAGGCATATGTAGTGGGCTATAAGACAGGACAGAACTTCTCTTGCTGCTTTAATTGAGTAGATTATGGTAAACTACCTGATGTCTGAAGTAATCTCGAGTGTTTAAGAGGGAAGACTGAATTTGAGGGTTGGCTAAACTTCACAGCTAAATTTGACTCCACTTGCTGATGTTAGTGCTCACATTCTAGTCCTAGCTTCTCTGATGACTTTGAATTCCATCAGGTATTATTCCTGGCCAGGCTCAGTTGGGTGCTCCATTGTCTTGGGTATCATCTGATACAGCACTTCACTCAAACATGCCCTCTAGTGTACTTAGTTTTCTTGAATAGCAATATTTTTGAAACCCCATTTTGTCACATGGAAATCATTTGACCATTTTCCTCAGTTTTCTATAGTTGTAAATGACTTGTCCATTTGAAGATTGAACATTCAAATGGAGCAGAAGTCATTTACAACTGAGGTTGTTGACTTGCTTGCCGAGCAGGCTTGTTTTTGTTCAGACATTTCATCACCATGCTAGGTGACATCATCAGTGGACCCTCCGACGAAGCGACGTTACTCTACTCCGTTTGGAATTTATACTGTCCGGTCTGTTATAGTGAGTAGTGTCATTTCCAGTTTTGATCTGTATGGGTTTGTATATGTGGTCCAATTCTCTGTGTTTGTTGATTGAAGTATGGGTGGAGAACCTTGCCTCTAGGGGATTATGATGTTCTTGTCTTTCTTGAGTTTATCTAGTGCTTTTCTCTCTCCTGTGTTCAGGTTGTCCCCTTTGTTCCTTCCTGTGTAGTGTGCGGACCATAATTTGTTGGATTGTTTGTTGTGTTGCGTCTGTGAGTCTGTTGTCTTTTAATGTATTCTCCAGAGCGGCCATGAAGTCTGTTCTGTTCGCATCTTTGTGATTATAGTTCAGTCCGTGTAATAGGACAGCTTTCTCAGTTTCTGTGAGTTGTCTGTTAGATAGGTTTCTTATCCATATGTCTGGTTTGTTGTTATCCTTGTCTTTGTGGTGGATCAGTTTGGCGAATTTCTCCTGTAGCTTATGTCTCTTCTTAGTTTTGGTTTTGTGTTGATTGATGGTGATGGCCTGCTCTAGGGTTGTAGTCCACTGTTGGTCCGTAAAGTTTAGATACTGTGATTTTTGGCACGCAATTTCTGATTTGTACCTGTGGAGTCGGTTATGGGCATCATTAATCGTTGCTGCATCCGTTCTTTGTTTCACCTATTTGTTTCAATCTCATTCTACTGCACATGGTGCCTTGACCCAGTATCCAGGCCTCTCAAAATTAAACAAACACATTGAGTTTGCAGTATCCGTGGGAGAACAGTAGTGCCAGATAAGATTGGCATATACCAAGGTACACTCAGCTGTCTTAAGGAAAAACAAAGTTAACACTTAAGTTGAAAAGTTGAAAATGGGGTTGGAGGCCAGGAGCAGGTGGTGGCACTGAGCTTGTGGGGACCACAAACACTAGTTAGGTTAAATAGCTTGTTTCTGCGGTATAAGATTCAATGCAGAACAAACTGGAGCTGAACCCAAGACTCATTTTGGTTGTCAAAGAAAGGATATGCATTAATGCACTGCCTTTCACCAATTCAGGATGTCCCAAATTGGTTTACAGTGAAGAAGTACTTTTGAAGTGTACACCGAGTTGAAATGTAGGAACACCCGGCCACCAATTTGTGTAAAGCAAGTTCCCACAGTCAGCAATGTGGTAATGCTTCCCACATCATGCTTTACAAATGGCTCTGCCCTTCATTGAGCCACGAGTGGTAGGGAATCTTTAATACTCATCTGAAAGGGCAGAGAGGATCTTGGTTTAACTTCTCATCCAGAAAACAGTTCCACTGACTATGTAGCACCCCCACTGTGAAACATCAGGCGAGAGTTTGTGGTCAAATCTCTGGAGTGGGACTTGAATCCACGACCTTCTTACTCGGAGGTCAGAGTGCTACCCACTGAGGCCCAGCTGACACCTATTAACATTAGAATACAGATCTGCATTTCATTTTATTCACAAAGCATTCTCTGCTCTTCCCCAAGGCCCGTCCTAACATCACAGCAGCAGCACTGGTGCAGAACACAGCGAGTTCCTGAAGCTGCAAGAAATTGTGAGTCTATTGTGTGTTTTTGACACACAAATGTCCTTTAGGCTTTCTCATGTTTTAATGGACAGAAAAGAATTGCCTCTGAGCAGATGCCTAATATGAATTTCAAAGGATTTGGTATGAAATTGGTGTCATAATAAATTTATGGTGAAATATGTTTGTTGTCCTATTTTTTCCTTTAATACACTGCAACTAATGCATCATGGGGCCACGTTATGCTTTACGAAAATCATTTTTAATACATTATACCCTATTATTATTGTGTAGTGCCAATTATTCACTGGCAGTGAGAAAATCTTGGCCTGAACTTCCTTAATACATTAAAGAGAACAGCGATATATGGATTACAGAACTTGAATCATTATAATTCATTAAACCTTCTCTCCTACCAGGAGACTACCAAAAAATACATCTGTAGTCTCATTTACACAAGCCTGTTAATTTGGATTGAATCTAAATGAAGGGGGAGATCAAATTCAAAGAATACTGTGTAATCAAGATCGATCTCATCAAAATGTAATTGGACTTTTAACATTTGCAAGGTGTTATCCAGAACCCAAGGTCAAGATAACACTTCAGGATACCAGCAAGGTTGAAAAGGATGGATGTGAAGTTGACGTAGGTCAGGAAGTGTTAGTTAAGTGACAGCTATCTTGGATTATTTTTTAAGGTTATTAAAAGGCCCAAGATTGGGTAGGGTGGGATGGCAGGTCAGTGGTTAGCACTGCTGCCTCACAGCAGCAGTGACCTTGCTTCAATTTTAGCCTTGGGTAACTGCCTGTGTGTACACTCTCTCCATGCCTGTGTGGGTTTCCACTGGGTGCTCTACTTTTTCTCCCAAAGTCAAAGATGTGCGGATTAGATGGAATGGCCATGTTAAATTGCCCATACTGCCCAGGGGAGTACAGACTAGCTAAGTTAGTCATGGGAAATATGGGGTCATGGGGATAAGTTTGGTGGGTAGGTCTGGTTGAAATGCTCTTTAGTGGGTTGGTGCCAACTCAATGGGCCGAATGGTCTTCATCTGTACTGCAGGGATTCTAGTTAAGGAGCTTCATGATTTTGAAGACAGTCGGAATGAGTTAAGGACAAGAGATGGTGCAATGAAAGCTGATTTTAGTGCAAAAGTTACAAAAAAAAATCACGAATGCTTAAGATTCAAAGTAAAAACAGTTGAAAACCCCTCCCCCATTTCTGAAGAAGGGTCTAGGCCCGAAATGTCAGCCTTCCTGCTCCTCTGATGCTGCTTGGCCTGCTGTGTTCATCCAGCTCTACACCTTGTTACCTCAGATTCTCCAGCATCTGCAGTTCCTACTATCTCTGAAACACTGTTACTTGAGTTTGAATTGGAATACTGTAGCCAACTAAGGACTGAGAGTTCAGTGTGAGGACAAAGTGAATCATTAACATTTGATTTGATTATCATCACGTACCTGGGTACGGTGAAAATTTCTGTTTTGCATGCAGTACAGGCAGATCGTACCATACAAAGTGCATTAGGGTAATGGAACAGAGTGAGGAATACAATGTTACAGCTGCAGAGAAGGTGCACAAAGAACAAGATCAACATTAAATTTAAAAATTGAGAGATCCATTCAGAAGTGTAATAACAGCGGAGAAAAATCTGTTCTTAAATCTGTTGACACGTGTGCTTAAGTTGCTTGTGTATCTATGTATGTACTTGTGCTGATGTATCTTCTGCTCGATAGAAGAGATTATAACCAGGGTGGACGGCCGTTTGATGACGTTGGCTGCCTTCCTGAGGCAGCAAGAAAGTGTAGATGGAGTCAAGGGATAGACAATAAAAACCAAAAGAACTGCAGATGCTGTAAATCAGGAACAAAAACAGAAGTTGCTGGAAAAACTCAGCAGGTCTGGCAGCACCTGTGAAGGAAAAATCAGAGTTAATCTTTCTGGTCCAGTGATCTGTCCTCAGAACAGATGTGTCAATGGATAGACAGTTGGCTTTGTGATGGACCGGGCTGTGTTCACAACTCTCTGTAATTTCTTTGGAAACCCAGGCTTATGCATAAAAACTGAACAAAGGTGATCTTCAAATAGATTTTTAAATGCCCTAAGAGTACATGAGAAAAGAATAACATGTAAAGTGGTACATTGTCCTGAAGGTGTAATATTAGGAATATGAATCTTTGATCTCATTGACTGATATAATACCTGTAACTTCGGTTTAAAAGAAAACAGCATAAAATGAATCAAGATAATGTGTTTTAAAATGGCTGGCAGAGGTGATGTTTCTAAAAAAAAATCTTTGATGTGGATTGAGACATGTCCAACCAGATCCCCTGCAAGATGTCACGCTTGCCATCTGGAAATACCCATCCAACTCACAGAAGTTGCCAGAAGCAAACTAAACCTACCAAAAACCCATTGTTTGGAAGGATATGAATATTTTCCCATCTGTTACAATAGCATTTTGATAACTTTGACAATGGGAGACTGAAAAACATTTGTTAGCATGGATTGTCTTCAATGTGTGCTAGTAACCACCTATCACATAACCAAAACTTCCCCATAAGAAAAGCTATAAGTTTCTCTGTTTGTTACGATGGACAATAACAAGTAAAAGGTCTGTGGGATGGAATAGTAAGGTTTCTCTGTCTCTGAACTCTTTTCAAGCTAGGACCCCATCTTTGTTTCAAGCTGGAATTCACCACAGGGAAATAGAAATTAAAAATAAAAGCAACTTAAAGATAGTAGTCCTATAGTACCCTGTTTGGAATGGGACAGATTGTAGCTTATAAAAGACGGCCTTCGAATCCCTACACTGTGGAAGCAGGCCATTCAGCCCATCGAGTCCACACCAACCCTCTGAAGAGTGTTTCCTACCCTATCCCCACTACCCTGCATTTCCCATGGCTAATCCACCTACCCTGTAAATCATTGGACTGTTGGAGGAAACCGGAGCACCCAGAGGAAACCCATGCAGACACCGGGAGAATGTGCAAACTCCACACAGACAGTCACCTGAGGGTAGAATGGAACCCGTGTCCCTGGTGCTGAGAGGCAGCAGTGCTAACTATCAAGGTGCCCTTCAGAAGAACAACCAGTTACAACCACATCAGAACTTCAACATCACCAAAGGACCTTTAGAATGTTTAATTCCTTTCGCAACTCTAATTATCTTATCTAACTCAATCTTCCCACGATAGGGTTATGCTAGAATCTTTTCTGTTTTTGTAGTCTGTGCGTATGTTTTGGATGCAAGAAGATTTTACTTTTTCGTTAAGTTTGTGTATTTTGAAAACTGCAGAGAATATTCTGCCCCACAGAGAAACTGCTAACATGGTGTCAAGTTAATTTCCAGTTCTGGAATAAAATCACCAACAAGAAGAAAAATAGGACACAGATTGAGTGAAAAAGATGTGCTGATATTTATTTCTTTAAATCTGGACATTTAATCTAATAGCACATTTACTAAATCCAGAAAAAAAATTAGTAGTGGATATCAGGTGTGCTTTAGATATCATAGAAATGTTACAGTGTACAAGGAGGCCATTCTGCCCACCATGCCTGCCCTGGTTCTATTACCTGATGCCAGTCTCCTGTTTTTTTTCCCATTTCCCTTGCACACCATTTCTATCCATATAAATCATATAATGCACTCTTGATTGCCTTACTGAACCTGCCCTTACCACATTTCCAGGCAGTGCATTCTATACTCGCTGTGTGAAAACATTTTTTGTCTCATCGCTCTTGCTTTGTTTGCATGTCACTTTAACCCTATGCCCCCTTGTTCTTTTTCTCTTATGAGTGGGAAGGGTTTCTCTCTATTCAACCCGCTCTTGATTTTGAAAACATCTAGCAATTCACCGTTCATTCTTCTCTCCAAGGAGAACAGTCCCAATTTCATAAATGTATCTAAGGTAAATTTTACATTGAAAATTTTGGAGATTACGTAGAAAATGCTTCCATTTCCAATTGGACTTTTTAATCATCACAAGAGAAAAAATGCCCTACCTAGAAGTTTGTTGATGTGATGATTGTCTTGACAGTGTTTGAACTTTGACAGCGTTTGAATACCTCAGTATTTTCTAACTACTTTTTACAGGATGCTTTCCCAAATTTGATCTGACTTAGCTGTTTTCAGGGTTGCATAACAGGAATGTCAAATTGGTAGGTACAGGAATGAGAATATTGCTGTCTCCCTCCTGCTCACCTCCATATGCCTGATCTGCCTCCTCCTCTCTGTTAGCATCATTCCCTCTCTCCTAACTGCCTGCCTCCGCTTCTCCTGATTTGTCTCTCTCCACTTTTGATTCCTTTTCACAACTGTGTCCCCTTTTTGATCACTGCCCTTGCCTTTGTGTTATACTTTCAAGGAATGTAGATCTCATTGGCACCTGTTGCCCATCCTGAATAGTATTGAACTGAGTGGCTTGCTGGGCCATTTCAGAGAACAGTTGAGTTAATCACATCGCACCAAAATCACTGACACACAGCCTCACTGAGTAACAAGGATAATCTCTGGAACTCTGAGGTTAACTTTAACCTCTCAGACATCACCATTCCTTTCATTCAATAGGAACCCTTTTGTTTATTGGTTACATATTTGGCTGTTGGATTGAGGGAGATGGGAACGTAATGATGGAGCCATCAGGCTATTGACATCGGAGGCAATTCAAAAGAGGTTCACAAGGCTGATTCCTGGGATGAAGAGGTTGACTATTAAGAATGGCTAAACAGATTAGGCCTTTATTCATTAGATTTTAGAAGAATGAGGGGTGATCTTATTGAGACATACAAGATTCTGAGGGGTTTTGACAGGGTAGATGTTGAGGAGATATTTCCATGAGTTGGAGAATCTCAGACTTGGGAACATGGTTACAGAATGAGGAGGGTGGTGAATTTCTGAAATCCTCTACCCTTTCTTTATTGACTTAGAACATAGAACATAGAACAGTACAGCAGAGTACAGGGCCTTTGGCCCACAATGTTGTGCTGACCTATTATCCTACTAAGATCAACCTACCCTGCATACCCTACATTTTACTATCCTCCATGTGCCTATCCAAGAGTTGCTTAAAAGTCTCTAAAGTATCTGGCACTACCACTGCCAGCAACACATTCCACACGCCCACCACTCTCTGTGTAAAGAACCTACCTCTGACATCTCCCCTATACCTTCCTCCAATCACCTTAAAATTATGCCCCGTCGTAATAGTCATTTCCACCCTGTGGGATGTGGGCATCACTGGCTGGCCAGCATTTCTTGCCCATTCCTAGTTGCCCTTGAGAAGGTGGTGGTGAGCTGCCTTCTTGAACCGCTGCAGTCCACCTGCTGTGGGTTGACCCACAATACCCTTGGGGAGGGAATTCCAGGATTTTGACCCAGCAGCAATGAAGGAACGGTGATATATTTCCAAGTCAGAATGGCGAGTGGCTTGGAGGGGCACTTATATGGGAACCCCAACCCTTTATCTGCTGTACTTGTCCTTCTAGATGGAAGTGGTCGTGGGTTTTGGAAGGTGCTGTCTAAGGATCTTTGGTAAATTACTGCAGTGCATTTTGTAGATTGTACACACTGCTGCTACTGAGTGTCAGTGGTGGAGGGAGTAGATGTTTGCGGATGTGGTGCCAATCAAGCGGGCTGCTTTGTCCTGGATGATGTCAAGCTTATTGAGTGTTATTGGAGTTCCAACCATCCAGACAAGTGGGGAGTAATCCATCACACTCCTGACTTCTGCCTGGCAGATGGTAGATAGGCCTTGGGGAATCAGGAGGTGAGTCACTTGCCCCAGTATTCCTAGCGTCTGACCTGCTCTTGTAGTCACTGTATTTATGTGGCGAGTCCAGTTGAATTTCTGATCAATGGTAATCTCAACGATGTTGGTAGTGGAGGATTCAGCGATGGTAGCTCAGCACTGAATGACAAGGGACAGTGGTTAGATTGTTGAAGGTGGTCTTTGCCTGGCATTTGTGTGGCATGAATGTTACTTGCCACATGTCAGCCCAAGCCTGGATATTATTGCATTTGAACTGCTTCGGTATCTGAGGAGTCATGGATGGTGCTGAACATTATCCAATCAATGGCAAACATCCCCATTGCTGACCTTATGATGGAGGGAAGGTCATTGAGAAGCAGCTGAAAATGTTTGGGCCTAGGACACTACCCTCAGGAACTGCTGCAGAGACATCCTGGAGCTGAGATGATTGACCTCCAACAACCGCAACCATCTTCCTATGTGTCAGGTATGATTCCAACCAGCAGAAGGTTTGTCCCCGATACCCATTGATTCCAATTTTACTCCGGTTCCTTGCTGCAGCCAAATGCGACCTTGATGTCAAGGGCTGTCACTCTCACCTCACCACTGGAATTCAGCTCTTTTGTCCATGTATGAACCGAGGCTGGAATGAGATCAGGAGCTGAGTGGCCCTGGCGGAACCCAAACTGGGCATCACTGAGCAGGTTATTACTGAGCAGGTTAGGCTAGGGGAGCAGTATGTTCTAGAGTACAAGTCTTCAGTACTATTGCCAGAATGTTGTCAGGGCCAATAGACTTTGCAGTATGCAGTGCCTCCATATGTTTCTTTATATCATGAGGTGTGAATTTAATTGGTTGAAGGCTGGTATCCATGATGTTGGGGACCACTGGAGATGGATTATTCACTTGGACTTCTGGCTGAAGATTGATGTGCTTTAGATTTATCTCTTACATTGATGTGTTGGGCTCTTCCATCATTGTGGATGGGGATATTTGTGGAGCGTCCTCCTTCAGTAAGTTGATTATTTGTCCAGCACGACACATGACTGAGCTTAGATCTGATCCATTGGTTGTGGGATCACTTAGCTCCATGTGTCACTTACTGCTTATACTGTTTTGCATGTAAGTAGTCCTGTTTAGTGGCTTCACCTGGTATGCCAGGCATTGCTCCTGGCATGCCCTCCTGCACTCTCCACTGAACCAGGGTTGATCCCCTGGCTTGACGGTAATGGTTGAATGGGGGATATGCCGGGCCATGAGGTTACAGATTTTGCTCGAGTACAATTCTACTGCTGCTGATAGCCTCATGGATGCCCAGTTTTGAGTTACTAGATCTGTCCAAAATCTGTTGTATTTAGCACAGTGATAGTGCCACACAACACGATGGAGGTTATTCTTAACGTGAAGGCAGGACTTCGTCTCCACAACAACTGTGCAGTGGTCACTCTTACGATACTGTCATGGACAGATGCATCTGCAACTGGCAGATTGGTAAGGATAAGATCAGGTATGTTCTTCCCTCTTGATGGTTCCCTCACCACCTGCTGCAGACCCAAGTTGATGTATTGATAGATATCAATGTTGAGGATTCCCACAGCAATTCCCTCCCTACTGTATACCAGGGGCAGCACCGTGGCTCTGTGGTTAGCACTGCTGCCTCGAACCTGGGTTCGATTCCAGCCTCGGGCAACTGTCTATGTAGAGTTTGTACATTCTCCCCGTGTCTGCGTGGGTTTCCTCCCACAGTGCAAAGATGTGCAGTTTGGGTGGTTTGGTCATCGTAAATTGTCCAGAGATGTGCCGGCTGGTTAGCCATGGGAAATGCAGAAATATATGGGTGGGTCTGGGTGGTATCCTCTTCATAAGGTCAGTGTGGACTCAATGGGCTGAATGGCCTGCTTCCACACCGTACGGATTCTACAATTCTATGATACCACTATGCTGCCACCTCTGTTGGATCTGCCCTGCCAGTGGGACAGGAAATAGCAAGAAATTGTGATGATGGTATCTGGGACATTGTCTGTAAGGTATGAGTATGACTATGTCAGTCTGTGGAACAGCTATCTCAATTTTGGCACTAGCTCCAGCTGTTAGTAAGGAGGTCTTTGCAGGGTCTACCGGGCTGTTTCGATCATTATTTTTTCTACTGCCTAGATTGATGCTGAGTGGTCCATCCAATTTCATTTATTTCTTCAGACTTTGGAGTGTTTGATACAACTGAGTGGCTTGCTAGGCCATTTCAGAGGGCAGTTAAGTGTCAACCACATTGCCGTGGGTCTGGAGTCGCATTTGGTCAGACCAGGTGAGGATGGCAGAATTCCTTCCCTGAAGGACATTAGTGAGCCTCAGCGAGTTGTGGATGGATATAGATTCATTTCTGAAATATTGAAGAATTGAGGGATATGCTTAGCTGATGTGAAAGAGAAATTGAGGCATGGGCAGATCAGCGATGGTCTATAGGATGATGGGGTAGCATTGAGTGAGTGAATGGCTAACTCCTTCCCTATTTTTATATTCATATGTTCTTATGACTTGTATACCAGAGGGCCAGGACTATTGTCCTAGTGCAAAAAGATCTTAGTATCTCAGTATCTTAATATTCTATTTCACATCTTTTCTCGTTTTTAACAAAATGAGTGACAGACAAAGGAACTAATCACGATGTTCCAAGCTGATATCATAGAATGGTTCATCACAGAAAGAGGCCATTCATTCCATTGGGCCTTTGTTGGTACTTTGGTACAACTAGCTAATTAATCCAATTCCCTTGTTCTTTCTAGGCCAGCCAATCTTCTTTCCTTCAAATATTATCAACTTTCTTTTGAAAGTTATTATTAAATCTGCTTTCACAGATTCTGGGTCGTCATAACTCAGCATGTTAAAATGAAATGTTGTGTGCATTTGTCATTGATTCTTTTGCAAAATACCTGTTAAGTCCACATCTTCTTATTTTCAATGATGGACTGAAATAAGAAATGAACTGTTTTAAAGGATCTCGGGTTGATGACTGCACCTTGCAAAAGCAAATAATCTGACCCTCATTGTAAGCATTGTTTACACAGCTGCTGGTTCAAGCAGTGGTAGGAGAAGGTGCAGACAAGCTAGAGCCAAGGGTGTGTATAAATGGAAAGCTACAAGCATCTGATTGGTCTGTGGACTGATGACCAGTTATCATTGGCAAAGGCCTTCTGCCCACTGACAACTCTGACATTAGTTCTAAGATAGCTGAATATAGAGTCATAGAGTCACACAGCACATAAACAGACCCTTTGGTCTAACCAGTCTAGGACAAAGATATTCCCAAACTAAACTAGTCCCACCTGCCTGCTCCTGGCCCATATCCCTCCAAACCTTTCCTATTCATATACTTATCCAAATGTTTTTTAAACGTTGTAACTGTACCCACATCCGCCAGTTCCTCAGGAAGTTTTTTGCACGCACAAACCACTCCGTGTAAAAAAAAAACTTTCCCCTCCTGTCTTTTTCAAATCTTTCTCCTTTCACCTTAAAAATGTGCCCCCAGTCTTGAAATCCCTCATCCTAGGGAAAAGATAATTACCATTAACCCTATCTATACCCCTCGGTGGCTCAGTGGTTAGCACTGCTGCCTCACAGTGCTAAGTACCTGGGTTTGATTCCAGCCTCGGGCGACTGTCTGTGTGGAGTTTGCATATTCTCCCCGTGTCTGCGTGGGTTTCCTCCAGGTGCTCCGGTTTCCTCCCACAGTCCAAAGATGTGCAGACTAGGTGGATTGGCCATGCTAAATTGACCATAGTGTTCAGGGATGTGTAGATTAGGCGGATGGGTCTGGGTGGGATGCTCTAAGGGTTGGTGTGGATTTGTTGGGCCGAAGGGCCTGTTTCCACACTGTAGGGATTCTATGGTTCAAATATAGAACAAGGACTAGGTATTCTATGGTCTATAAACTTCTATAAGATCAATTCTCATCCTTATACGGTCCAGTGAAAAAAGTCCCAGCCTATCCACCCTTTCTAAATAACTCAAACCTCCCATACCTGGAAACATCCTGGTAAATCTCTTCTGAACCCTTTCCAGCTTAATAATATTCTTCCTCTAACTAGGAGCTGTGATAGTGAGAAGGTATCTGACCTCCCCCAGCTCAGGACCAAAGCCTGTTCTCTGCGCTTTAAGCCTGAAGAAAACTAGTTTTGTCTTCCTTCAGCAGTTGCTGTAAGATGTGACTTTGAATTAATAAGTCATAGGTCTTTTATAAATGTGAAATCAGCTACCTTCTGCCTCCACAAACCAGTAAGCGTATCTAGGGAAGGAAGACCGAGAAACAGTGTTCTGATCAGCGCAAAAACTTTCTCAGCAGACCCTATGAATAGAGAGCACTGAACTGTTTTCCCAGTTTTTCTCCATCCATAACACAGATTTCTTCTTCCTGTCTGTGTCTTTCTGTATGTTTGTTCATAAGAGGAAGTTTCTCAAAGGACTAGAGTTTTAATTTGTAGACTGCTATGCTGATGGTTCATAAATGTCTCCCTGAGCTAAAGCATATTTATGTTTTTTTTTATTTATTCATTTTTGTGAGTTGTAGGTGTCACTGGCTGACCAGCATTTATTGCCCATTCCTAGTTTCCCTTGAGAAGGTGATGGTGAGCTGCCTTCTTGAACCGTTGCAATCTACCTGTTGACCCATAATGCCATTAGGGAGGGAATTGAAGGATTTTGTCCCAGCAACAGTGAAGGAACAGCGACATATTTCCAAGTCAGGATGGTGAGTGGCTTGGAGGTGGTGGTGTTCCCATATATCTGCTGCTCTTGTCCTTCTAGATGGAAGTGGTGTGGCTTTGGAATAGATAGTGGTTTTTATTCCTTGCAGAAACCTAATCCATGTTTTCTGTCAACCAGGGTCTGAAAATCAAGTGAATTTGGGAAGTTTGCACACTTGAATCAAATCTTTAACTTTTGTGGCCACTCTGGGAATAGTGGGGCTTGATTTTCAGTGCACTGCCTCAGTAAAGTGTGACATGTCTTAAATGTATGCCCTTTGGTTACTGACTGCTCTGACACTGAGCTGGTTCGTTAGCCATCATGGGATCCTACTGGCATTTCCAGGGTTAAAGGATGAGGGATTTCTTTTTTTTGATGCACGCACACACGCACACAGAGAATTAAGGAAGAAACTGCCAAGAACAATTCAAGTGGAACATGCATTCGCCTGCCAGTGTGAGAAACAAATTCTGCACTGCAATTTCCCACCTTCAACAGACAATCCCACATTGTTAGATACAAGGCCACAGTCAGACCCCATTGATCCCTGTCCTGAGGCATTGACTAGTGCAGCTTTGAGGACACAGACCAAATTTGAATTTCCAAAGGTTCCCGGGGAAGGGTCCTCTTGATGCTTTTCCAAATTGTTTTCTCGCTTTTCTTAATTCTAAGCCTCAGATCCCTGAGCTGATTTTTTAAAATACATTGTCCTGTGTTCAGTCGACCATTCCTCTGATATTGTTTTGAAGGAAATAGGAAGATGAAAGTCAGTTAAACTTTTGCCCTTTTCAGTGAGGCAATCATTTTCTTGGGGGAGACGGTTTTTTTTTTGTTTTACGAATGGATATATCTTGCTTTAAGGACTATTTTGTTTTGCAGTAATTGTGCACAGGACTTTTATCTTCAGCAAGGCATACTCATGCGGCACACCCCACTCTAGATTTGGATGATTGATGCAGACTCTGTCAAGACACTAACCCTCCAGACTTTTGCTGGACTCTCTGGGAAACAAGGACTAATCCTCTCCTCACTGCTTTCAGCAAGTC
This sequence comes from Rhincodon typus, assembly GCF_021869965.1. Classification (NCBI taxonomy): domain Eukaryota; kingdom Metazoa; phylum Chordata; class Chondrichthyes; order Orectolobiformes; family Rhincodontidae; genus Rhincodon; species Rhincodon typus. The sequence goes on along the minus strand of NC_063360.1, from coordinate 31,137,827 downwards.
TGGGAGAAAAGAATCACTTTTCATTTCTTTGTGCTGGACAGTTCAAGGAGACAGCTCACCACCACCTTCTCGAGGGCAATTAGGGATGGGGAACAAATGAACTGCCCTGCCAGCGATACTCAGAAATCACAAAAGAATTTCTACAAATTGATTGAAACTTTCAGTCAACTACTTACGTAAATATTAACAATCAGGGGAAAATGGGCTGTTTGACCCAGTGACGAATTTCCGAGCTATAAGGTTATAGGATGAGCACCTCCACAAATGTGTCAACCCCAAGTTGGCAACGCTATTGCTGGCCTGTACAGGGTCACACTTACAGTCAGAGAGCAAAAATGACTCTGACCCATTGGCGTTATGGAGAGTTTCGCCCTCGTCCTGGTGGCTGAGTTGGAGGCTCATGTATTCGCACAGTTGATGGGGCAGTGACAGAGCATGTCGGGAGGTCAATGAATTCACACATTGACAGGGCTTGTGGTCGGCTTCTGGTAAAACTGGCTTCCTGATCATTCATCTGTGCTTCACTCTCATACTTCTCTTCTGATTGAGGCCTCACATTTGAAATGTATCAGCCCCAACATGAATTGTTTTATTCTTTCCAGAACAAAGGTTTGACCATTTAAGATCAAGATCCTCGCAGAGAGTCATGTGGTTTTGGAAACCCTTTCCTCAATGGTAGTAGAGGAAGCAGAATCTCTGATTAATTTTTAAAGCAGCAATAGACAACTTAGGGTGGTTTGCCTCACAACGCCAGGAACATGGGTCCAATTCTAACCTCAGGTGACTGTCCATGTGGCATTGGCATGTTTCCCCTGTATCTGCGTGGCTTTCTTCCGAGTACTCCAGTTTCCTCCCACAGTCCAAATATGTGCAGGGTAAGGTGGCTTGGCCATGCTGAATTGCCCATAGTGCCCAGGGATGTGCAGGTTAGGTGGGTTAGCCAGGGGGAATGTGGTCATAACAGGGGGATTCTCTTTGGAGGTTTGGTGCAGAATTTCATGGCTGAATGGCCTCTTTCTGCCTGTAGGGATTTGATTTATTGAAGTCACATGTACCTACGTACAGTGAAAAGCTTTTTCTTGCAAGCCGCACAGACGGATCATAGAGATAGCAAGAACTGCAGATGCTGGAGTCAGAGATAACACAGTGTGGAGCTGAAGGAACACAGCAGGCCAGGCAGCATCAGAGGAACAGGAAAGCTGACGTTTGGGGGTGCTTAGACAGAGTGAGGCATACAAGGTTACAATTGCACAAGAGGTGCACAAAGCAAGATCAACATTAGCAAGATCAACATTATTTGAAGTTAGAGCGGTCCATTGAGCAGTCTAATAACAACAGGGAAGAAGCTGTTCTTGAACCTGTTGGTGTGTGTGTTCAAGTTTCTGTATCTTCTGCCTGATGGAAGAGGTTGAAAGAGAGCATTACCAGGGTGGGAGGGGTCTTTGATGATATCGGCAGCCATTCAGTGACAATGAGAAGTGTAAGTGGAATCCATGGATGAGAGGTTGGCTTCCACGATGGTCCGGGTTGTGCACACAACTTTCTGTAGTTGCCGTAACAAGCTGTTATGCACCCAGGTGGAATGCTTTCAATGGTGCATCCGTAAAGTTGATGAGGGTCCTTACGGACATGCTGAATTTGATTCTGAGTGGAGTTTAATAAACAAGGGAGGTAAACTCCATCGGGGTGGTGTAAGTATGGTCTCAACCAATCAGCCATGATCTTGTTGAATGGCAGAGCAGGTTTGAGGGGCTGAGTGGCCTACTCTTAATTCTAAAGGCTGTGAGTTTTATAATAGTGCTGTCTCTGCCTGGCTCAAAGGACATATAGAGGAGGAAATTCCACATAGTAGAGCTATGCCATGGCCAAGTCATGGATCCAGCTGCCTTCCTGCTGGAAGGAGAGTCTATTACTCCAACCCTCGGGTGTTCAGTCAGTGCCTGAATGGGTAAAATCTTTGTTGCTGTTGTTGCTCTCCCCCTCCTCCTCCTCGCAAACCCCAAGTCCAAATTCATCCTGGAGCTGCTATCACTATCTTGCCCATGAGCAGATGCCCAGCTGCACTGTTTAACAGCTGGCACCTCTGCCAGTCTCATCCACTCACCTGGAAGTTTGGCCTTAGTCTGATGTCATTACACATGGAGCAAAATGATATCAACCCTGTAGGCATGGGCACTCTCTGACTTATGGACGTCTGATGATGATAACTAACATCACCTGGCCTGCTGTGTATGTGCAGATGGCTATTTGGATGAACACCTTTACGTTTAGGGCAATTACTTTAAATTCCAAAATGGGAAACTCTCAGGAGAACGGCCGCACAGACACAGAGTAACTGCTGCTAAACATCACATTAATTCCATTTATCATCAGATCATGAGCTGAAAACCTAATAACTGGCTAGCTATAAAGGAAAGACGACCAGCTCACTGCTAATGAACAAACTAGGTGCGTGTCATATAGATAACCAATTTAGTAATGGTTTTTATTTTCTGAAACTTCCTTTTCTAATATTCCAATGGAGCTGCCTGAAATTTGTTGAATTGTCAACGCTTGCAATGAAGTGACATGTGAAGGGAAATTGAGATGAGCACATTAAGCTCATTCATTATTAATATCACACAGCATGATTCCACGAGGTAAAGCGCTGCAAATAAAGGCTGAACTGCTTAGCAGAACAATGTTACAGTAAAAAAGAAAATCGAATGTGCTGGAACTGTACAGTTGCAGTTAGAAGATAAAGACTCTTTACATTTGAGAATGTTTCTCTGTCATTTGTCTAGCATAAACGCAGATATTAGTTGGCCTTCTGTGTACTTTCAAAGTTTTCTGAAATTATTGTAAGTAATATAAACTCAAAGAAGTTGGACAACTTTCTTCTGAATGATTTTAGTGGAGGCGTTAGGGAACTGAGAATTTAATTTTGTTCATACTGTGTTTAATTTTTTTAAAAATCATTCATGGTTTATGTGTGTGATGCTGGCTGGGCTAGCGATTATTACCCATCCCAAACTGCCCTTGAACCGAATTGTTTGTGTAATAACTGCAGAGGCCAGTATTCTGTCAGCAAGTCACCCTTTATTTACACGTGTACAGTAATAGCATCTGACCAGCCAGCTCAGAGCCCATCCCGAAGATGAAGAGACTCTCTGAATCTGCTGTTTATATTTGTCAGCCATGGCTTCCTGATTGGCCCAGGGTAACAACCCCAATCAAGAATCTCAGTCAATGAGATCCATCTGACCTTCATTCCAATCACTACCGTTTGTCAGGCCATTACATAGAACATAGAACAGTACAGGCCCTTCGGCCCACGATGTTGTGCCGAACCTTTACCCTAAACCTAAGGTCTATCTAACCTCGACCCCTACCTTATACTATCATCCATATGCCTATCTAATAGCCGCTTAAATGCCCCTAATGAGGCCGACTCCACTACCCTCTCCGGCAATGCATTCCACGCCCCGACCACTCTCTGAATAAAGAACCTATCTCTGACGTCTCCCCTATATCTACCTCCACTCACTTTAAAACTATGCCCCCTCGTAATAGCTATCTCCACCCTAGGAAAAAGTCTCTGGCTGTCCACTCTATCTATACCTCGGATCATTTTGTACACCTCTATCAAGTCACCTCTCATCCTTCGTCGTTCTAAAGAGAAAAGCACTAGCTCTCTCAACCTTTCCTCGTAAGATCTTCCCTCCATTCCAGGCAACATTCTGGTAAATCTCCCCTGCACCTCTTCTCACTCTTCCACATCTTTCCTGTAATGAGGTGACCAGAACTGGACACAATACTCCAGATGTGGCTGAACCAGGCTTTTGTATAGCTGGAGCATAACTTCATGGCTCTTGAACTCAATCCCTCTATTAATGAAAGGTAACACACCATATGCCTTCTTAACAGCTCTATCCACCTGGGTGGCAACTTTCAGGGAACTGTGGACATGAACCCCAAGATCCCTCTGCTCCTCCACACTGCTAAGAATCTTTCTGTTAACCCTGTATTCTGCTTTCAAGTTTGTCCTACCAAAATGAATCACCTCACACTTTTCAGGGTTAAACTCCATCTGCCACTTCTCAGCCCAGCTCTGCATCCTATCAATGTCCCTTTGTAACCTAGAGCAGCCCTCCGCACTATCCACAACTCGACCCACCTTCGTATCGTCCACGAACTTATAATCCACCCTTCCACTCCTTCATCCGAATCATTTATAAAAATCACAAATAGAAGAGGACTCCAAACAGATCCTTGTGGTACACTACTCGTAACTGAGCACCATGTTGAATATTTTCCGTCCACTACCATCCTGTGTCTTCTAAGGGTCAGCCAATTCTGAATCCAATCTTCCACATTTCCCCCTATCCCATGCCTCCTTACCTTCTGCATGAGTCTACCATGGGGAACCTTATCAAACGCCTTACTTAAATCCATGTATGTCACATCCACGTGTTTGGTCACCTCTTCAAAGAATTCAATAAGGTTTGTGAGGCATGATCTTCCCCTCACAAATCCATGCTAACTATCACGAATCAAACTGTGCCTTTCCAAGTGATCATAAATCCTATCTCTCAGAGCCCTTTCCAATAATTTGCCCACCACTGACGTAAGACTAACTGTTCTGTAATTTCTGCGGTTATCCCTATTCCCTTTTTTGAACAAGGGAATGACGTTTGCCTCTCTCCAATCTTCTGGCACTGTACCTGTGGACAGTGAGGACGAAAAGATCACCGCCAAAGTCCCTGCGATCTCTTCCCTCACTTCCCATAGTATCCTTGGATAAATCCCATCAAGCCCAGGGAACTTATCTATCTTCAAGTTCCTCAAAATTCCTAGTACATCTTCCTTACTAACATTGACCTCCTCTAGCCTACCAGTCTGTTTCACACTGTCCTCCTCTACAACTAGGTCCCTCTCAGTTGTGAATACCGAAGAAAAGTATTCATTAAGGATCTCTCCTATCTCTTTAGGCTCCGTGCACAAATTCCCTTTACAATCCTTGATCGGCTCTACCCTTTCTCTGGTCATTCTCTTATTCCTCACTTACGTGTAAAAAGCCTTGGAGTTTTCCTTGATCCTATCTGCCTCTCATGCCCCCTTATAGCTCTCCTAAGCCCTTTCTTCAGCTCCTTCCTGGATAACTTGTATCCCTCTGGAGCCTTTTCTGTTCCTTGTTTCCTAAACCTTATATAAGCATCCTTCTTCCTCTTAACCAGTCGTTCGACCTTTCTTGAGAACCAAGGCTCCCTCACTCGGCCGCATCTTCCCTGCCTGCTAGGGACAAACATATCGAGCACACGCAGTATGCATTCCTTAAACAATCTCCACATTTCAATAGTGCTCTTCCCTGACAGCATCTGTTCCCATTTTATGTTACCCAGTTCTTGCCTAACAGAATTGTCATTACCCTTCTCCCAATTATAAACCTTGCGCTGCTGTATGTACCTATCCTTTTCCATGATTATTGTAAAAGTAAGAGTTATGATTGCTCCTGCCAAAATGCTCCCCTACCAACAGGTCTAACACTTGGCCCAGTTCATTGCCAAGCACCAAATCCAAAGTGGCCTCTCCTCATGTTGGTCTACGTACTGTGTCAGGAATCCTTCCCGAACACACTGGACAAAATCCGCTCCATCTAAACTATTACAACTAAAAAGCTTCCAATCCATATTTGGAAAGTTGAAATCACCCATGACTACACCCTGTTACTTCCGCACCTTTTCAGTATCTGCCTCCCAATCCGCTCCTCCACTTCTCTGCAACTATTAGGGGGTCTGTAAAAAAAACCCCAAAGTGACTGCTCCTTTCTTGTTCCTGACCTCAACCCAAACTGACTCTGTAGACAGAGGGTAATGAAAAGTCAACCCCATTGCTGTGTGTCTGAGGTCACATGCAGGCCAGACCAGGCAAGGATGGCAGATTACCTTCCCTAAAGGACATTAATGAATCAGTTTTTTATTTTATAACAATCAATGATATCCTCCTGATCACTATTATTGAGACTGGCTTCCAATTTCATATTCATATACTAAATTTTAAATTTCATCCATGAAAATGTTTCAGCATTAAAAGCAGCAGGCCAGGATGAAAGGAGACAGACTGTTGGGTGGAGAATGGAGGCACTGCATGTGTAAGTCAGCGTGCACCGCATGCCCTTGTGCAGTCCCGTAGGAGACTTGATGGACTGAATCCTACGTCTTATGGTCTTATGCTGTGGCTTGTAACAGATGGCAGTGTGGCCTCTAAAGCCTGCTATTCTATTCAATAGGATCATAGCTGAACTTGTAAGCTCATTTCCACCTTTCTGCCCTAACCCCAAGTCTTTTGATTCCACGAGAATCCGAAAAATTCTATTGATCTTAGTCTTGCGTACATTTAGTAACTGAGCATCAGTAATTGGTTCACTGATGTCCTTTAGGGAAGGAAATCTGCCATCCTTACCTGATCTGACTTGTGCAGCAGCAATGTGATTGACTCTTTCCAGCCAGTTCAAAGGAATGGGTGATAAATGCTGACCCAACCAGGAACATCATATCCCATGAATAAGTTTTTAAAAATCTGCAGCTCTCTCTGGGGAGAGATTTCCAGAGAGTCTTCCTTCCTAGCAAGGAAATTTCTCCTCACCTCAGTCCATAAGACCAGAACACCACAGATATAGGAGCAGAATTAGGCTGTCAGTTCAACAGGCCTGTTCCACTATTCAAACATGGTTGATATATTTCTCAACCCCATTCTCCCTGTAATCCTTGATCCTCCTTACTAATTAATAACCTATCTATCTCTATCTTAAATACACTCAATGACTTGGCCTCCACAGCCCTCTGTGGCAATGAGTTCCACAGAGTCACCATCAGTCTCTGGCTGAGGAAGTTCCTAAATGACCAACTCCTTATACCAAGATAATGACCTCTAGTTCTGGATCCTTTGACCAGGAGAAAGAGCCTCTCAATTTCAAAGCTGACAAACCCGCAAAGGAGTTTATTGAGATCGCCTCTCATTCTCCTGAAATTCAGAGAACCTGGGTTTTGAATCTTGACCTGTGTAGATCTGACAGCAGTGTTCAAAACTGAAGGATTTTGAAAGAACAGATATGCAGAAACCACACAGTCACAACTGTTGGTACTTCAAGGACAGAGATTCAACCTAATTGCCGATGGAAGCCAAGGGCAATGATGCGGTTATTTCCTTCTGAATATTGCCACCAAGTAATCCCACCTCTCAACCACCATGGCATTTTGATAACTTGAACTCAATCAAAAAAATGTGGTTAAAATGTTGGTAACAGTGGAAGCTATCACAAAACTATCAGATTATCATAAAATCAAATTGATTCACTGAGATCTACATGCAACTGAAGTTACTCAACCTCGTTGACTCTTAAATGCCCTCTGACGTCCCCTAGAAAGGCATTTTAGGAGCAAATTACTGCAGATGCTGGGATCTCTGCTGGAAACAAAAATTGCTTGAGATCACAGCAGGTCAGACAGCATCCATGGAGAGAAAGCAAGTTAATATTTCGAGTCTAGATGACTCCTCATCAGATCTGAAGTGGTGTGGAGGGGGCAGCATTCATGCAATAGTGGGGTGTGCCCATAGACTCCTTTGACTTGGCAGAAGTGAGATGAATTAAAGGGGAAATTGCTCAGTGAGAAAACAAGCTCAAACCAGTGGAGGAGAGTGCTGGTGGATGAGGATTGTTCAGGCCTTTGGTTGAGGAAGAAGCTGAGAGCTCTCAGACCACCCTGGAGTGGAATGGAGGTACAGAGGGATTGGACATCCATGGTGAACAGGAGGCAGTTAAGGCCAGGGAATTGGAAATTATCGATATGGTGGAGGGCATCAGAGGAATCGCTGACGTAGGTGGGCAGGGTCTGGACAAGCGGAGAGAGGATGGAGTCAAGGTTGGGCACTTTGTTGTTTAAGAATTGAGTAATAAGTGCTAATCTTGCTGGTGAATCCAACCTCCAATCAATTAAGACTATGTGTAGGTGTCCACAGAGAATCAACACATGCCATTTCCCAGCAATATTCCCTTTAAGACCCCGCCCCCCCCCCCCCCCCCCCGCCCCCGCCCCCACCCACACCCCCACCCCCACCACTAACTCTAACCTGGAATGTATCCTTTCCCTTACTGAATGTTTAAACTGTTCCCATTTCCTCCATTCCTGACTGCAGTAATGAGAAGGGCAAAGGTCAATTACTCTGCTTTAATTAACATACTGAATGATGCCAGCTTCAGACAGCAGGCCAAGCAAGTGGCTGAAATAACTGCTGCTGGTGAGCCAGGTCTGTCCAGGGCTTCAGAGCTCGGCCAGATGCTTCTAGCTTGTTTGCTTTAATCTGTGCTCTGCTTGTCTGCAGCAGCCTGCAGGATTCTCGATTTGAAAATATTCCAGTTAGGATGCGTCACTGTGAAACTGCCAGCTCTTTAACAACACCCTTTATTAACAAACACTGACCCAATAAGACACTTCCAGACAGGCAACACTGCTGCCTTTGTATGATGGAATTTTGTTTCATTCATCCAGGGGCTGTGGACATTATTGGCTGGGCCAGCATTTATTGCCCGTCCCTAATTGCCCTTGAGAAGGTGGTGGTGAGCTGCCTTCTTGAACCACTGCAGTCCATTCCCATGGTGCTGATAGGGAGGGAGTTCCGGGATTTTGAACCAGCGATACTGAATGGACAGCAAATTTCCAAGACAGGATAATAAGTGGTTTGTTGGTTTGAACTTGTAGGATGTGGTATTCCGACATAACTGCTGTCCATGTCCTTCTAGACAGAACCAGTCGTGGGTTTGAAAGGTGCTTTCTAAGAAGCCTTGGTGAATTTTTGCAGTGCACCTTGCAAAAGGTACACACTGTTGCTACAGTCTGTTAATGGTGGAGACTGATCGTTTATGGATATGGTGCCAATCAAACAGACTGCTTTGTCTTGGATGTTGCCACATTTTTTGAGTGTTGTTGGAGCTGCACCCATCCAGGCAAGTGGGGAGTATTCCATCGCACTCCTGACTTGTGCCTTGTAAATGATGGGTAGGCTTCTGGGGAGAGAAAAGGTGAGTTGCTCGCTGCAAAATTTCTAGCCTCTGACATATTCTTGCAGCCACTGTATACTACTCCAGTTGAGTTTCTGGTCAATGATAACTCCAAGGATGTTGATCTGTGCTGAGTATGTTTCCTTTCAATGCTTACAGTGCTTGGCTGATTAAGTCTAGGTGTGGACTCAGAGAAAAATAAATAGAGCTGTATGGAAAGCTGGAAGGTAGTCTGAAGCAGACAGCACACATTTTAAAGCAACGTATTAGTGGGTGTGTATTGATCTGAGATATAAAATATACAATGACGGAACTCTGGTGGCAGCGTAAACAGGATAGCTTGAGAATGTCAGGAGTAAATGCATATTAGCATAACTTAAAGTGAAGCGGCTTCTAGAATAGAAAGTGGGATTTCATTTGCTCCTTGTCTCTCTCCCCTGACTGCTGTTGGAAGTAGGGATGACAATCTCTCCTTCATTGTCCTGCAGTCCCCAGGAATTAATGATAATTCTCCTAGACACTGCTGCTAGCAAATTCAAGGAGAAAAATCACAAGGGCAATTAAAACAAAATAAAATATCAGAGATATGAGGATGAGGGCTGTTAGACTGACACTCACAATTCACTCCGACAGTGGGGATGGGTAGGGCAGAATCTTCCCAGTCCCAAGGAGGCAGGTGAGGTGGTGGGACTGAGAGGAATATTAGGAATTAGTGCATTCATTTGGTTCTGATTTCAGAGTGATGCTGCTGGAGTTGAATATCCTCTTGGCAGCACCTATCTAAGCATGCTACCTGTAACCAGTTAGACACATTAAATCGCCCATTGGGTTTATGGTTAAGGTGCCACCAGCATCTGCCTGAGGGTGAGGGACTCCTATACAGAGGCTGGAACCAACGATGGGCTGAATGGCCACTTTCTGTTGCACCATTTTCTCAGAATATGGAGAGACTGCGTTTCTTGGGGGCCATTTTGATGGTGACAGGTAACTGGAGGTTACCCCCGTAACAGGCCAGAGAAAAGTCATTGACCCCTGCCCTTAATCACCCCAGTGCAAAGGAAAGATTGCCCAAATTTATACTTCTTCCTTGCAGACCTGAGGATCGTGGGCAACAGTGACCTTTCAGAACCAAAGGTCAATGCTGGTCATCTATGCCTTGCACAGACTGTCAAAGCAACTGCACTGTTTAACTTCCTAATCCTAATCCCCACCCTAAATATAACCCTAACCCTGACCCTAATCCTAACCTCCACCCTAAATATAACCCTAACCCTAACTCTGATCCTAACCCCAATCCTAACCTCCACCCTAAATATAACCCTGACCCTAATCCTAACCCTAACCCCCACCCTAAATATAACCCTAACCGTAATCCTAACCTTAACACCCACTCTAAATATAAACCTAATCCTAGCCCTAACCCTTACCCTATATATAACCCTAATCCTGACCCTAACCCCCACCTGAAATATAATCCTAACGCTGACTCTAACCCCCACCTGAAATATAACCCAAACCCTAACCCCCACACTCAATATAACCCTAATCTTGACCCTAACCCCCACCTTAAATAACCTAACCCTGATCCTAACCCCAACCTTAACCCCAACCCTAACCCAATCCCAACCCTAACCCAATCCTAACCCTAACCCTAACCCCAACTCTATTGCAGCTGCGCAGCTTAGCATCCTAACCCCAATCCTACCACAGCTGCACCCTAACCCTAAGATTAACTTTGGTGCAGAGTAGCTGAGATGTGAGGGTCACTGCAGTAGCTACACTTTATCTTGTGGAGGGTCTCCTTCTCCCTACCCCACAACCTGCCTCCACACCAATGCCCTGACAGATAGAGCTGCTTATTTGTTAAAATGCTGCAGAGAATGGCTCCATAGTGAGGCTCCCTGTCTGTCTCCTACTGATGCCAGCAGTCTCCACCTCCCCCAGGGTGGCTGCCAGTTGTCCAGAGACTGGGGTCCTCCAGTTGAGCCTCCAGACTTGGAACATGATCAGCGAATCCAGAGGGAAGCTTTTAATTGGCTGCATCCTGTAAGATTATCATGTTGTGTGGCCAACTAACTCCATCAAGAGCTTGGATCCCTGCCTCTTCCTGAAGGTGTAACATTATTCAGTACGGTAAAGATACCCAGGCATTGGGTGATCAGTGTGGAAACTATGTGATTGAGGTCTTTGGAAGCAGGAAACGTGCTGGAATGTTCAGTTTGAAAATGTGGAGCTTTGTTCAGGGGCAAATGCAGAGAGAATGTGGGAGATGGTGGTACAGTGGTAATGTTACTGGACTACTATCCCAGCCTAACAGGACACATGTTCAAATCTTACCATGGCTAATATGAAATTTAAGTTCACTGAAGACCTGGAATAAAAGCTAGCCTAATGGCAGTCATGTACCTCCTGTTAATCGTAATGGAACCCACCTGGTCTGCTAATGTCCATTAAGAAAAGAAATTTGCCATCCTTATGTATAGGGACCTCCAACAGCAGGTGACAATGCTGAGGAAGGGTAGCTGGAACAGTGAAACAGATTCTCACTGGGAAACAAAGGCGTTGTTGATGGGAAGGGGAGCAGATAAACAAAGGATTCCTCAGCTCAACGCAATTCTCAGGTTTTGTTTCATGTACATACTGCCAATAGCCTCTTGTTTATCCTTAATTTCCCTTCATGATGACAGTGGAATAGAGAATTCCTGATTTATAATCTTTGGGCTGTCTGCACATTCAAATATCAAGTTACACTTACCTGGTCTGGTCTGTATGTGATTCCAAAGCCAAAGAAATGTGGTTAACTCTTAACCACTATTTAGGTGATAAATGGGGGCCTAGTCAGTGAAGCCTAAAGCTTGTGAAGAGAGGGCACTGGTGAGGAGCGCATAAGTAGGATTCTGGGAGAAGTTAGCACAGTCACCACGACTGGGAAGGTGATTGTGAGAGCATCTGGTGCTCAACAGGAGGAAGAGTATCCAACAGAGGGAACCAGTGAGAAGTGACCGAGGAGGATTCAGGGAGAAGTCACCATCACTTCCTGTTTCAAATAGCAGCCTTACCTTGATCAGCATCTGGGAACTAGAACCAGAGAGGCTAAAGGGAGAAGCCAGTGACCAAAGCAGTTAAAAACTCAAACATGGGACATTTTGGGCCTAGTTTCAAGTAGCAGCCTTACTTTGTTTGATGACACAGGGAGTATCATGGGAGCTGCACTTCGTGACATCACAACTTCAAAAGTGATGTTTTGGACGGAAGGGCTCCTGATTGGTAAGTAGTGGTTAGGTGATTTTTCTCTCTTATTCTTTTCATTTCTTACCTTCAATTTTCACTACTTTTCATACCCATTTGCTTTTAGAATAATGGGAATTAGCCTAGTGGTGCAATACAGAGATTTAGAGTCATGCCCAGACTGTTGTTGACAAAGTAGTGTGTTTAGTATCATTTTGTGAGAATCTGACACTAGAGACCATCTAGTTAGCTGTAAGTTAATTTAATGGAAATTTATTTTTAATTAAATAGATGCTAGGGATTAAAAATGGCAGCGAGGTGGCATGCTTCTCGTGCAGAATGTGGGAAATCAGAGACAGTTTGAATATCCCTGATAGGATAGCAGGAAGTGTGTACAATTGCAGCTGTTGTCAGACCACAAGGATCAGATGCACTGAGGAGCAGGCAGGCGGTGGAATACACCATACACTGGAGATTGAGAGACGTGGTCACACTCAAGGTTCAGGCAGATAGATGGGTGACTGGTGGAAGGGACAGGTAGTCAATGCAGGAGTCCCCTGTATCTACGCCCCCACAGCCCCCCAACAAGGATACCGTTTTGGGCAGCTGGGGGCAATTGCCTAATGAGGGATGGTGACAACAGCAGCCAGAATGATGGTAGCACAGCTGGCTCTGTTGTACAGCAGGGAGGCTCAAAGTGTGGTAGAGCATTAATAATAGGGACCTCTGAAGTCAGGGGCACAGACATGCATTTCTGTGGCCGCAAAAGAGACTCCAGGATGGTGTGTCACCTCCCTGATGCCGGATCAAGGATGTCTTTGAGTGGGTGCGGGACATTCCCAAAAGGGAGGCTGAGCAGCCAGGGGTCATGGTACACTTTGGAACTAATGACGTAGGCAGGAAGAGAGATGCAGCCCTACAAAGGGAGTTTAGGGAATTAGGTAGCAAATTGAACAGCAGGACCTCCAGGGTTGCAATCTCAGCATTACTTCCTGTGCCATGTGACAACGAGGCTAGGAATAAGAAGGTAGTACAGTTAAATAATTGACTAAAGAGCTCGTGCAGGAGGGAGGACTTAGGTATGTGGATCATTGGGCTATCTTCCAGGGCAGGTGAGACCTGTAAAAAGAAGGATGAGTTGCCTTTTAACAGAATTAACACCAATATCTTGGGAGTGGGATGGGAACCAGAGCAGTAGGTCAGTAAGTGAAATGAATGGAGGAGTTAGAGACTAAGGCAAGTAAGGCTAAAGGAAGAATAGGCAGAGAGAGTTTACTGAGCATGGCAGGAATGACAATCTGAAGTGTATTTGTTTTAACATGGGGAGTATGAAAGGTAAGGTAGATGAGCTTGAGAGCTTGGGTTATTCGATATAACTATGGTGTTGTAGTTATTAGAGACTTAGTTGAGACGGGGGCAAGTCTGGCAGCTTTATGTTCTGGGATTTAGATGTTTCGGATGTAACAGAGAGGGATATAAAAGAGGAGTTGTGTTACCAATTAGGGAGATTATTACATCTGAAAAGAGGAGGACACAGTGAGGCTATATGGATATATGTCAGGAATAGAAAGGATGCATTCGCTTTGACGGGGTTGCACTGCTGGCCTCTCAACAGCCAGCGGGAGATAGGGAAACTGATGTGTGGACAGATTATGGCAAATGTGAAAACAAAAGTTGTGCCAGCCGGTTTTAACTTCCCTTATATTGACTGGGGGTCCCTTAGTTGTAGGGGCTTGGACAGGTGACATTTTTTAAGTGCGTCCAGGAGGGCTTCTTGAAGCAATATGTAAATAGAAAAGGGGCCATCTAGATCTGGTACTGGGGAATGAACCTGGCCAGGTGATTAAAGTTTCAGTGGGGGAGCATTTGGAAACAGTGATCATAATTCCAAAAGATTTAAGTCACTTATGGATAAGGATGAGGGTAGTCCTCAGGTGAAAGTACTAAATTTGAAGAAGGCTAGCTACCACAGTAAGAGGCAGGAACTAATGAATGTACATTGGTGGTGGTTGTTTGAGGGTAAATCTACATCTATAATGTGGAAATCTTCTAATGACCAGTTGTTTAGAGTTTCAGACCAGCATTTTCCCTGTGAAAATGAAGGATAAGGATGGCATTTTTTGAGACCCTTGGATGACGAATCAAACTGTGAGTTTATTCAAAAGATTAAGGAGGCAGACACAAGGTTTAGGAACTGACGACAGACAGAGTCCTCAAAGAATTTAAAGAAAGCAGGAAAAGTTTAAACAACGCATTAGGAGGCTAAAAGGGACAATGAAATATTCTTGGCAAATAGGCTAAGGAAAATCTAAGTATTTTGTTTGTAAAAATGGAGCAAGAGATTATCTAGGAAAAGGTTAGATCCACGCAAGGACAAAGGAGGGAATTTATGTTTGGAGCTGGAGGAAGTGGGTGAGATTCTTAATGAATACTTTGCATTGGTATTCACAAAGGAGAAGGACATGGTGGATGGTGAGTCTTGGGAGGGGTATGTTGCTACTCTAAGGCATGTCAATAGAAGAAAAGGAGGAGCTTCTGGGTGTTTTGAAAAGCATTAAACTAGACACATCCCCAGGACGTGATGGAACCTGTCGAAGAATACTGGGGGAGGAAAGTGAAGAAATTGCTGGGACCTTGTATAAAATCTTTGTATCCACTTTAGTCATAGGAGAGGTCCCAGAGGAATGGAAAATAGCCAATGTTGTTTCTTTGTTTAAGAAAGACAACAGGGTTAATCTTGGAAATTACAGGCTGGTAAATCTTATATCAGTGGTTGGGAAATTATTCGAGAAGATTCTTAGGGACAGGACTTACTCAAATTTGGAAAAGTATGGACTTATTAGCAATAGATAACATGGCTTTGTGTAGGGGAGGTCGTGTCTTACAAACTTCATTCAGTTTTTTGAGGAAGTGACAAAGATGATTTATGAGGGCAGATGGTAGATGTTGTCTATATGGATTTTATCAAGGTCTTTGACAAGTTCCCTCATGGCAAGCTGATACAAAAGGTGAAGCCACATGTGATCCATGGTGAGTTGGTAAGATGGAAAAAGAACTGGCTTGACCATAGAAGACAGAGAGTAGAGTTGGAAGGATGCTTTTCTGGCTGGAAATCTGAATCAGTGGTGTTCCATAGGGATCAATGCTGGGACCCCTGTCATGTATAAATGATTTGGAGCAGAATGTAGGGGAGTTCTGATTAGTAGTTTATGGATGACACAAAGATTGGGGAAGCTGCAGATTGTGATGCTGATTGCCAGATGATACAGCAGGATATAGATGGGCTGGAGAGTTAGGCAGAAAAATGGTAGACAGAATTTAATCTGGACAAATGCGAGGTGATGCATTTTGGAAGGTCTAATGAAGGAGGGAAGAATACAACAAATGGCAGAATCCTTTGGTAGCTTCAACATAGAGGAATCTAAGTGTACAGATCCACAGTTCCCTGTAAGTGGTAACACAAATAGATAAAGTGGGCAAGGAGGCATTTGGCATGCTTGCCATTATTACTTGGGTCACAGAGTATAAAAGTTGACAAATCACGTTATAGCTGTATAGAAGTTTAGTTAAGCCATATTTGGAATATTGCATAGAGTTCTGGTTGCCACACTGCCAGAGGATGTGGAGGCTTTGGAGAGGGTTCAGAAAAGCTTTATCAGGATGTTGCCTGATTTGGAGGATATTAGTTATGAGGGGAGATTGGACAAACTTGGTTTGTTCTCACTTGAACGTCGGAGGCTGAGCGATAACCTGATGCAAGTTTGCAAAATTGAGAGTGGCATGGATAGAATGGATAGTCGGAGTCTTTTCCCAGGATAGAAATGTCAATTACTAGGGAACCTTGGAGATACAAGGTAAAAAAGGGTAAGTTGAAAGGCAGTGCGAACTACAATTTTTTTACATAGAGGTGTTAAGTACCTGCATTGCACTACTGAAGGAGGTGGTAGAAGTAAACACAATAGCGATGTTTAAGGGGCATCATGACAGATACATGAATAGGCAAGGAATAGACAGATACAGATTGTGTACGGGTTGGAAAAGTCTTTTATTTTAGAAAGAGATCATGTGTTGATGTAGTTTTGCTGGGCCAAAGGGTCCTATTTCCTGTGCTGTACTGTTCTTTGTTCTTCGAATTAAAAAAAATGCATCTTGTCCTTTCATCTGAATGTAAAGTAATCCCAAGATCTGAGTAATGAATGGTAATATCAACATAATATATATGGAATATCACATTCATTACTAAGCCACCTATGAACAATTCTAGATGATAGAACACTTTAATCTAATTCCATATGCTATGCAAGTGTTCCCTTCGCTGTCATGTTTCAAGAACAAATAATGTAAGCTCTGCAATTCTTCTTCATAAACTACCTCTGTTAAGAGATTTAACATTATTTTTAGGGATATCATTCAACCATGGTTAACTTTTATGATTAAGGTATTAATTTTCTTGTTGTGAATTTTGTTAATGCACGTTAACCACAGAATTTGAAGCAAATAGCCAAAATGCATTTAATTGGGAACTATGTAAGTGGGTGAGGAGGAAAGGTGAATGGGGGTAAGGCATAGGCTGAAAGGGTTACATGCTGTGGGGTGGGAGTAAGTGTATTTGGAGCATAAACACCAAAATACACTCACTGAAACGAACAGACCACTTCCATGACATAAAAATGTATGTGAGAATCTAAAACATTAACTAGATTTGGCAACTCTATGGCGAAAAGGTTTTTTCCTCAGTCAAGGTTATATTGTCATGTGACTGCTGTTCACATATGACGCTTCAATATGGGCGTCTTATAGGAAAATCATGTCAATGGGGTGATGGGTGGCCAGGCATTGAGTGAGGTTTCACTTGGCGGCTGATAAGCCATTAACATTCAGTTGTAAGATTAGGGGAGTATGTCCCATTACCATGAAACCAGAGGGTTGCTCATTGTTCAGCCTGGTGGTTTACAGAGGACTGTGACTCTGCAAGGGGCTTCAACACAAACTGTGGAGAGACACAAACAGTATTGCACATTGTTGGGGACAGTCCCCTAATGGACTAAGTGTCTGATTAATATCTCAACAAATGAGCTGGTTATTGCTTGGCTTTGGGATTTACATTAGCTAAATAAATAAAAATATGTCACCCGTGGTGCTGAGTGTCAACACTTCTACATGGCCATAGGTCCATTGTAGTCAAGCCTAATGTTCTTACGCATAGGTGGACTTCTACAGGGAGTGGAGAGAGTTCAGCCCAGCTCAGCCACTTTGACCAAATAATCAAAATCAACCTCTCAAAGAGCCTTGTGTACATCCTGTGTTTGCTAGATGTGTTGTATTATAGCTACAGCCATCTCTGGTCAAATGGGCTTTGCGCTTCCTGGCCTAACACTATTACAAAGGATCTTGTGGCACAGGGCTTCTCCAACTATTTTCTAATATGACTCAATTGAAAGTTAAGGTGAGCCCAGATGCCAAGAAAAATAAAAGCAGTTTAATCAACTTTTAAAGTAGTCTTGTGGTACAGTGGTAGTGTCCGTACCTCTGAACCAGGAGGCATAGTATTAAGTACCACCTACTCCAGAAATAAAACGTCTGAATATGTTGATTAGAAAATAGCTATTTTTTAAAAGTTTGCTTATTTTAGATCAACATATAATGCATAAACACAGACTGAGAGCAGCTCAACAGTGCAAGCATCGCTACCTGGTTTATGATTCGTGACTGGAGTTTTGACACTCCGTGAAACAGTTATGGGCTCAAGATAGAGACTGATGAATGGGCAGGATGGGATGCTCAATTGGGCCTCAGAAAATGGAGAGCTAGAGATCTCATTCGCAGTTTCTTCAACCCACCCCCCAACAGGATCACCATCCAGTTTGGGAGCCTCTGATGTAGAACATATAGGATATGACCAGGCTATTCAACCTGAGCAGTACATGCCAGTGTTTATGATCCTCTTCCTACTCTTAACTCAATCCACCTATCGTTCTAATCTTTTACATGCCAGTAGTTATGATCCTCTTCCCACTCCTAACTTAACCCACCTATCCTTCTATTCCTTTCTCCCTCCTGTTTATCAACTTCTCCTTAAGGATGCACCTCAACTACTCCTTTTCACAGCAGGGTCCACATTTGAACAAATCTCTGGGTAAAGTAATTTCTCTTGAATTCCTCCTTAGTGACCAGATTAAATTTAACATTGCTCTCCTCCACTATCTTACACTTACTTGATCAAACACAGACAAATTGCTACAGGATGAGAGACCTACGCACATTGTGCAACAGTCATCACTTCATCCATCGGAAATAGTCACATGCTTAGCTTGGAGTAATCAGAACTTAGCACTGCTACCTCACAGCACTAGGAACCCAGGTTTGATTCCAGCCTCGGGCGACTGCCTGTGTGAAGTTTGCACATTCTCCTAGTGTCTGCGTGGGCTTCCTCTGGGTGCTCCGGTTTCCTCCCACAGTCTAAAGATGTGCAGGCTATGTGGATTGGCCATGCTAAATTGCCCATGGTGTTCAGGGATGTGTAGATGAGGTGGGTTATAGGGGGAATGGGTCTGGGTGGAATGCTCCAAGGGTCAGTGTGGATGTGTTGGGCCGAAGGGCCTGTTTCCACACTGTAGGGATTCTATGAGAACTGCAGGATAGAATGATCAAATTCATTTCAAAAGATACTGATTGCCAAGTTCCTGCAACTTTTCAATCTTGTAACTAAACGTCAAATTCTTATCTCCAGTTAAATTAATACAAATAGTTATCTAAATGATTTCTAACGTGTCAGTACTCTTAAGTTGGATGTTTATAAGCCTGAGGGACAAAATCACTTCCGTGCAGTGCTGAGGGAATTCTGCACTACTGCAAGTGCTTATCATATGGGTGGGAAATTAATTGAAGCACTATCTACCTATTGAGGTGGATGTAAAAGAACCCCGTGACAGATGAACTATTTATGGTCATATCACTGTTTATGGTAGCTGGCTGTGTGCAAATTGGCTACAGGATTTGTCTGCAGCCGAACTGTGTCTGCACTTCAAACTAGTGTGAAGCACTTGTCCCAAGCTTGTGACATGCACTGTATAAATGTAAGTTCCAAGATTCTTTCTTTCCTGAATGGTTCTATCACAAAGAGATGAGTTTCCCCAACTGTGTGCTCTTGCAAGCACCTTGGGAGGGTATTGCTGGAAAAGTAGCATCAGAGTCGCACCCCCATGCATTCTCATCACTACTTCCACTTGACATTGGTGGGCCAGCTATTTATATTTTTAAAACCTAAATCTCAGGTGAATTTCTAGCCTTGGTGGAATTTTGCTGGCACAGAATTGGGCCCCACTATCTGCAGAGGCTGGGAGTGTCATACCTGTCTGTGAGTGGTTGGGGCCAGATCTTGGAGCAAAGCCCATCAAAAAGGGGGACTGTAAGAAGGAAAGCAGACATTCCTGTTTGATACTTTATATCTTCGATCAATGCAAAGATGAAACCAGTCTCAACATGTATGACCAGCATCACTTACAGTGCTTTTAAAATGTTCATTCTACACTGAGTTTATTCTGGTTCTTTGTCTAATTTTCTCAGAGTCCACACATAGGCTTAGCCAGTCAAGTACAGTAGCATGGGTAATAAGCAGACTCCTATTCAAATACAGAACAATGGAACCACTGAACACAACAGATACTACAAAAAGATTTCTCCTCTACACCGTGGGGTCTGGCTGCTTGGCCTCTGAAATTTTTCATGAGATACATACCATAATAAAAGACCACTAGGCACAATTACTCTCATAGAATCACAGAATTGTTATGGGGCAGAAGGAGGCCATTCAGCCCATTGTGACCACTCTGGCTCTCTTACCTAGTGTCAATCTCCTGTCATTTCTCCTTTTCCCTGCACCAAAATGCTAATGTACACTTCAGTTTTCTTCTTTCTCCACCTACATCTACCATTTTTTCCATCTATTTGCTTATCCTACAAATAACGGTTTTATTTCCCCTTAAATGCATCCACACGGTTCACTTCAGTCAATTCCTATGGTAGTGAGTTCCCCTCTCTTACCAGTCCCTGGGTGAAGATGTTTGTTCTGAATTCCTTTATGGTTTTTTTGGTGACATTTTTATGTTAACGAAACAGAAACAGAAATTGCTGGAAAAGCTCAGCAGGTCTGGCAGCATCTGTGGAGAGAAATCAGAGTTAACGTTCTGTAGTTCTTTCAATTTTTACGTTAACGAATTCTTGTTATGTTCCTCCACACAACAAGAAACTTTCTTACTGTTTTCACTTTGTAGTTTAAGTTGTTATGTGTCTGACGAATGTAATGTTTGTACAAAAGAATTAGTTGCAATAAATATCTGGTGGATTCTGCAATACAATGAAATCTATGCTCAATTTCTTATCTTCAACATAAGCACTTCCAGATCTGCTAAAAACAATCTGTTGGAGGCAAATTCGAGGCACTCTCTGGTAAAATGGCTTCCTGAATCTGGCTCCCAGCTGGCTCAGGGGATACACAGGATGGACTCAAGACCTACAGTGGAACGATGGAAGAGAGAATAGGGCACAACAAGGTGCTCAATGTATTGAACTGAGGTTAAGCCTGGGCTGATACTCAGGGAACAGTGCAGAGCTGGGGTGAAACCAGTGGCAGTGGGTACTTTGACAGAGATTCTCTGAAGGTCCTTCATGAGGACATTTCAGATATGGTGACAATCTGCGAGTTTCATAGTCACCTTTAATGCTACGACAGATTTTCTTAAAAAGAAGAGCAGCTAAAATTCTCAAACTGCTATGTTGGGATTATAAACTGACCTTCCACTGGATTATCATAAAGACTACATTGTACAAGAAGGGACAGGAATAGAGTCAGAGAGAGAGGGATGTATAGAATAAATAGATACCTAAATAATAAATCTTTCATTCAACAAACACATTCACTAGAACATGGACTCAGCTGTTGAGATTTTGTTGACTGCACAGAAAAGATGTGAGGAGAACTATCCTAAATATAGGTTAATACCTTCCTGGGGGCAATTTGTAACTTAATGTTTTATGGATCAAATGAAAAGAGCAAAGGTGCTGACTAAAACGTCAAAGCTGAGAGTAGGCCCTCTCCATTTTAAACACAACCCCAGCGCCAGGTCTGCAGATAATCAAAATACACAGTCTTTAGTGGATTTGCTGTACATTTACTTATCAGACAGCAAATATTACACTGTGGTTCCATTTGGTTGAATGCAAGGACGCCACTCTGACTCGGCTGTAGATGCTCACTTCCCCAGTAAGAATCTGTCTACCTCTGGAATAAAAATGTTCATTGATCTTCCACCTTCTCAGGAAGAGAGTTCCAAAGTTGCATTTCTCTCTGACAAAACAAAAACATCTTCTCATCTATGGGACGTGATGGCCTAGTGGTATTATCACTGGACTGTTAATCCAGAGACACCAGATAATGTTCTGAGGACCTAGGTTCAAATCCCACCACGGCAGATGGTGGAAATTGAATTCAATGACTCTGAACTGCTCTCTGGGCAATTAGGGATGGGTAATAAATGCTGCCTAGCTGGTGATGTCTTCATCCTGTTAAAAACAGAGGATCTACATCCTAAAAGTGTGACCCCTGACACCAACAATCCAAAGGTGATTGCTGACTGCATCGTCTCACCTCTAGTATCTTCAGTGTACATGTACAGTGAAAAGCTGATTTCTAAAAATCTACTTTGCTTAACACTGATTTTTCTCTTTACTAATATAAAGTGTCATTCAATTCTTTTTTATACATCTGTCAGATATTCTTCAGCCCTTTAAAACATATTTGAAATTTATCGCTCTTACAGTGCAGACTCTTGACTGTCATTTTTTAAATAATGCTCCCTAGCTCTGAGTTCATTCACAAGAGGTCACATCCTTTTATACATCCACCTTGTTAAGATTGTTCAGGATCTTGTACTCTTCAATCAAGTCATCCCTCACTCTTCTGAACTCCTGTAAAAACAAATCCAATCTGACCAACTTTCCTCATAAGATAACTCACTCAAATCTTCTCTGAAACATCTCCATCACATTTACATCTTCCATTGACCAAGGAGACTAAATCCCCACACAGTAATTGAGATATGGTTTCACCAGCTCTGCAATACTAAAGTATCCTTACTTTTTAATCATAACAGAGCATGGTATTCCATTGGAGATATTAAGAACTGCAGATGCTGGAGTCAGAGATAACACAGTGTGGAGCTGGAGGAACACAGCAGGCCAGGCAGCATCAGAGGAGCAGGAAAGCTGATGTTTCAGGTCAGGACCCTTCTTCAGAAATGAGGAGGGGTAAGGGAGCTCAGAAATAAATAAGGAGAGGAGGGGTGGGACTGGGGAAGGTAGGTGTGAGGGTGATAGGTGAGTGCAGTGAGGGTGATAGGTGAGTGCAGGTAGGGAGTGGTGGGGATTGGTCAGTGAGGTGGGTGGGGCGGATAGGTGGGACAGAAGATGGACAGGTTTTGTCAGGTCAAAGAGGCATGGATGAGAGGAAGGGTTTGTCATGGGATGAGGCTGGGGGTGGGGAGATTTTGAAACTGGTAAAATCCACATTTAGGCCATAGGGCTGTAGGTTCCCAAGGTGGAATACGAGGTGCTGCTCCTTCAGTATTCCATTAGCCTTCTTAATTACTTGCTCAATATTAACTTTTTTATGACTCGGGCACCCCAACACCTAGATCAATCTGCACCTCAGAATTCTACCTAACCTTTCACCATTTTATACATCTCAATCCAAACCCCTCAGGATTCTCGTCTCTAATGTAAATAGTCCTGACTTCTATGTAATCAATCAGCCCTGGAGCCGTTCGAGAAAATCTTTCCTGAACCCGTGATTAAGCATTCCCAGCTTTCTGGTGCCCAGATTAAAATACATAGTCACAGTGAGGTCGAACTGTTTTATATAGCTTCACAAAATTTCCTTGCTTTTGTACACTTTGCCTCCCTTTATAAAGACCATCAAAAGTGGCAGTTTCAGTATGACACAATTTGCAACCATGGCTTTGACAAACAACTGCATGCAATCTGGTTACAACTGGTCCCTGTGTCATCACAAAAAGTTAAAAATGTAGTCAAACTATCGAAATTCACCACTGACGAACTCCGGTTAAAAAATAATGCTCACCAGACTTCTACGCTTAACAAGTAGTAAGGGTAGGCAATGGCCTGGTGGTATTATTGCTAGACTATTAATCCAGAGACCCAGGTAATGTTCTGGGGACCTGGGTTTGAATCCCACCATGACAGATGGTGGAATTTGAAGTCAATAATAATCTAGAATTAAGAGTCTAATGATGACCGTGAATCCATTACTGATTGTCAGGAAAAACCTGTCTGATTCACTAATGTCCTTTAGAGAAGGAAATCTGCTATCCTTACCTAGTCTGGCCTACATGTGACTCCAGACCCACAGCAATGGGGTTGACTCTTAACTGTCCTCTGGACAACTAGGGATGGGCAATAAATGCTGATCCAGCCAGCGATGCCCACATCCCATGAATGAATAATAAAAAAAGAAGAAACAGCTATTTATTGCAAACATTGCAACGATGTAGAGGTATTATTGTTGGACTGTAAATCCAGAGACCCAGGTAATGTTCTGGGGAACCAGGGTTCAAATTCTGCCATGGGATATGGTGGAATTTGAATTCAATAAAAATCTGGAAATAAGAGTTTAATAATGATCATAAATCCATTTTTAACTGTTTGTAGATGTGCGTGTACCAATCTGAATCACTAAGGAAGCTCTTATCCTTAGCTGATCTGGCCTACATGTGACTCCAGACCCACAGCAATGTGTCGACTCCTAACTGCCCTCTGGGTAATAAATGCTGGCCTGGCCAGTGATGCTCACATCCTGTGAATGAATTTTAAAAATTGGCTTTTAGCCAATGGCAGGAAAGAAATGCAAATTGCTAATAATTCTCAATAGCTTAAACTCTACCTCTTTCAATTTAACCCCCTCACATACAGACAGGCACACAAAGACAGACAAGACATGAATTTTAAGGGTGGATAAAGCTATCAGCAAAACACAGTTTGATGGCACCAGTGTGGACTACAGGAGCCAATGAGATGTTTTCTTTCAGTTTCTTCCACTTCCTTTGACTGATGAGCTTGAAGTTGTTTGCATACACTGATGCTGACTTTCATTCACTTCACAGGAATTTGCCCCTTTCAACATCTTGAAAGGTGATTTCTTTTATCTCTATATATCCAGAAGTGCTCTTACACACAACTGAACATTTTCATCCCCCATCAACAAATCACCCGTGGCTTTTTTTTCCACCTGTTAATCGCCACCAACAAATCACCCGTGTTTGCGATTGCATAGTTTATTTGTAATGCCCGCTACAGGCAATACAAACCACCAAAGGTGAGGGAGAGGGGAGGGGGCTAAATCAAAATGGAGTTGGAAGGGGAAGAAGGCGATCTTTCCTTTTACCTCTCAGCTACACACAGCTGGAATACTGTGAACAGTTTTGGGCTCCTTATTTAAGGAAAAATGTGTTGGCTTTGGAGGCAATCCAGCCAAGGATCACTAGGCTGATACCAGGTATGGACAGACTATCTTATGACGAGATGCTGAATAGATTCGGCCTGTACTCGGTGTACTGCAGAAGAATGAGAGGTGATGTTATTGAAACATAAAAGATTATTAGGGGACTTGACAGGGTAGACGCTGAAAGTTTGTCTCCCCTTGTGGGAGAGTCTTGGATCAGAGGTCATAATCGCAAGCTAGAGGGTGGTTAATTTATGAAAGAGTTGAGGAGGAATTTCTTCTCCCAGAGGGTAGTGAATTTGTGGAATTCTCTGTGGCAGAGGAGTGTTGAGACTGGGTGAAAAAGCATATTCAAGGCGGAGAAATAGATTTTAATCAGTCAGGAAATCAAGGATTATGGGGAAAATGCAGGAAAGTGGAGTTGAGGATTATCGATCAGCCAAGATCTCATTGAATGGTGGAGCAGACTCAATGGGCTAAATTGCCTTCTGTCTTATGAACAAGGGGATTTGCAGAGAGAGCAGTTTACAGAGGAAGTGATGAGTGAGAACAGCTACTAGGAGATTTTCCAACACTTCTCTGCACATGAGGGAGTGGAAGAGATTTTTGATACGTTCTCTTTGCAGATGAGGTGTTTCTGCTGTTCTGTCCCCAACCTACACAAGCCATGGTCACCTGGTCAAGGACGAAATATGGTGTCAATCAGTTGTTCCTTCGCTCAGAATCAATTGGTTCCATTCTATTTGCATTTGCTCTCATTTTCCTTGGGAAAAGCAACATTGTGTATCCAATTGCAAACATCTCTTTACACAGCTCCCTCAGTTGAAAGCGGTATCTTTTCAGTTTTTAATCCACAGTCCAAAAATAAAAATGTTGTTAATAAAGTCCACTGTGCCACTACCTCCCAAATCACATTACAATGAAAAAAATCATGATAGGGCAGCATGGCGATACAGTTGGTTAGCACTGCTGCCTCACAGTGCCAGGGACCCAGGTTTGATTTCGTCCTTGGGCGACTGTCTGTGTGGAGTTTGCAATGGATCTGTCAACCCCATCAGAATTTCTTTCTTTGTATCAACAGGAATCACTATATACATGAGATGATTGAAAAAAAATGAAAATAAATATTTACACTTGTATGAATGCGCTGAACTCCACAGTGTAAAGATAGCAATTTGCAGTCATAGAAATAATATATTAAAAGTATGTATCAGAAAACACCCTGAGGACCAAAACAGATTTAGCTGCTGAAACTGCAATGGGAGTGTCCATTCAGTGATTCAAAATAAGTTCCTCCAGGGAGGTAGGCACAATACCTATTATTGTCACTAGGTGGTGCAAATTACAGCAGTCCCCTGCCACTTCCCTCGGCACAGGCCTAGGTTAACTGCAAACAGGTATTTGCATTTTAAACGAATCACAGTCAAATTAATCTTTTAATGCCTCTAAAGCCAGTCTGTTGAAACATGAAGTGAGAACTGTAGCTCTTGCATTTAATTAATACATGCTCTTTTGTCTTATTCCAATGAGACATTCTGGGAAGCGGATGGTGTAAGAAAAACTAATTAAAATTGTAACTGTTCCCTGTTTTTTTATTTGCATTGGAGGGTGAGCTCAGTGATGGATAATGAACATTGTGTGGTAGGATAATCGGGTCGACACGCACGAGCAAAATAAACAACAGTGGAGTACAAACCAGAAGGGAGCATGCCTGTTGACTGTAATACACCTCATGATGGTGTTACTGTTCTTCCACACATCACAGAATCCCTACAGCGTGGAAGCACGCCATTCAGCCCATCGAGTCCACATCAAACAGCATCCCACCCAGACCTACCACTCCCATCCCTGTAATCCTGCATTTCCCATAGCCAATCCACCAAGCCTGCACTTCTTTGGACTGTGGGAGGGAAGCAGAACTCCCAGAGAAGATATGCAGACTCCACACAGACAGTTGCCCACGGGAGGAATTGAACCTGGGTCCTTAGCATTGTAAGGCAGCAGTGCTAGCCACTGAGCCATCATTTCACCCTGTAGTTTCTCAGATTTGGTGGCTAGCTCCCTCAGAAGAAATGTTTTAGCCTCCAATGTACTAGTCTGCTGTGATGAGGACACACCAGCTTGCATTTATATAGCATCTTTAACATAATAAAGCATCCCAAAGTGCTTCACAAGTGTCAATAAACAAAATCTGACACTGATTTACAGAACAAAGTATCAAGACAGAGGAACAACAGCTTGATCCAAGACTTAAAGACATTGTAAAGGGCAGATTGAAACCAATTTGGTTGTTGTAAATCAAAGCCTGGGCTCTTTGTCTGTACAGCCTCAGCACGACATTAAAATACCTATCTAGATGAGTCATAGTAAGTCATTGTTATAGAGTCATACAGCACAGAAAAGGTCCTTCAGCCCATCTACACTGAAGAAGGGCCACTGGACTCGCAACATTAACTCTGCTTTCTCTCCACGGATGCTGCCAGACTCAGAGTTCTTCCACCAATTTCTGATTTTGTTAGTGAGGTTTCCTGCCTTAACCACCCTCCCTTGGAAGTGCATTCCAGATTCTCACTACCCTTTGGGTGAAAACATTTTCCTGCAAATTTTGCCTAATCTTCCTGCCCTTCCCCTTTAAAATTAAGCCCCTCGTTATTGACTGTTCAACTAGGGGGAGCGGCCGCTTCCTATCCACACTGTACACGCCCCTCATAATCTTATACACATTCAATCAGGTCCCATCTCCACCCCACCCCCAGCCTTCTCTGCTCTAAAACAAAGCAACCCAAGCCCTACCCAGGCTCTCTCCATAGACAAAATGCTATGTGCTCAGAACGTTCTGAGGAAGGGTCACCGGACCCGAAATGTTACCTCTGTTTTCTCCTCCACAGATGCTGCCAGACCTGCTGAGCTTTTCCAGCAACTTTGTTTTTGTTCCTGATTTGCAGCATCCACAGTTCTTTTGGTTTTCATTTGGAGCAGAAGTAGGCCATTCAGTCCCTCAAGCCTGCTCACCCATTCCATAAGATCATGGTTGATATGTTTATGTTTGGACATCCATTTTCCCATCTGTCCCTGATAGCCTTTGATCTGCTGCCTAACAAAATCTGTCCACTTCTGCTTCAAGAATATTCAATGACTGTGCGCCCCACCATCTTGTGAGGCAGAGAGCCTCAAAGTCCCAGAGGCAAAAGTGCTACCGGCTGAATGAAAGTTGGGAGAAATACCCCATTGGCTATAAATTTGATGATGCTGCACCTGGTGTGCAGGCATAAAATGGGCAATATATCATCTGAAATGGCAGTCAATGTGGGTATATATTTTCCACGCTATTGGTATGATGGCCAACATATTGGTTTTAGCATTGCCTGCAGGATCCAGGCTTCTGCCTGAATTTAGTTTGTCTCATTTATTGAGGCAAATTGCGGTGGCCTCCAACTTCCTGTGGCTCCCATTGTCAAGTTGGCTGTCCTTTTTCTGGAGGGCCAGGCCTGTGGGTGGTTCCTCAAAGGGACTGCTGCAGCTTTGTCATCTGAAATTGTGCAAAAAAATACTCACCAGTATATGGAGCCACAAGGTGCAGGAACGCACTTGCTGAATCTACACTAAAGGAACACGCTTCTGTCAACCACCACTGCCACTCCTTCTCCAGTCACTGGCTGGATGTCCCCTTGTCAAATCACCCTCTCTCCTGGTCAGCCCTCTGCCTATTTACAGTACCTGTCCTGGTCAACCTCCATTGCCTACACCCTGCCTGATTACTATCCTCCACTCCTGATGCCACCTTCCTGATAAATGCCAGCATGAGTCCACAGCTTGCTTTGCCTGGCATCAGTGAGGCCAAGGGTTCCAATATAGAAGAATGTTGTTAAACTAGAAAGGGTTCAGAAAAGATTTACGAGGATGTTGCTGCAACTGAAGGGTTTGAGTTATAAGGAGAGGCTGGATAGTCTGAGACTTTTTTCCCTGGAGCATAGGAGGTTGAGGGGTGACCTTACAGAGGTTTATAAAATCATGAGGGGTACGATAAGGTGAATAGCCAAGAGTCTTTTCCCCAGGGTAGTGGAGACCAAAACTAGATCTCGTAGGTTTAAGGTGAGAGGGGAAAGATTTAAAAGGGACCTGAGGGGCAACTTTTTCACACACAGGGTGGTGTGTGTATGGAATGGGCTGGCAGAGGAAGTGTTAGAGGCTGGTACGATTACAACATTTAAAAGACATTTGGACAGGTACATGAACAGGAAGGATTTAGAGGGATACGGGCCGAAAGCAGGAAAATGGGACTAGTTTAGTTTAGTTTGGGAAACTTGGTCGGTGTGGATGAGGTGGGCCAAAGGGTCTGTTTCCGTGCTGTATGACTATGATTCTATATCTATGGGGTCTCATGCCCACTCACTCCATGTGCCAATTTGAATTTAGATTTTTTTTTTAGGTTTAGATTTTATTGTCACGTGTACTCGAGTACAGAAATACATGAGTGCAGTGAAGAGTGTATAGCGTTGCCGTTCTCCAGTGCCATCTTGATGTATAAAAGACAGCATTAAAAACAGAAGTAGAAATAAATGAAACAGTGAAGAAAATCTTGTACTCTGCGAGATATCTACACCAGACACATTTATGATGCAGCAGTGAGACTTCACTGAACTGGAAACATGCCTGGCATGGAGTTTACATTGCTGTTGTCAATCTGAAACCTTTACCCACAACCTGAATGCCACCTTGTCCTCTGTTGGCTTTCCATGGGCTTGTTTACAAAGGGGGCAGGATCCACCATGACAACTGGGATAACAGGCCTAAGCGCACTGGGGGCTGATACTCGGCAAAGGTGAGAAATGTAACAATCTTTCAAACTGTCACTAATCACTTTGATG
This sequence comes from Rhincodon typus, assembly GCF_021869965.1. Lineage (NCBI taxonomy): Eukaryota > Metazoa > Chordata > Chondrichthyes > Orectolobiformes > Rhincodontidae > Rhincodon > Rhincodon typus. Next base: position 31,108,180 of record NC_063360.1, on the reverse strand, counting down.
AGCTCATCAAGGGGTGTCACCACTCCAATATACTTTAATTGGTTTAAAATCTTGCTTCTTTCACAGCATTTCTTCCCTGGGCAGCTTCATATTCACACCTGAGCTCAGGAGGACAGATAGTTTTGAGAGTTCCTCATTCCAGCCAATGATACTTATACTGCGATCACACCCACAATCCAGTTGTTAGAAATTTTGGAGAATGGTGCTTTTGCCTGCCTCTACGTTCAGTTATAGATTCTTGGAAAGTGTCTGCCCTTGTTTGATTGGTAGTGCTCCCGTCTCTGAGTCACAAGATTATAGTATGAGCACAAATTCAAGGCCTACGCCCCAATGCGGTGATGAGTTGATATCAGAAAGGTTGTCTTTTGGATGAACTGAGGCCCATAGATTTAAAAAGCTCATTGCAGGATTTCAAAGAGCAGTTTTTATTTACTCATTCAAGGACTTTCGGTGTCACTGGTGAGGCCTCTATTTATTGCCCATCCCAAATTTGTCCTTTGGCTTATGAGGCCCATTTCAGACAGCAGTTAAGAGTCAATCACATTGCTAAGAGTCTGGAGTCACATGTCGGCCAGACCAGGTAAGGATGGTAGATTTTATTTCCTGATGGACATTAGTGAGCCAGATGATCTTTTTTTAAAAAAAACAATACAGTTGATTTATAGATCATGAAGTTTTTTAAATTGAATTCAAATTTCACCATCTGCCCTAGTAGGATTTGAACCCGTGTCCCAAGCATATAAACCTAGGGTTCTGGATTGCTAGCTCAGTGACATTACCCCAAAACTAGTCATTCAATAGGGCTTTATTCTCCCAGTGTCCTTTAGTGCCTGGCCAATATTTATCTCTCAATCAACACGACTAAAGCAGATTACCTGGTCATGATCACGTTGTTGCCTGTTGGAGCCTGCTGTACATGAATCAGTCGCTATGTTTCCTACAGTTCCACAGCTTCAACAGTGCATTGGCTTTAAGGTGTCTTGAGATATCTACTGTGGACAAATGAAACGTGCTACATAAATGCAGGTCTGTCCTTTTTTTGCAAAACACAGAAGAAAGTAATTTGGTTCATTGTACCTCCTTGAAGGAGCTATTCAATTAATCTCCCTTGCCCCTGCTTCTCCCTGTTCCTGTGCAAATATATTCTGCAAGTTTTAATCTACGTTTCTTTTGAAAGCTACTATTGAATCTCCTAATCTCTCCTCAGGCTCGTTTGCCAGTTGTCACTAATCTGCTTCCTCTGAGCATTGAACCTGGGCATTGGGACCATTTTCTTCTCATTTTCAACATAGTAATCTCTCTCAATTTTAAAGATTTTTGTCAAGTCTCCCTCCCATTAACCTTCTCTTCTCTAAAGCATGCAATCCGAGCTGCGCTCTAACCGATCCCTGAGGTACCATATGATGTAGGAGCAGAAATAGTCCATTTAGCTCATCAAATTGATACAAAAAAAATGAGGAAAGATGCACTGCCGTCTTTTCAAATACTTTGTTTTGTACTTTATTCATTCTGTACAGCTGGTCCTCTTATGGCTAGGTTCTGTACAGTTAGTGTTTGAAACCTTCCTATAGTATAACACTAACACCTGAAGCAAACACCTTGAGAGAATGAACAATACAGCAGAGAGTGATACATTCACAGGACACTCTCTATGTGGTACTGACTTTACGATAATCCTTATGGAAGAGGCTACACCAGAATTATAATATGTGTAATTATATTTGCTGACAGTGACACTCCCTTATGCTTTGTGATAAATCAGTAAATGACAATGCACCACCAAGTGTGATGCTGGGGCCACACAGACCCTGGGATTCATAGATTGGTTACTGCACAAAAGGAGGCCAGATGTTTGTGGTCTTTGACAGAGCAAAATCTCTGATCTGTCCTGACTCAGCTGAGCCAACCCTGGACGTAGGGTGCCCAACTGCTTTGGCTATCCGGACTGGAGTAGAGAATAAAAATCTTATTTTTGATCCTTTTCCAATGGACAAGAGTGAGGCCATCAACAACATTGTTTCCTGGAGTCAGTGAGTCTCCCAACCAAATCCATACACTGAACATTCTGAAGGAGCCATGACCATTAGCTGAGGTTTGAGGGGAAGCAGTGGTGTGATGGCATTGTCACTGGGCTACTAATGTAGGACCTCAAGCTCTGGAGATGTTAGCTCAAATCCCACCAAAACAGATGATGAAAGTTGTTTCTTTCTTTAAAACAAAAGAGGTCCGGATGAGGTTTCAGCATATCGTGAAGGCCTGAATGATGCAGTTGAGCTGAACAGTTTATGCCTGTATTTTAAATTTTTACATTATTCTCCGGAATGTAGAAAAATGGTCTCCATTAATTAATAGCAAGTTCCCAAAGCCATGGGCAATAGCACTCAAAAAGGCAAAAGCAACAGGTGTTATGAGAACCCCAGCCCTTCCAATTGTTCCCCAAGTGACACAACATTGTCACTTGGAAATATGTCACTATTCCTTCTCTGTCGCTGAATCAAAATCTTGGAAATTCCTATTGGACAGTTTGGTGGGTGTATCTACCCCAGCCCTTACATTGGTTCAGGAAATCAGTTCATTACTACCTTCTCATAGATATTTGGGGATGGATGACAAATTCTGGCCTTGTGAGTGATGCCCAGATTCTGAGAATGAGTTGTTTTCCCTGTTGAGTGTTGTTTTAAACTTGAGTTTCTTAATTTATAATGCTGAAGATGATAGCTGTTTTCACTGCCCATGTCAATATTGAGCATGCCCAGGAGAAGTGTGCTGTGTATTGATGTAGGATAATGTTCCCTTTGCTCTGCCACAGAAATTGACCTTAATCTTAACCTTTGGGAAGAGCAGCCTAGATACCCTATTGCGACCTTTCTACCTCCCACACTGACAATTCTTGCACCCTTTGAAATGGTGCAGCATTACTCTAATGACCTGGAATCATGCCACATTGCAATTAGTTTGGGTCTATCCAAATACATTACACAGATCGCCCTTAATGTCACCAAGATAAGATGAACTCTCCAACCCAATGGAACATGTGTAGTTGAATGCTGGTCTCAGAGGTGAAAGGGGAAACCCCCGCATCTCACAATTCGTTAAGTGATAGATTTCGAACCAAAGATTTGGGCAACTTTTCCACTGTTTTTTGTTGAATGAACAATACTGGAGTTTCCTCATCCCCAGTGGTCCTCCTCTGACACTGATATCTCTCTGATGGATGTATTATAGTTTTTAAAGACTAGAGTTAAATTCTGAGATGTGAGCTACCTGCAGGTCTTTAGATTTACTCCTCGCTGCCTAAATTTGGGAATGTAGTGTACTCAATGAGCATTATAATATTAATGTAGCAAATAAACCCCTAGTCCTATCTGCATGACTGGGGGTTCAAATATATCATGAGGATGCAGTTGGGTGGTATAGCAACACTGATGCTGTTATTCAAGTTGAGTTTATTATAGCTACATAACGAAATTCAATAGTTTCTAAATTGTTTTAATCCCATGGGACAGTTAGGAACTTCTGTAGTCAGTTTCAGAGTTGTCTTGGATAGTATCTTTTTAACAGAATGCATCATGGTCCTGTTTTGTTCACTCATTAACTGAAGAAATAAGGCTGAATTTTCTCATTTGTGGTTCAAATGTGGTGATGAGTGAGTTACAGACCGTCTGCACCAGAAGGACTTTTATACACATACTCCTGCTTTTCTCCTCACTAATTACGGAACTGAGCTGCTGAGTGGGTTTTTCAGTGAATCTTGAGACCAGAGAAGCAGGAGTACTTGTCACTAAAGAGACCTTCTCGATTACATGCCCTTGACATCATATTTAAAGTCCAGCCTCACATGGTATCAGATGTTGCAAGCCAGGAGCTACCATTTTAACTGTGGTGCTCAACCATGAAAAAGCCTTAGACTAAAGGCAAGATAGGTCCTTGCTTCCAGAACAGAGACCTGGGAGAAGCAGGTGAGTGGTGTGGTGGAGGAGAGGGTAGACCTATTGCTTGCTGGCTCCCAAAGGAAGCCACACCAACAGTTTAGCTAATGTGGACAGAAAATGCAGTACAGACCAGTGCTGTGACCTGTATCAAAAGGAACATCAAGCAATGTCCCAAGAATGTCTTGTTTTCTCTTGGGTAATAAGGCAGGGCAAGTGACTGAAGTGATAAGGGAACACTTTGGATCTATTGATCATAATTGTATTAGTTTTAAAATAGTTATGGAAAAGGATACGTCTTCCATAAAAATTAAAGTCTTTAATTGGAGTAAGGCACATTTTAATGGCACAAGACAAGGACTTTCAAAAGTTGACTGGAATAGACTGTTCACAGGTAAAGGGACATCTGTTAAGTGGGAGGCTTTTAAAAATGTGATAACGAGAGTTCAGAGTTATTATGTTCCTGTTAGAGTGAAAGGTAAAGCTGGTAAAATTCGTGAACAATGGATGAATAAAGATATTGAGATTATAGTCAAGAATAAAAAAGAATCATATATTAGATATAGAAAACTGGGTTCTAATGAATCTCTTGAAAAGTATAAAGAGTGTAGGGGCATTCTTAAGAGGGGGATCAGGGAGGCAAAGAGGGGATATGAGATAGCCTTGGCATATAAGGTTAAGCATAATCCAAAGAGATTCTACAAGTACAATAAGACCAAGAGAGCAACTAGAGAAAGAGTAGGGCCCCTTAAAGATCAAAGTGGTCATCTTTGTGTTGAACCTCAGGAAATGGGAGAGTTATTAATAAATATTTCACATCAGTTTTTACTGTGGAGAAAGAGATTGAGGCTAGGGAACTCAGGAAAATAAATATGATGTTTTGAAAACGGGTCACATTACAGAAGAGGAAGTGCTGGAGGTATAATAAAATTTAAAGGTGGATAAATCTCCGGGACCTGATCTAGTCTATCCCAGGACATTATGGGAAGTTAGGGAGGAAATTGCTGGACCTCTTGCAGAAATATTTGTATCATCTAAAACTCCAGGTGAGGTGCCAGATGACTGGAAAGTGGCTAATGTTGTGCCTTTGTTTAAGAAGTGATATAAGGAGAAGCCTGGGAACTACAGACCTGTGAGTCTGACTTCTTTGGTGGATAAGCTGTTGGAGGTAATTCTGAAAATAGGATTTATATGCATTTGGAGAGACAAGGAATGCTTAGGGATAATCAGCATGTTCTTGTGCGAGGGAAATTGTCTCACAAAATTGATTGTGTTTTTTGACAAAGTAACCAAGCAGACTGATGAGGACTGAGTGGTAGACGTTGTTTACTTGGACTTTAATAAAGCCTTGGACAAGGTTCCACATGGTAGACTAATTAATAAAGTTAGACCATGTGGGATTCAGGGTGAGCTTGCAAATTGGATACAAAATTGGCTTAACAGCAGGAGAGAGAGAGTGATGATGGAGGGTTGTTTTTCAGACTGGAGGCCTGTTACCAGCAGTGTTCCACAGGGATCAGTGCTGGGCCCACTTTTGTTTGTCATTTACATAAATGATTTAGATGAAAATATAGAAGGCATGGTTAGTAAGTTTGCGAATGACACCAAAATTGGCGGTCTTGTGGACAACGAAGAAGGTTATCTATGATTACAAATAGATCTTGATCAATTGGGTTAATTGGCTGACGAGTGGCAGTTGGAGTTTAATTGAGATAAATGCGAGGTATTGCATTTTGGTACAAAAAACAAGGGCAGGACTTATACAACTAATGGTAGGGCCCTGGGCAGTGTCGTAGAATAGAAAGACCTAAGGGTTCAAGTATATATTTCTTTGAAGTTTGTTTCACATGTAGCCAGAGTGGTTAAGAAGGCATTTAGCATGCTTGCCTTCATTGCTCAGACCTTTTGAATTTAGGAGTTGGATGTCATGTTGAGGTTGTGCAGAACATTGTTGAGGCCTCTTCTGGAGCACTGTGTCCAGTTCTGGCTGCCCTGTTATAGGAAGGATATTATTAAACAGAGAGGGTTCAGAAAAGATTTACCAAGTTGTTGCCGGGAATGGAGGGTTGAGTTATAAGGACAGGCTGGATAGGCTGGGACCTTCTTTCCAATGGAATGTAGGGGGTTAAGGGATGACCTTAAAGAGGTTTATAAAATCATGAGGGGTATAGATAAGGTCAATGGCAGGTGTCTTTTCCCTATTGTTGGAGATTTCGAGACCAGGGGGCTTATTTTTAAAATGAGAGGAGAAAGATTTAAAAAAAGACATGGGGGCAATTTTTTTTACACAGAGAGTGGTTCGTGTGTGGAATGAACTTCCCAAAAAAGTGGTGGATGCAGGTACAGTTACAGCATTTAAAAGACAGTTGGATGAGTACATGAATAAAAAATGTTTGGAGGGATATGGGCCAAGCACAGACAGATGGGACTAGTTTAAATTGAGATTATGGTTGGCATGGACTGGTTGGACCGAAGTGTCTGTTTCCATGCTGTACAACTCTATGATTCTATGTTAATGATCTTCTCACAATCCCAGGGCTGACATACCCACTGTAACTCCTCATCAAGGCTGATGGACGACAGTTTTCAGTACCGAATGCATCATGTCCACTCAAGGGATTGGACCCACCTCATCCTCCCAAACTACTAACCCTTCATGACTTCAGCATTTTGTACTCTCTCACTGAAGAGTATCTCAACATCTGCCCCGCAGATGCGTGACCAATAATTGCTCTTCCTTTACACTAAATCCTTCCCTTTCTCTCATTGCAGGGACACCTGGGCCACCCTTTCAAAATGATGTTTTCACAGCAGCCTGACAGAGCTACCTGTAATCCCCTAGACTGCTTGCACTTGACCCGCAAAGTTGACCCTGGCCTACCCACCCATAGTGTAATCAGACAAGCCCCTTGACTGACAGTGATGGTATTCCCTCACTTACACACATTTCCACTTGCTGGAAGCTCATGCTCTGTCTTTGCTGAGTGAAATGTTGACCCGTGCGGCACTCCAAAGCTGATGTACCACAATGCCACGCAGTGACATGTCTAGCCCTCCCTGACCGAGAAATCAAAGGTTCAGTGCTTTCTACCATCACAAGCTACCTGCCTGTGCGTCAGCACTAAAAAAAACAGCAAGCTAACCTTCAGAGCCTGGCTCAGTGATAAGAAATCGTTGTGAAATAGACAGAGGCTGTCAACTTCCAAGTGAAGCGTAAAGTGAGTGAGCACTAAGAACGTGTCCATGTCAGTGTAAAAGCTTCCTGTGTTGGTGCATGGTTGGAAAAAAGGTCAAGGAGATTGATGGCCATGGACCATGCAGCACAGGAAGTGGGAAGTAGTTGTACAATGGTCAGAACAGGCATTCGCTGAGCTACGGCCACACCACTGGTTTGTTTCATCTGTTGCGAATTTCTGCCATTTTGTTTCTCAATAGAGGAGAGAAAATTTGGAAATGAGATTTTGGTCAGGTGGTTCTAAAGACGAGCCATATTGTACTCAAAACTGCCTCACTCTTTACAGATGCTGCCAATCCTGCTGCATTTCTCCAGCGTTCTCTGTGTTTGTTCCAGATTTCCAACATGTGCACTATTTTGCTTTTATTCCTCAAATGTGTTCAATATCCAGGGTGATGTCTTCCGTGTTGCCAGTTGAAAAGTAAGTGTAAATCAGAGCATTGGGGATGCTCCATTGCACATCACACAGCAGTTTGGATTCCAACATTAAGAGACTTCCTCCTTTTCTGTTGGAATTTTTAGTCTGTGTTCAAACCTCTGGCATGGATAGAGTCATAGAGTCATACAGCAGGGAAACAGACCCTTCGGTCCAACCAGACCATGCCGACCATAATCCCAAACTAAACCATAACCCCTGCACGCGCTTGGTCCATGTGCCTCTAAACATTTCTTCTTCATTATCGAATCCAAAGCTGTCTGGCTGAGACGTGATAGTAACAGCACAACCAAGCTAAATTTGGATGTTACTGGAAAAGGCACAGGGTGTGGTTAGTATGAAGAAGGAAAAATTTCATACAAAGAAGGAGAAACGGCCTTGCAAGGATACAAAGAGACAACATTGTAATTTCACACTAAATATGTCTCTCCTATCTTTTCGAAATGGTTTGACAGTATTAAAACGCAAATTGCCATTGTAAATGATAGAGGAGCAATGACAACAGATCTTCAATGCTTGATGAAGAGATACCTGAGGTTATATTCAGAAATGGGTCTCAGGAACGTTGTGGTATTTGTTAGAGTGTCAGTCATTTTAACCTGGGGCATTTCCTTGTCCCTTGATGTTCAGGGAGCATCTGGTCAACTCTAGTCATTGTTGACTCTGTAGTGGCTAACACCATAGCTTTAATTTTAAAAATAAACTGAACGATTATAAGGCAGTGACTAAGGCTCAGGCTTTAAGTGACCAGTATGTGACAGTTTTTATGTCACCTTGATTTGTTTACTGATTTGGGATGACTTCCAGCAATCTATTACTCAATAAAGTTTCCTTTGAATTAATCTATCTTCAGAAGAATACAATAGCTTGCATTTGTTCCACCTGATGTTTAGTTGCATCTCTTCTCTCTTCTCCACATACAAAATACATCATCATGATAACATGACAGGACATGTTAAAAAAGCCTTAACCTTGAAATGTGTGCTGCATAATAGGATTGAACCAGCCAGAGAAGCCATGCAGCAAGGTATTGGCGCATTGTTTTTTTTCTCCAGGACGTTACTTCATGTCAGACACGTAGAAGTTTTAGACATTCTAGAAAAGATGGATCGAGACAGCCAATTCCTGATGCAGCCTCAATGTTGATCAAATGACGCAGGATCAATGTCACACACTCTCTTCTTGAATTGCAAGAGGACAGGAAAGTGAACAATTTGATTTCAGTAGAGGTGAGTGAGACATGAATACTGATATTTTCATTCATGTTGCTGTTTTTTAGTTTAATTTTAATTGTCCAGTATGGCGTTCATTGGTACTTAACTGTGAGCTGATTTAAATTGGGAATAGATTAATTGGTTAAATTGGTAAATTGTGATGAACAGTTTTGGGGTCTTTGTGGCTTCAGGCAAGAGGGTGACATCTCAAGTCTTTTCTTAAATGGTTCACAGGCTGTGGGTGCCAGTCTAGCTTTCTTTGTCAGTCCTCAATTGTCCTTTGAGGATGATGGTAAGCTGCCTTCTTGATCCATCTGATGTTAGGATGATCACAATGCTATCAAGAAGGGAATAGCAGGATTTTGACCTAGTGACACTGAAGGAATGGAGATGTACTTCCATGTCAGGATAGCGAGTAACTTGGAGGGGAACTTGCAGGTGGTGGTGTTCCCATTTTTTTCTTCACCCTTGTCCTTCTATATTTGGTCAATCGTGGTTTTGGAAGGCACTGGTGAGTTGCTGCTGTGTGTCTTGTAGATGTTAACTGCCACTGTCCATCGGTGGTAGAGGGAATGGGCATTCAAGATGGTCGATGGGATACTAATTTAGTGGCTGCTTTGTCCTGGGTGGTTTCAAGCTTCTGGAGTGTTGTTGGAACCATGGCCATCCAGGCAAGTGCAGAAGATTCCATCACATTCCTGACTTGTGCCTTGTAGATGGTGACAGACTTTGGGGAGTCATAAAGTGATTTACCCATTGCTGAATGCAAAGCTGGAGACAGAAAGGACTGCAAATGGTGGAAGGTAAGTTTTAAAAAAATGCAAAGCTTCTGACATACCACTGTATGTACATGGCTAGTCCAGTTTGGTTTCTGGTCAATGATAACCCCTTGAATGTTGATAGTAGGGTATTTAGCGTTGGTAATACCATTGAATGTCGAGAGGACGTGGGATAGATACTATCTTGCTGGAGATGACTGGTGACTAGCTCTTCTGTGGTACAAATGTTATTTGCCACTTATCAACCCTTGCTTGAATATTGTCCAGATCTTGCTGTACATGGAGGTGGGTTGCTTCAGTATCTGGGTAGTAGTGAATGGTGCATTCATTAGTCAACATCCCCACTTCTGACCTTATGTGTATCGAAGGTCATTGATGAAGCTGATGAAGCAGCTGAAGATGGTTGCGCCTAGGCCACTATCCTGAGCAACTCTTCCAGAGATGTCCTGAAGCTGCAATGATTGACCTCCAATAACCACAAACATCTTCCTAAATGCCAGGTACAACTCCAAACAACAAAGAGTTTCCCTCTGATTACCCATTGGCTTCTGTTTTGCTAGGACTCCTTGAAGCCTTATTGGGTCAAATACTACCCTGATGTCAGGGTAAATCATTCTTACCTCACATGTTATATTTGGGTCTTTTGTCCATGTTTGAACTAAGGTTGCAATAATACCAGGAGCTGAGTGGCCCTGGCGAAACCCAAGTGAGTGTCAATGAGCAGATTATTGCTGAGTAAGTGCTGCTTTATAGCTCTGTTGAAGGAGTCCAGTACATTGCCAATGTGAATACTCTGATGGAACGATAATTGGCTGGGTTAGATTTGGCCTTCTCTTTGTTTATGCGATATACCTGGACAATGTTTCCATATTGTCAGGTTGATGCTGGTATTGTAGCTGTACTATAATTGTAACTACCTGAAATTGCACCAATAACGTTTATTAGTTGAACTCATTAACTTTCAGGTTTTAAAAATACATGGAATTAAACATTAGTTTAACGGTGATCATGTAAACTACTGTTGATTGCGAGAAATGCACAGATCCTGACATCAAGCGATAGCCAACAACAACAAATTTATGACAATTTTAAATAAAGTAGATAAGAAAAAAGCATTCATGTCCGTTGAAAAGCTACAGGATACAGATTTTAGAAGTTTCTATCAGGAGATACAGGGACAAGAGTGATGTTGGGGTAATGGGCGGCTCTTTAAAAAAAACCAAACTTTTCATGCAGCAAGCGGTAGTGCCTCAGAACTCTCAAACCATGGGTGTTGGAAGCAAAGATGATGATTGATTTTAAAAGGAAATTGGACAGAAATATGTGGAGAACACAACAGGGTTATGGACTCAAAACATTAACTTTGTTTTTCTCTCCACAGATGCCTCCAGGCCTACTGAGTTTCTCCAGCACTTTCTGTTTTTGTTCCAGATTTCCAGCATCCACAGTTCTTTTTTTCCTCTCAGTAGTTGAGTATACGTTTTCTGCTAAAGTTTGGAACATACTGCTCTGCAGCCTTGGCATTGTGTACAGTGCAACAATAAACAATAATTGAACAATGACTGAGAACTCTGGCCTGACCCACCAAGACCCAAAAAATCCACATTAGAACACAGTAAAACAAAATAAACTAGTTATACAGTGGTAGAATGAATTTGATGGGCTGAATGTCCTCCTCCTCTGCCATTATGACTCTATGATTTTAGTTATCTAATGATTTTAGTAATTTAGTGCATGGTTTTTGTAAGGATGTGGGTGACACTTGGCATCGTCACATTTAACGGCCAGATCTTCCCTGACCAGATTTTTTATTCACTCTCAGGATGTGGGCATTATTGACAAGGCCAGCATTTGTTGCCCATCCCTAACTGCCCCTTGAGAGCTGGCCATATTTGGACCATAAGGACCAGATAAACCTGGTGTCTTTACCCAAGAGAGGATAGGTTTTTCACAGCAAGAAATGTAAGTTCTATGACTAATGAGTCACCATTACTGAGATTAGTTTTCAATTCTATTAATTGAAAGTGGGCAAGATGGGATTTGAACCAACGTCCCTACGGCATTAGCTTGGGCTTCTAAAATACTAGCTCAATATCACTGACACTGACTGCCCTTCAGCCCATCATGTCTGTGCTGACCAATGATGCCATTCTAAACTAATCCCATCTCCTGCACATAGTCTGTATCACTATGTTCCCAGTCTGTTCATGTGTCTGTCTAAATCTCTCTTAAATCTTGCTATCGTTTCTGCTTCTACCACCTGCCAAAGTAGCACATTCCAGGTATCTACCACTCTCTGTGTAAAAAACATGCCAAGCACATCTCCTTTAAACTTCCCCCTCTCACCTTAATCCAATGTCCCCTTGTATTTGACATTTGTACCCTGGGAAGAAGACGATGACTATCCAACCTATCCATGTCTCTCATACTTCTATCAGGTTACTCCTCAGCCTCCAACACTCTACTGAAAACAATCCAAGTATTTTTTTCCTTATTCATTCATGGGATGTGGGCATCACTGGCTAGGCCAGCATTTATTGCCCATCCATAATTGCCCAGAGGGCAGTTAAGAGGCAACCACATTGCTTTGGGTTTGGAATCACATGCTGGCCAGACTGGATAAGGGTGACAATTTCCTTCCCTAAAGGACATTAGTAAACCAGATGGGTTTTTACTGACAAATCGACACTGGTTTCATGACCATCGTTAGACTTGTAATTCCAGATTTTTTATTGACTTCAAATTCCACCATCTGCCATGGCAGGATTTGAACTCAGGTCCCCAGAAGATTACTGTATCTCCGGATTAATAGTCTAACAATTATTGCCTCCCCTGGTTTATCCAGCCTATCCCAATAGTGAATACAGGCAACATTCTGGTAAACCTCTTTTGCTCTCTCTCTAAAACCTCCACATCCTTCCTATAGTGAGGTGACCAGAACCTCACACAATACTCCTAATGTGGCCTCGCTGTAGTTTTATACAGCTGCAACATGACTTGCCAACTTTTATACTCGATGCTCTGATCGATGAAGGGTAGCAGGCTTTATGCCTTCTTTATCACTTAATCCACTTGTGTTGCACTTTTATAGAGCTATGGACTTGCACCGCAAGATCCCTCTGTATATCAATTCTCCTAAGTGTCTGGCCATTTAGTACACCATCATTTCCCTATCTAGTTAGCTTTTTGCCTCAGACTGCTGCAGGTCTGTGTTACTGTAGCAATTGTTTTATAAATGAATGTTTTGCCAGGCCTCAGAGGGCTTTAAGATCCAATAGTATGCTGTTGGACTGGAGTCACTTGTCAGTCAGACCAGGTAAAAGGCGACAAGTTATCTCCCCTAAAGGACATTGGTGAACCAGTGGGGTCTTTATAACAATCCGGCAGCTTTGATAATCATTTTTTTCTCCAGACTTATTGAATCCATTTTCACTTAAATTAACTTGGGCTGTCTCATCACTGCTCTTAGTGGGCATGAGTCAATTGCACTGAGCTGCCCATAATTCAGCATTAATTGGCACAACACGGAATAGACTTCCAGCTGAAGCAGTAAATGTTGTGTCAATTAACACATTTCAATACAGAGAAGAGAGAGTTGAATTTATTAAGAATAAATGCATGCATATAAAAATAAGTAGGGCAGAACATAAAAAAATGTTGTACAATCAATGGTCTGCTGTCACAATAAGGTGGAAGGGAAATTTTAAAACTCTGAAAAGGATCCTCCCCAATGCCTTCCCAACCCAACCTGTCCAAAATCTTACATGGGATGAGAAATGCCCAGGCCTGCAGCTCCCAGCTCTAGCCCCAATCGAGACCCTTCAGTGGGCAATTAATGACTACCTAAGTCCTGTTTCCAACATGCCCTCAATTTTGAGGTTGATGGGAGGAGTTCAGAGGCAGGGAGGGTGGTGGGAGCTTAGCAAGGCACCCTTCTCACAGTAGTTAGGCTGCCCACTCCGTCCCCCCACAACAGAGTCTTCCTTGTGCATTAAGACTCCCAAACAACTGTCCCCAGGGTCTCACCTCTATTAATAGGCATCAATCATTGTTGCAGCTGCCAAGTTTTAGTCAGTATGATACCTTGGTACCCACTCACTGGTGGAGCTGTGCAGGAATCTGTGGTGGAGGATGGACCACAAATAAGGCTCAGCAGAAGAGACCCTTGTCTTTCATAAGAGGGTGCAATTTGTTATGCTCAGTTATGTGATTAGGACTGCTGCCTCACAGAGGCAGGGACCCGGGTTCGATTCCACCCTCGCTGGAGTTTGCACCGTGTTTCTCCCCGTGTCTGTGTGGGTTTTCTCCAGGGGCTCCGGTTTCCTCCCATAGTCCAAAGATGAGCAGGCTAGGTGGATTGGCCATGCTAAATTGCCTGTAATGACCAGGGATATGCAGGCAAGGTGGATTAGCCATGGCAAATGTCAAGTTATGGGGATGGGCATGGTGGGATGTTCTTTGGAGGGTCGGTGTGGACTTGATGGGCCAAATGGCCTGTTTCTACGCTGTAGTGATTCTATACAACATAGAACATAGAACATAGAACATTACAGCGCAGTACAGGCCCTTCGGCCCTCGATGTTGCGCCGACCTGTGAAACCAATCTGAAGCCCATCTAACCTAA